>NW_012267352.1:4275760-4307601 GCF_000151885.1 Dipodomys ordii
AGTTTTCTACATGTAGTTAACCAATTTTGCCAGCACCATTTACTGAAGAGGTTGTCTTTCTTCCATTCTATTGTTTTAGCTCCCTTATCAAAGATTAGATGGCTATAGGTCTGTGGGTTCATTTCTGGGTTTTCAATTCAATTCCATTGGTCCATAGTTCTGTTCTTATGCCAATACCAAGCTGTTTTTATTACTATGGCTTTATAGTAGAGTTTAAAATTTGGTATTGATATTCCTCCAGCAGTGTTTCCATTGAGGAGCGTTTTTACTATGCAGTGTCTTTTATTGTACCATATGCAATTTTGGATTGCCTCTTCTATTTCCTTGAAGAAGGAGGTTGGAATTTTGATAGGTATCGTGTTGAATTTGTATATAGCCTTGGGAAATATTGCCATTTTCACGATGTTAATCTTTCCAATCCAGGAGCATGGGAGATTTTGCCATTTTCTAAGTTCTGTTTTGATTTCCTTTTTCAAGATTTTAAAGTTTTCATCATAGAAGTCCTTCACTTCTTTGGTTAAGTTAATTCCTAGGTATTTTATTTTTTGTGGGGCTATTACAAGCGGAGTTGCTTTCCTAATTTCAGCCACACTTTTCTCATTGTTGGCATACAGAAAAGCCATTGATTTTGGGGGGTTAATTCTATACCCTGCTACTTTTCCAAAGTTTTGAATCAGCTTGAATAATTTGGGAGTGGAGTCTAAAGGAGAATCCCTCTTCTTCTGAATAGTTCCTTTGTGTAGTTTTCCATCATCAGATCTCTAGTGTAATCCTTAATTACAAATTACCACTTGTCCAGGCTGTTCTTAAAATTCAGCCTCATCTCCCCACTATAGTGACATTGTATTGAAGTGGTCCACATATCTCTTGCTATAAACCTGAGTATGGTTTCCCCTAGCATGCTTTTGTCTAGAACTATACCTGAGTTGAAAGATTAATAACTATGTGAACTTTGCATAATATCATCTTTTATACCATGGTTATATGAATGATATTATATTTGCATTTTGCTTTTTCTGTTCTTTTTAAACACAATGCACACACACACCTGTGAGGTGCCATATTTAAACGATTCAGGTGATTTAAATAAGACTCTTTTTGTGAATACATGCACATTTATGTGTGTTTTGCAATGGTTTTCTAGGAGGCATTTTATACATGGTGTTTTCTCTCAACAGGTGTGATTCTAGAACATACCGTGATTCAGAGATGCTTAGGGTTGTGTCTAATGAATTACATGGGTACAGTCTTACCCTTTGAATCTCCATGTAATAACAGATTTCACTTGCTAATGAGTCATGATTAAACTCAGTCTGTAAGGTAAAGAATATTTTCCTAACCACTCTAGAATGTGTGTCAAAATCAAGTGGTTTTTAATGAAGAAAACTTCTGTAGATTTTCATTAGTCAGAAAGTTGTTTAGTCACCCTGATCTCTGTACCTTTCTATCTCTGTGACCTTGGGATGATATTTCACCTCTGATTTTCACCCTGAGGAGTGGAGATAAGAGCACCTATATTTCCCTAGTAACTAATAGAGTTGTAAATATAATGTATTTTTACGGCTATTGATATTGTTCTTAGTGATAGTATTATCTATCTGCTTTACTATAGGAACAGTATATTTTAAACTCTTTCAAGTTTTTGTCAGTATAATACCCTACTTAATTTATCTTAACCCAGATACATCTATAAAAAGTGAATGAGCAAAAGGTAAAAGAACAGGAAAACAAAGAAAAGTAAACTGATAGGAAGCTGAATATGATAGTTCTGAATGAAATGTTAGAACCTAGAGAGATCCCAGTTTATCACTAGCTTCTTTCGCCCTAGTTTATTTAATTAGAATCTTATCATAAAAATAATTTTCCTAAAGATCCTTATTGGTGTTTGTAGTAAATCTTGGAATGAAGGATGGATTTTTTTTTTTTTGCTAAGAGAATAGGCAGTAGAGTGCAGAATTTATAAACCACTCATCACAAGAGGAAAGCATGCAGCCTAGAAGACAGAAACAATTGAATTTGACCCCGATAACAGAATGGGTTGTGTGCACCCAAACCTTGCTCTTTAAACCAAATAATAAAAATGTGCTTCAGAGGAGATAAATGGCTCCCCAAAGAGAAGGTAAAAGATCTAGTCTTCTACAAGCTCTAAACTGTTAGTTATTAGAGACAGAGAGATTTTTATCCCTGAAATTCCCTGGGGAAGAATGGCACAGAGGAGTCAAGAAGATAGCCCCAACATGAGTTCGGGGAACATTTTCATTTCAGTGAGCATCTGCTGACAGATCGTAAATCCAGCAATAACTGTCACACAGTGTGTGGGTGCCTTTCTTTCTAGTAAGCCCAGTGAGAGTACCTTACATCTCCTGGTATAATTGCTCTTTTGCTTTTTGCGCATAATTGGGATGTTAAAACTATAAGTGAAGCTAGAAGACAAAGTATAATGTGACTCTATTGAAAGAAGAAAACATTCATTTTCTGCAAACCTAATTTTCTCTGATGCAATTCACTTTTCCCATTTTTAAAACTTCACAATGCTCCACAGAATATTTTGTAATTATGCTGAAATTCACTATGAATCCAGATGGATTACATGTACACCATTATTTTTGAAAAAGAAGATGGGAAAGCTTAAGAAGTAAGAGTGACAATAAAGTTGTTGCTTTGTCTGCCAAGGACTTGATGGACAAGAACTGCTTAGAGACAAATGTAATTGCTTGTTTCAACGTGTATGTCTGAAGGAAGGTCACCGACATTTCAGATTTACAGTTAGTTTGAGGCTGTTTCCTGGAGAACAAAGTAAGAGCATCTTCTTTCCAATGTATGTATCAGTTTTGCTCATAAACTGAAGATGGCTTTCGTTAAGTTAAAATCTCACTTGTATTTAATACAATGAATTATATGAAAACTTATTTTATGTTAAATATAATCAAGCAACATGGACAATATTGTTAATGGTTAATTATTAAT
Organism: Dipodomys ordii; assembly: GCF_000151885.1. Taxonomy (NCBI): domain Eukaryota; kingdom Metazoa; phylum Chordata; class Mammalia; order Rodentia; family Heteromyidae; genus Dipodomys; species Dipodomys ordii. The sequence continues at coordinate 4,278,728 of NW_012267352.1, forward strand.
ATAAGCCTTATATATTAATAAAATATTATAGTCCAGGAATTAAGAATAGGGTCTAAATATGTCATATGAGCAATGAAATTTGATACTGGGTTATTATGTGATTTTTTTTTCTGTAACCAGAAATCACCCTATCTTTACTCATTAGGAGTCTTCTTGGATGTCATCAATAAAAGATAATCCTAACATGTAAAGGTATAACATAATTATTCTCTGACAGGGATGATAATAACTGTAATTTCATCCCCAAACAGTTTTAAAGAAGTCTCTCTACTTAATTCCAGCATAATATAATCCCCTCCCATACACTAGAGGAAGTTTAGCTTATTGATTCATTCAATTGAAATAGGCAGCTTCAAAAAACCTAGAGTAATGAAAGGGCTGTCAAGGTCAAGTAGTATTTTATCAATGGAGATTGCATGCAGACTACAGAGATTTGCTGTCAGAGTTAATTTTTTTCTCACTGGATAGCCACCAAAATCAGTTAAATAGTTTACTTTGTCATTAGTATGGTGCCCAGCATCATAAAGAACCCATCACTACTCTACTTTGGGGCATTTCCCAGAGCTTGAATACTGACACTCATCACAGATAAATAACACTTGTTAACTAATCACACACTGTCAGGTCATGTGTTTGAATAATTTGCTGTGTAATTTTCTCACATTAGTCAAATTAAAACGTGGAAATAAATGCCTATACTATTCTAGCAAACCAACTTAATGATAGGTGATATGTTAAAATTAATTATCTGCCGTGTCATGTTATTTTCAAATTTGAACGAGGTTCCCACTTGACCCAAAGATTTCCAAACATTTTACCAATATTGGTGACTGAGTAATTAATTCTCTACATGTTCATTATATTAAATTAATGTCCTCCAAACTCATGTACATTTGATTGGATATATTTGTTCAAGCTGAGATGATGGGTCAGGTATAAAATCGACCTATCCAGTAGGAATCAGAAGTGGCCCAGCTTGTATTAGTGGTTATATTCTATCAGAAGGAGTATCAGAATGCAGAATGACCCAAATTGCTCTATACTTTATAATTTAGACTAGTATATTATTCTCTGTGCATCACTGTCAAGAGATATCTGCCTTAGCCATTAATCTATATATGCAAAAACACAAGTTCCTTCAACAGTAATCTCAACCACTTCCCCAGTGTGTGCCATGTGTGTGGGTTAGAGGTACAAAAAGACATCACTTTCAGGAAATGGTGAAGTACCTGTAAAGGAGAAACTTTGCATGATAGGTTCACTTCCATTAGCCAAATAATTTGCTGTTTCATGCAGACTGCTCTGTTCAGATGACCTCACAGTGGGTAAAGCAACAGGAAGCTGGGAAGAAATGAGCCTCAAGAGGCTCTCAGATTGGCTCACATGGCTTGACCCATTCACTCTTGGTGGGTGATTAAATACAAGTATCAGATTAATTTTGATTGATTCCACAACATAATGTGCTGCACAGGGCTATCAGGGGAACACTGCACTACATTTGTAATAGGCTGGTGTTCTCAGTAGGGAGGAACACCCTTTGAACAGTGGGCTATACTGGAATAAACCTTCCTTCAGAAGAATTTATCTTGGGAGATATTGCCAAAGTTTGTCAGCTAAATAGTTTAAAATATCTATTAATATCAATAATGGAATTTCTTTCTGAAATTCTCCAATCTTATTTATTTCCTAGATAGGGGTAGCCCTATGCAAATAATAAGTCTTTCTTAACCATTTGTGTTATCTGAAGTGATCATGTTTCTGTTATCTGAGGTGATCATGTCTTGGTTAGGTAGTCATTTTGTTGGTATCAGTGACATCTAGTGACAGTGGGGGGTGGTGTGAGGACCATCTTAAAGAAATCAGTGTTTAAACTAGTTTGATCTGAGCATCTATCTACCATGAAAATCAACAAAGGCACTTTGTAAACTGCTCATTCATTTTCACAGATCACAGAAGGAACAAAATAGGAAAGCACTGTATTATTCTGAAAAGTAATATCCTCAAAAAAAATAAGTATTCTTCTCTCAATGAGAAGAAGACGTAAGGAGATGATGTAAGAGCCATGACTTCTGTCAGGAACTGCAATAGAATAAGAAAGATGGTAAGCTGGAGACAATGTCACTCTCTGTGTTTCATTGTGATTTATCGGCATTGAAACATGTACGCTAAGAGATGAGCCACCTGTAGCATGGCTTTTAGCAGGGTAAGACCACATATCTTTGATAAAGCCAGCTTTTCTGTCCCACTGTTACAAGCTCTTTTCCAGCTTGAAGAAATCACTATGATACTAGAAAATTTTATTATTTGGTCGAGCCAAAAACCTAATGCCAGAAAGACAAGTCATTGTAAACTCTTCATAAAATGCTTTTAAAATGGGTGTCAGTTCTCCCACTTACTATAACAACATGGAGGATTATAAACCATAGTTTCATCTCTCCCGTTATGAGATCTGAAAGTACCCGCCTGGCATGGTGTCATTTCTCTTTATGGTTGTAGATGGACATCTTTTTTTTGTAATCTTATAAGTCATAAGGGATAAAAGGCTCTCAATGGTTTCTTTCATAAAAATTTTATGTCTATTCCTAAGAGTTCAGTGTTCATGACCTAATAACCTTTCCAGGCTCCAACCCTTAATGTCATCACAAAAGGATTTGACTTCTATAGGAACTTTAGGAGGATATAACCATTCATTCTACAGCATCTTGCAATTACAAGTCTTTCCTTCGGATATCTGATGTCTAAAAAAAGCTAAAAGCTATCTCTTAAGAATGCTTGCAACGAAGGGCAATAGTTCTCATTCTCTCTCACTCCATACAGGAGGGCAACACCTGCCTTCCCGAGGCACCTTGGCCTTCTGTCAAAAAGACACAAGGGTTTTGTGTTGTTTGCTTGCTTTTCCTTTCAGGAAATATTCAGTGAACAGTGTCAGGTGCCTCCATACCATGGAACAACGCCTTTAACCTTTACAGTTTCTTTCACTGAGCACACTCTAGCTTTCGAAACATAACATCTCTTAGTCTTTGGTTTAGCGAACATGACTGGGTTCTCCTTTGTATTATGACATGTTTACTGAATAAAATCCTCAACTCTTATCTGTCTTTATTTACAGTGAACCCAAGAGAGCCATGAACACAAGCTCTTATACACTTATGGATCTGATGTGCAGGTGGGAAATAGAAAAGAGAGAGGATGTAAACATAAGAATATTGAATACCGAGTAAGAAGAAAGAAAAGTGTCAGTCACGTTTCCACAGTCCCCCATGATAGTGCATTTCAGACACACCTGGGGAAGGTCACAGCAAAGATCCTCCAGAAAACAAGCCTCCGAAAGGAAGGCTAGGGCTAGCAATTCAAAGAGCTTTGCCACAAAGTGACCTGCATCTTTCTTTGCAGTTTCTCTCTGAGATAGCTCTACGCTATTCTCAGTAAGTCTGAAGTGGCAAGAAGAATGCCTTGAAACCTGTCAGGTTAGATCTTTATAATTGTCTATGATTGGGCCTGAAAAAAATCACAGTCAATGTTTTGGCCAGAAGAAGACTGGTCAGGGCATAGAGTTTATTACTAAGGGCACATAGTTTGTTACTCAGTACATATAGCTTGTGTTGAACTAGATGACTGTTGCCTTCAAAGCATGAAGAGTACTTCTCCTCTACCTTTAGGAATACAAGTAAGCAGCTGGAAAGCAAAATACACCCTTTTTAGAAAATGGTCATATTGTCACCTGACCCCTGAATTCCAGGCAGCTCTGAAAGTCGGACAAATAGACACATTCCTTATAGCTACCTAATCAAAGACTGTTGTTACAGAAGCTAAAAAAATATGTATAATAGTCTTTAACTTCTCTATTTCCTGAGAGTTCAGTGGAGTTAAAGTATTGAATATTCATGAGTTGCTAGCAAAATTGGTTAGCCCTCTGGGCACACAGAAGCTTATAAAGTTACCAAATAAATAAGGATCTTCCAGCAGTAATGGCACACATGCAGGTAGACATGCTGTAGGGTGGGTGACAGTTGCATAGATTTGATCATTTCTGTGCATTTTTAAATAGAAGAAACATCAAGTTCATAAGGAAATTGTCATGTATCAATTTGTAGTCATCCCTACTAATCTAAGCTAAAGTTTTGCTTTAGCATTAGACTGTTAATTTTGATCCACTAGTCTGTGCAAAGATATACCTTAAATATCTTTAATAAATCTGGGCATAGGATGCTGAGTAAGAAACAACACCATTTAAACTTCAGGTCATGAAGCGATACATTGGAGACCATAAATAATTATGAAAGCTTGTTTCATTATTCTGATGGGTGTAATATCAATCTTGGAGGGCGATTCATCTACCAGTGAGTCATACTATATTTTGAAGCATCAAGACTTGACAGTGAGACAGGGCCCTGCTAGAGCAGTGTTTAGGTTGTCTCTGAGATCGTGACAAGCAACCAAACATGTGTAATGGTGACCGACAGGGATGGATCCGCATGCTTCCCAACCTTGAGACAATTAAATCAAATCTTGCTTACATGTCATCATCCTTGGACAAGGAGCAGACCTGATGGATTGCTCTGGCTTCCAAAAACTAAGTCCAAAAGTGAAACAGACTAAAGACAAACAAACACAAGTCAACATAAAAACAAACCAAGTCATAGCACCTAGAGAAGTCTGATATGGACTGTGTCTGGTGTTTGGTGTTCTCTGATGGGGGAAATGGAAAGTCATGGGTCATAAGTATTGCCTCATCATATAGAGTAAAAGGTTTTATGAGGGAAAGATTATAAGCAATGCTGTAGCATACTGTCATCAGCTCAGTATTATATACTGAGGCTAATAACAGCTTTTTCTGTGGAAATTTGACCAAGATTTCAATTAATAGGGTCCTATGTCACCAGCAGGTTGACTGAGAACAGTGCAGGTAAGAGAGCAGGACTTACTGCCACCCTGATCCACTATCTACAGAACAAAATGTCTTGCTCCAACAAGAAGTATTATAAAATAACTTTTTGTGGCTTGCACTTATATTCTTAGCTAATCAGGAGGCTGAGATCCCTGCCAAATCAGTTATAAACCAGGTTCTGTCAGCACATGAAAGTACGTGAAGCTCCCTCTCCAACCTAACCAGCAAAAAGGTGAGATGGAGCTATGACCCAAGTGCAAAAGGACCAACCTAGTAAAAGGAAGGCCATGAATTCAAAAAACACCCCCTAAAAATGAAAATGCATCGGGAAGTTTCCAGACCTAGAGATGTATCTAGTGAATTTGTACATGGAAGACCATGCTTGTGATCTGAGGATTTGGGAACAGCCTTGCATGGCTAAAACATGAATATCAGTCTGAAGAATACTTGGTCCCATGGAACTCATCACTTCTCAGTGTCAAAGAGAGGTAGGGAATTATCTTCCAGGGTCAGTATGTTTCATTTCTCTTCATATACCTACTTTTCCATGTCTCATATTACATGTGAGAATGAAACCATGACTTGTAAAGTCATGTTTGAGTTGTGATTCACTGTTAGTAGACTCAAAAGATGCTTTCTACTGCATTTGACTGCAATTTATTTATTAGATTTATAGATAGAGAGAGAGATAGATAGATATACATAGATATACAAATATATGAGAAGAGCTTTTCCTATCCATCCATTTTTTAAAATTAATTTTCCAGGTCTAAATATTCTGCCACATGAGGTGATTTTGAAAGGCTTTGAGGACAAATGTATAAAAAGCATATTCTAGATTTTGAGAATTTGCTAAGAATGTGAGCCTCAGTTCCTACAGAGATAAGGATAACTCACTGTACAAGGGAATGTAGATATAAATTACACAATAGCGCATTTGCCTTAGTGTAGAAGAAATGACTATAGAATATAGATGGGAATGGCAAAAGAGAATCATAGACTGCTTGAGGGAAGAGAAGACTCAGTAAAGTTTTAGTAAGAAAATGTGACACGTGAAAGAAAATAATGCAAAGAGAAGTAAGAATTTCACTGACGGAGGTGATTAGAGGTGGATTGGGGGGGGGCTGAGAAGCCATATGAATAAAGCAAAAGCGTTATGAGAAAACAGATCGGCGGCCATTTAACTTGCTTCATAGAATGCCTGGAGCACAAGGTGTGCAGAGAAGAGAGGGTTACAGATAAGGTTAATGGATACACAGGGGCTCTATCATGCCTTTCTATGAAAGTTGTCTTTGAATTTTATGTTATGGCCAGTCTCTGAAAGATTTGATGCTAGGGAGAAACTGAGATTATATTGTATTTAGAATGAGCACATTTAAAATATGAATTAGAGGAAGATGAAATTAACATTTGGAAAAACTTGGTAGGAAGTGATCCATAGAGAGAAGAATCAGTTGCTTTGTTCTCTGTTACAGCTGTCTATCCTTATCACCAATTATTTAACCTCTGCCCAGATTTTAACCATTTCCTTATAATTGAACTCAACTTGCGTGAAAAGAAACAGAGCAAGTATTTAGCAAAAACTAAAATGCAACTGTATAAATAAACAAAATTACAATCATATTAGGAAATGGGAATGGCAGTGTCAAAAGAAAACATAGAACATAGCTTAGTGCTAAAATAATTCTTAGTGAAACTCAATGTGAATAAATTAAAACCCAAAAGAGTCATGAATAAATACTCATATTACAAGAAATGTTTCCACATGAAACACATACTTTTCATATTTACAACTTGTTTATGTTCTATTATATCAAAATTGACATTCATATTAAAATCTTAAACTTAGTATCACTGATAGGTGGAAAGATTTTTTTTCATGCAATGGATTTGTCACCATCTTAATGATGCAATTATTATTCCTCAAGCCGTGAGGCCTTGATCTTTCTCTTGATTTTCTTCACAAACATTACTGTGATCAGATGACCATTGCCAAGAGGTTATCTCTCTTGAACTACATTCTCCTCTAACTAAGGTGCAAATATTTATTATGATTAAGGAGAAGAAACTTCCCTCTATTGCTAGGTGAGATTTTTATCTTCAACCTCCCTTGTGGTCAGCAGAACCTCAACATTCAGATTGCACTGCAACTGTAATTTAATGCTTGGGCGCCCCCTGCAGGTCATGAAGGTGTCACAGAAGTTGGTAAAATTTAGTGAAATCTTGTTTCCCCAAATCCATATGCATAAGAAAATGTCACAAAAATCAGGGATACTTGCATTATCACTCTCTCTATGATAGCTAGACAGAACATTCAAGACTATCTTGCATAATAATTGAAAATAAATAAAATTCAAGAATGTACAAAGTTTATAAATTATCAACAAAGTTTTCTCAAGACTAAGGACCTTTGACAACCTTAAACCAAAAATAGGACTAGAAAAAGTGAGTGATATTTCTTCTTTTCTTTCCATGAGGTATCGATGGAAAAGGACCTGTTAAAGATAAGTTATATTAATCTATTGATGAGAAATTCATTAAAAGGGATACTTTCACTACGTTAAAAAAAAAAAAAAAAAAAAGAGCCAGAGCCAATGGCTCACGTCTGTCATCCTAGCTACTCTGGAGGCTGAGATCTGAAGATCGTGGTTCAAAGCCAGCCCAGCAGGAAAGTCTGTGAAAAGCTGATCTCCAATTAACCACCAAAGAAACCAGAAGTGGCACTTTGGCTCAAATGGTAGAGCGCTAGCCTTGAGCTGAAGAGTGCAGGCTCAGTTTCCCGTGATCAAAAAAAAAAGAAAAAGAAAAAAAAAAGTAAACCAAATATTGTACTCGACTACACTGGCAGAATTAAAAATATGAATTATACTACTGTTTCTCTAAAAATGTGGAAAAATATGTATGTGCAATGATGAGGAAGAAAGACATGGAAAAAATGCTACGATTTATATATCTACAATCATGTATTTTTAAAATATTTAAATTATATTAGAATCACTAAATCTGGAATTTATTGATTTTTTTGATTTTTTAAACTTCAGATTCCTGTGACATTGCTTCCTTCCTTCCTTCCTTCCTTCCTTCCTTCCTTCCTTCCTTCCTTTCTTCCTTCCTTCCTTCCTTCCTTCTTTCTTCCTTTCTTTCTCTCTCTCTTTCTTTCCTTTTCTAATTGTGAAAATACTATACAGAGGGGTTACAATTACATGGGCAAGATAATGAGTACATTTCTTGTCAAGCATTGTTGCCTCCTCCTTCCCATATCCCCTTCACCCCCCACCTGATCCTCCTCCCCACCAAAGTTGTAAAGTTCTTTTTTCAACATAACGACTTGTACATCTCATTGTTGCAATGGGTCCACCTATATCCCTATTTAAATGATTTGTTTTTTCCTTCCCGACCACAAATTATACCAACATCATATACAGTGAAAGCAGGGGTTATACTGTGGGGGAGGGACATACAAAGCAACAAAGAAATCATCTTATAAATATGTTAGAAACAATTGCATGAAAGAAAAAATCATTTAAATACTTATCTTGGGGTTCATTTCCCTAACATCAGCTTATCTGACCTTTTCTGCTTGACTCAGACATACTCTAGTTATTGCAAATAAGGATCTGTCCTGGGCTTGAACTCTAGGCCTAGGTGCTGTCCCTGAGCTCTTTAGCTCAAGGCTAGAGCTCTACCACTTGATCCACAGCACCAATTTCTGTTTTTCGTGGTTAATTGGAGATCAGAATGTCACAGATTTTTCCTTCCCAGGCTGGCTTCGAACCACAATCCTCAGATCTCAGCCTCCTGAGTAGTTAGGATTACAGGCATGAACCAGCAGCACCCAGCATGTGACATTTGTTTATAATTAACGCTCTCATTTCCCTTCCATTTATAAAGATGATTAGCAGAATGACTACAGTAAAACATACACACACACACACACACACACACAGTTGACTGACTATACATTCAAATTAATCTCAGCATTATTCTTTTCAGTTCCCAAAATGTAGACAAAATTTTCGGGATATATTGAACACAATGGAGATTTTCTTTAGCTATAGCCCTATCTAATGCGTATCATGTGTCAGGCACTGTGGTAGAGGCTGAAGATACTAAAATATTTCCTAACTTTTTTCCTAAAATATGTCTCATCAAAAGTAATAGTAAAACAGAAAAACATAAAAAAATATGATGAAAGCACTAGTAGAAGAAGAACATCTGAACTAGTCTGAAAGTTGCCCAAATTACTGAAAGTCATCTCAGAAGTAAAACCTGAAGTGTTGATGTAAGAACTCAGGGCGGGGATACTATGGTAAGAGTAGTGCTGTTGGCCTGGATCTTTGTGCATGTAAAAATGTCTTGAGGAAAAGAAGGAAAGACAATTAGCGGGGTGCTGACAGGTCCCTCCGGAATTGTAATTACTCAGGAAACTGAGATCTCCAGGATTACTGCTAAATATCAGTTTAAACATTTTTGAAATTTTGTCTCTGAAGTAACAAGTGAAAAGCAAGGCTAGATGCATGCTCCGATAATACAGTGACACCCCGGCAATGAAGCTTAATAACACTGAGGCCTGAGTTAAACTCCGTTAAACAACAACAAAACACAAATAAAGAAAAACAATGCAAAGAACTGAATCATATCTATTTTTTTTGTTCTTTTCCTTTTCTTTTTTTCTTTGTGTGTGTGTGTGTGTGTGTGTGTGTGTGTTGGTCATGAGCTTGAATGCTGGGCCTGGACACTATGCCTGAGCTCTTTAGCTCAAGGCTAGTGCTTTACCAAGTAGAGCTACAGTGCCACTTCTGTGTTGTTGTTGTTGTTGTTGTTTATTGTGGTTAATTGGAGTTAAGAGTCTTCCCAGTTGTTCCTGCTTGGGCTCACTTTGAACCTCCATCCTCAGACCTCAGCCACTTGAATAGCGTGGATTACAGTCGTGAGCCACCTGCACCCAGCTGATGTCTAGTCTTCGATGGGGCCTCTGTACTGAAGGACAGAATGGGGGTCTCTAAATGGGTCAAGTGTTTGAGGAAAATGAAAGAAATTGTCAATATTATAATCACCAGAAAAATGACTAATTATTGGGCTAAGCGTTTGTAATAAAAATGTATTAACACAGAAGTATGTTACAAAACAAACTACTGGTATAGTAGTGCTTCTATGTACATATAAAAAGTTGTTTGGTTATGGATGTATATTACATATATATTAGTATACACCATTATACATATACTTCTTAGTTTAGACATTTGATTATGAACTTATTAGAATGAATTAGTCACTTTTTAAAAATACTGGTTGTAAGATATTATAACAGACACTTTGGGAGGCAATGTAATAATATCTATCAAAATACAAAATTTGACTCGCTATTTATCAGAAATTTGACTTTTATAAATACAATTTTTTATTCTATGTATTTCAGTGTAGTAAATGTCCAGATCACTTGTGAGAAACTAAACAATTATCACAAATAATATTTTACAGAAAGTGGAAACTATCAAATCATTAGAAAATAAAAGATGAGACTGTTTGCAAACAAAGGGGTAACAATGCTTGACAGGAAATGGACTCATTACTTTGTTCATGTAACTGTAACCCCTCTGTACAGTATCTATGCAATAAAAATATATATTAAAATATAAAAGATTGTATGTTTTCATGGGAAGAATCTTTAGGATATGAGGCTACCTGAAAGAAATAAAGAAATAAAATGCAAATATATAAATAACAGATATATGTGTATGCATGCATTATGTGTACATTCATATACATTTCTCTATACATATCACTATAAAAGGTTATGCAAGAAATTTTCCCAAGTACTTGTTTCTGGAGCAGCATATGTGATATCATTTTAGGAATGAGTCACCCTTACATTCATTTTTAAATATATTTTTTTCTCTCATAATCCCATATTAAAAGAAATTATTTTAATGATGCAAAGGTAGCTTAAGTTAGTAAATTCACATAATATTCTGAATGGTTCTGCTAAGAAATATTGAGAACAACCTTCTATCTGAAATTTGTTTTGGCTGGCTTATTGCAGGGTTTTTCTTTGTTTGTTTGTTTGTTTTTTGAGAATAATGAAGAATCTAATTACATCCAACCTATTCCCAGGGATCAATATTCAGAAAACATTCCATTATATTTTAAGTCAACTATTACACAAGACTCTAAATATAATTATGCTGCAGATAGTTTATTGGATCTCAACCTGTTTCCTTATTCCATATGATATTAGAAAACAGTGTAACATTTATGGATTTTTATTTGCTCCCATGTAAAATATGAACATTACCCCAAAGTATTAAAAAGTTGATTTTATGGTCCATTGAATTTTAAAACTGCTTTAAAAAAACTCACTATATAGTTCAATTGAGCCATGAAAATAAGTTGATATTCTGAACTGTTAAAACAAAACAAAACAAAACATCTCTAGTAGGTTACTATTGATACTAAAATAGCCAAATGTAAATGTCAACCCTGACGTGTTTTTGTCTGAGCTTTATCTCATATCATGTAACCCCTCTGCACAGTATTTTCACAATTAAAAAATAAATGAATAAAAACAAAAACAAAATATGAAATTCTTAAGAAAACATACAATTTACATTCATTCAAAATCTAGATGGTTTTACACTATTGGGCAAATTGTTATTTATGTAATTAGCCTATAAAAGTTAAAGTGATTTATAAAAAATTGTACTTAGTATGTTCAAACTTGTCCAGAAAGCATGAATTCCCTGTAAAAGAGAAGCAGGATTTTTTCCTTCCAGTGTGACTCCACATTCTTCAGCTACTGCAGGAATGAAATTTCCCTGCGACTTCACCCCACCTTCAGGGCTGGGCTCCATACCCCTCCTCTGTGCTCACAGATCTCAGGCGGGACACACAAGGAGCCATAGATCTGTTCATTCTCATTGAGCAGAACTGGTTTTGAATGCCACTCTTGCACCAAGTGATCTAGGTAGAGGTGAGGAATTATTGCTGACTGAGAATGTGTAAACACTAAGAGGAAGGAAATCAACATTTTTGATGGGAAGTTCAAGAGAAAAGTACCAAAATATAGCTGTCCATGTCATTCTTCACAAGTATAATCAAAAGGATGTTACGTGAAATCACACAGCTTGTCTTAAGAGGTTTAAGAACAGTTTCTGCTCTTTGAACTCCCAAGTGATTCTAAATGGAGAAAAGAACTGGGGAAGGTTGGAACCCTGTTTTGCATAGTTTCTTCCCTTATTTTAAGGAGACAGTGTAGCAATAAATCAATAAAGTATAAATAATGTAATCTTTTATGGAGGACATTGTAAGGTATTTACAAGAATTTTGAAATATCTGGTTTCCTATCTGATGTTACAAAAATCTATATGTTTCACCAAGGTTGTTATGACTTTGTTTTGAGCCCTGGACTTGCTGACCTGAAACAGAACAAAGATGTAGAAATGACTTTCACACCTCTTAATTGGTATCATTAAGGGGATTTTTTTTTCATGCCAGAGGACAAGTGAGAGACCTCCTTGAGATTACTACACACTTGGGAAACCTGAAACTGTCTTCTAATGAGAACACAATGCTTGTAGCTCTTAAAAAGGCACCAATTAGCATTTGCTCTATAGTGTAAAGCAGATATTTTGCTCTGAAAGTATTTTAAGTAGTTCTGGTATTTTCAAAGAGGGAAGAGAAAGACTGAGAGAACTTAAAATAGTATACACTAATTGAAGAAATGTTAGAAAATGTGAAAAGGAAATTGGGAGTGTGTGTGTGTGTGTGTGTGTGTGTGTGTGTGTGTGTGTGCATGAATGCACATGAACTCAGAAAGTGCATCTGCTCATACGAGTTGTATAAGTATTTGAAGGTAAACCATGATTTACTGAAATGTATGACATACTAACAACTGACCCTGCCAAACTTGGAAAGGAAGTAGTATGGCAAAAAAATGTCAAAATGGCTAATAGACACATGAAGAAATGCTCGGCCTCTCTAGCCATAAAAGAAATGCAAATCAAAACAACATGGAGATACAATACCTCAATCCAGTTAGAATGGCTATAATCAAGAATTCTAATAACAACAGATGCTGGAGGGGATGTGGACAGAAGGGAACCTTACTGCATTGTTGGTGGAAGTGTAAACTTGTTCAACCACTTTGGAAAGCAGTATGGAGGTTCCTCAAAAGACTCCACATAGAGCTCCCCTATGACCCAGCAATCCCATTTTTAGGCATTTACCCAAATGATAACAAACAAGACACATTAAAGCTACCAGCATTACTATGTTTATTGCAGCAATATTTACCATAGCTAAGATATGGAACCAACCGAGATGCCCCTCAGTAGATGAGTGGATCAAGAAAATGTGGTATATATACACAATGGAATTCTATGCCTCCATCAGAAAGAATGGCATTGCCCCATTTGTTAGGAAATGGAAAGATTTGGGGAAAAAATGATATTAAGTGAAGTAAGCCAGGCCCAGAGAAACATAGGTTCCATGGTTTTCCTTATTTGCAATAACTAGTATATGTCTGAGTCATACAGAAAATGTCAGATAAGTTGATGTTAGGGAAATGAACCCCAAGATAAGTATTCAAGTGTTTTGTTTTGTTTTGTTTTTCCTTTCATGCAATTGTTTCTAACATATTTATAAGATGATTTCTTTGTTGCTTTGTATGTCCCTCCCCTACGGTATAACCCCTGCTTTCATTGTATTTGATGTTGGTATAATTTGTGGAGGGGAAGGAAAAAACAAATCATTTAACTAGGGATACAGGTGGACCCATTGAAACAATGAGATGTACAAGTCCTTATGTCGAAAAACGAACTTACAACTTTGGTGAGGGGGTAGCGGGAGCATCGGTTGGGGTGAGGGAGGGAGGCTGGGAAGGGATGGGAAGGGGAAACAAAGAGGAGGCAACAATGCTTGATAAGAAATGTACTCGTTATCTTGCCCATGTAATTGTAACTCCTCTGTACAGTATTCTCACAATAAAAAATAAAAAATATAAAAGTCAAAATCTTATTCTTTTTTAAAAAGTAAATGAAATTCTTGTGAAATGTGCTGAAAGCAATGTTATTCTATGCAAATGCATTAATACAATTTAGAGGGATTTTGCATGATTTGATTAATTTTTAATTCCTCAAAAACTTTAAAATATCCTTCATAACAAATTACATGCACACAGGTAGCCTCTATATATTTGTATGTGTGTGTTTTAAACCTAGTTTGGGGCTGGGAATATGGCTCAGTGGTAGACTACTTGTCTAGCATGCATGAAACCCTGGGTTTGATTCTTCAGTACTATATAAACAGAAAAAAGCTGGACATGGTGCTGTGACTCTAATGGTAGAGTGCCCCCCTTGAGCTGAAGAGCTCAGGGACAGCACCCAGGCCCAGAGTTCAAACTCCATGACTGGCAAACAACAACAACAACAACAAACCAGGTTTGCCTTCTTATCCTACCCTAAGCAATGGTATTGTGTCTCAGACATTCTTCAAGGAGGTGATGACTATTATGGATTTTCCACTACGAGGCCAAGGTATTTATCCATCCAGCTTAATGATAGTGTCCTACTTTAGAATACATTAAATGAAACTTGGAAGAATTAAAACCCTTTAGTTCACATTAACCATCATTGGTACACATTTCAGCTTCTATGTTTTCAATAAATAATGTTTAATTAAATAATTTTGGTGTACAGACATTGCCTATTAATGTTAAATCATCTGCTGATGGTGAACTAGTAATTGGCTTAAAATGACAATAGCATGTATCCAGTTTCTCTGTAGCATCCAGTACTAGTCACACACTGAACTACAGATGGACCCTTTCAACTCCAGGTCTACCCATCACTGTGCCTACTGCTGAGTAGAGATGGGAATGAAAACTGTATTTGGCATCACAGTTCTCCTGGTATTTCAAGACTATTAAAAGTACCCCTGGGGTCTGGGAAGGTAGCTCAGTGGTAGAATGCTTGCATTGAATGCATGAGGCCATGGGTTCTATTCTTCAGCACCGCATAAGCAGAAAAGCTGAGTGGTGCTTTGGCTCAAGTGGTAGAGCACTAGCCTTGAGCTAAAGAGCTGAGGGACAGTGCCCCGGCCCAGAGTTCAAGCCCCATGACTGATAAAAAAAGTACCCCAAACAGTTGTATTTCATAGTGACTTTGCCATTATCTGGAAGCATTAAACAAAAAAAAAATCTAGGATCATTTCAATCAACATTCATCAGGAGAAGCTTGGAAACTGAATGCTCCTTGAGCTCAAATTTCTATGGGAGATATGGCTTACATTTCCAAAGTTTAAGTGCTTGAAGCTGAGTCATCCTTTCGGTGACGTTGGGTTGTGATAAGACTAAGAGGTTGGGCCTGGTGATGTGTATTGAAGACATGAAAATATTCATCATACAGGGACAGATTAGTTCAAGAGAGTGTAATTTTAGAGATCCCGCTTGATTCTCTAAAACATTGGTATTTTTTGCCCTTATTTATTTATGTGTGTATTTATTTATTTATTGACTATTTTGCTGCACGTGTGTGCTTTGTGCATGTGATTTGGGACTTTCCATTCACTAGAATGAGGACTATATATTCTTGATAGACTGCCAGACTTTAATACTAACTCAAAATTGAATAAGAATTTAAACTCAATTTTGAAATTTAAATTTGATCATATCCTATATGTTATAATATATTTATAATGCAAAACATCTAACTACAGGTGTATTATGCATTGAATCAGAATTTTTAAGAAGTAGAATAGATCTTTGCCTCAATTATTTGTCTCCCCCAAATGGCATGTAAATAGAGGAATAGAGGAGCATTTTATCATAACTTGAAGATTTCTGGTTTAGAGTAGTCAATTTGACTATATTTGTACTAAATACATGTTTGTTATTGCAGTTGTAGAGGACAACATGATTTAAATATTTTCTTTAATATACATGTTAGAAATTTATAGTGATAATGGTCTAAGAATCAGAAAGATGTCATCAAAATGTATTTATCACTGGCAATAATAAAATTTAAACCTGATTCAAATGAATTTGCTTAATTATACCTCTTTGATTTAGTCTGATTGACCTACCTACGTGGGCATAAGTACAATTGGGCAAGAGAATTGTTCCTCTGTCTTCCCTCAACATGTACCTAACTGCTTAAAAAGACAACACTTCTTTATAAACTAATTTCTTAAAGGAAGAACCTCAATGTTTGTTAAAAATGAAACATATATAAATTCAAACACACACATGCATCTTGTACATTAATTTCATTATATGTTATATCTGTGTATGTGTGTGCACATACATAATGAATGCATATATGTATCATATATACATTCAGTCATATACCATATAATCATGTTTAGTCAACAATAGACCACATATCACAAAAAGAAAGTAGGTCTCATAAGATTATTTCACTTGGTATTTTTGAACCATCTCAGTTTGTGTAAGTACACAGTGTTTCTTCATTGACCAAAACAATCTAAATAATCATGCATTTCTCAAAATGTACACTACTATCAAACAGTGTATATGATTTTATATTAAAGGTATGCTGAAATATTAAAACACATAATTCTCTCTATACACTTTTTTATTTTTATTTCACTAAGCTATACTACCTGCAAAAAGTTTATTCCAATATTATACTTAGAATTAAGCAGATAAAACCACACATACACACACATCTTCACAATATATGTTCTTTTTCTATTGAGATTCAGTGATTACATAAATTTCACATATTTCACAGTATTGTGAGATAGTGATACTTAAAGTCACAAGCACATTTTAACCTTCACAAGGCAAATGTCTTGTAATCATCATGGCCTATAATGCTTGTGTATTCTATGAGCTTTGATAATACAACTATTTCTTCCCCATTGGGGAAGAATTGGAATATTTATTTTCTACTGTCAAGAAAATGTAAAAAAAAAAAACATTCCTGTTTTCTATGGTTGAAAAGTCTGTGTCCTTCCAGTTCAAACTGATGATAATAGTGTGGACATTGATTATGTCCAGATGGAAGATCAGTGATATGGGTGAGATCATTTCTGAAACAAAAGGTGGGTCCTAACCAAACACCCAAATACAGTAGCCTTTTTGGTGACTTTCATGTGACAATGTCTGTTGTTTTAAATGACTCACTTTGCTGTATTTTGTGGTAGCAGTCTGAATTGACTAAGATACTGAGTTGTGTGGTTACATAGTGATTATTGCATTAAAGAAATAGAACAAATTCATGTCATATTGATAGTGAAATTAAAGCCTTTCTCTGAATAGAAACTGCCTAATATTTTGCACTGACTTTCAACAAGTTCATACACTATCATTTATGTTTTATATTTGAAAATGTAAGTGGGTGTTCCTTTAGTTCTGCGAGTGTGATTGACACTTTCATAGAATAAGCAAAAAGTGAAGGATTCATCTTATGTCAACACTCTTGCTTTTTTATTAGCTATTTCATACTCGACTAAATTATCTGGACAAAATTGATAGAGCTAGGTGGGGAAAATTATTGACCATAATATCATACATAACTTCTTAGATATGTTTAAACAGAGATACAATTAACATTACTACAAATTGTCTTTTGTGATTTTTTATTAACCATATAGAAACTCTAAAAAGAGGAAGTATTTTTTTAAATTTAATTTGATTGAAAAGGTGATGTATAGAGGGGTTTACAGTTACATATGTGTGGTAATGAGTTCATTTCTTTTTGAACATTGTTTTTCTCCCATTTTCCCTCAAAAGTTGTAAAGTTCATTTCCAAAGTGTTTTGTGAGTATCTCTGTGGCATTTGGTATGAGAACTATTTTTGTGTGCTTTTAATTAGAAAAGGTCAGATTGCTAAGATTTTGTAAAATGGTAATAGAGAAATAAATCCAATCGAAGTACAAATAGAAACACGATTATAATGGCTCTATCTCAATTTCTGGCTGCAAATAAAGATGGATTTCTTTTATTTTTCTATTATTTTACTAATAGGCATCTTTGTGCATGAAATACATTAATTTTCTTTTTCTCACTTTCTTTTATTAACGTATTTTCATATATAGTCATTCATTTCCTATATTTCCATTTCCTTGCCTGCCTATGTACCATCACTTCTTCCTAGGGTACCCTAATCTTTTTTTAATCTCTGACATTGAGTTGAATTATATCCCTTTGCCAAGATACAGTCAAGTCCTGAGTCCTAATATCTCTGAAGGTGACATTATTTGAAAATTGGGTTGGAGTAATACCAGATTAGAGTAAATGCTAATCCTTTGACTCCTGTCCTTATAAGAAGAGTCATTAGGAGAATAAGAATATAACCTGGTGAGTTGGGGGTATGTAACCTAAAGTAGTAGGTAACTGTAATCTTAAGTATTATAAGGTTTTATAGCAGCCACTAAAGCTAAAAAAAATAGGATTATCAGTCTGATGATTCTTGCAAACTCTAGCTTTCTGAACAAAGATAAAATAAATTCTATAAAATAAATTCTATTGTTTTAAATAACCTACATTGCAATATTTTGCTATAGCATCCCTGAAAGAATAATATCTCTGTCAAAACAAATATATTTATCAAGATTTGTTTATCTTAATTTTTATATGGTTGTTAAAAACTACATTGTGAAAAATATTACTCTACTGCTATTTGTTTTGAATTTGTAAAATATAATAATATTCGAATTATATAGCTAGAGCCAAATAAATTGAAAGCTTGTGTGAGTTATTTGTAGTGATGTAAATAAAAAGAATGCTAAATACATATTTGACAAGCAAATACAACTTTTGCTCAATCATATCACGTGTGTGTATGGAATGATTGCTACTGAATAATATTGTCACTCAGTTTTTAATCTAATAAATTTGTTATGTATAGTGAGTTACTTTTTTCATATGCCAAGTAGGACATATACTGCTCAGAGACTCATTTTCCTTCTGTCTTTAGAATATAATGCTTTTTACTTATGCTCTTTGGCCCTGACATCATTTTGCATATAAATTCATCTCACTAAAATTAAAATAAATGTAATAGAAAATACAAATTTTTTCCCCTTAATGATGAGCTCTGTTTTCTTTCAGATCATGCGGAATGGCAAAGAAACAAAGTGCAATAGAGTTCCAGTCAGTTGTTGTCGGAGATCTTTTGTCTTGTGGAATATGAAGAAGGAAATGCGCAGACAAGAAGGATGAAAGTAAAGCACAGAAATCTGTTCACTTAGACACAAAGCAAGAAAAGGAAAGCTCCCGCAACAGGAAGGGGTTCCAAGAGAGAGCTGCCATGGCTCTTTGTCTGCAGGTCTTTATAACATTTGATTGACTCAGAGAAAGTGTCTTACTCCTCACACATTCGCCCACTTCACATTCTTTGCACACTGCCCTTGCGTCTCTGGGGCTAGGAGCTTATCATAAGCCAAGAGGACTGGTTGTCTGTTATGCATGCTCTGAGCGTCTGTTGGCTGGTCACCTTAGGAGTGAGACCGCATTACCTCAGGGACCTGTGTCCTAATTACCTGCCAACGTCTTCGTGTTGACTCTGTTATATATCATTTGAAATTTTAAACTAGAAAGTAACATGTATTTTTGCCACAAAAGTACACACCTTTATGGCGATTATGACAGAACTCTAGCACCTGTCACAGGAACCCAAGAACTCCTAGTGACATTGAGGCAAGGAGGCAAGATGTTTATGATGGGTAGATGGACTTGGTCAGGTAAACCTTGTACCTTGCTTGGTATGATTGCATAAAGCTTTCACTCACCTGAATGTTTCTGAACAGAAGCCTGGCCTTTGGTTAACTCCAATAAGTACATTGTCTCATAGTCTCAGCTGATTCTGGTACCATAGGCACACTCCTCTTCTTCACACACTAAGACCCATATGTACCTGACTGCTTTTTATCCTGTTTAGAGCAAGTACTCTCAGGATTCTATTTTTATCCTTGTCTCCAATATGTCGGTGATGAAGAGCTTGAAAAAACTGTCATTTTGTTACCCTGTAAGTTAACATGTATGTATGTAGTTTTTGCATTAAACCATAAATACCTGAGAACAGCATTAATATAATGTTCCATAATATTATTCAGGTAGAAAGTCCAAACAAATGGCCACCAGAGAGATAAGAATTTTCTAAAAGTTCTCTATTTGAAGTATCACTTTGAATATTTTCCCCTCAGCTAAATACATCATTAAATTCTTTCTTTTTATTAATTAAAGTTGCTTCTTTTTCATATTGCAATTGGCTAAAACACAACATTAATTTTAAATTTCTCCATAGTGGATGAATTGCCTTAGTACCACAAAACCTTTTTGGTAAAAAATATGCTCTTGGAACTGTTAATAAGTTACTGTATTTATGTGTTCTATAGATTTATTGTTCTTACAAAGAACATATTTTTGTTTCATGAGGAAGAGATGAAAATACAAGCATTATCAGTACAATATTTCTTCTCTTATTTCTTCATTACCCTAAAACACAAAATGGGTACTTTATTCACTGAAGATAAGTATAATTAGATCCAATGAAATGTCAAATGGAATGTATTTAATCATTATTGATGATGTTTTCTTTTGTTCATGTTCACAAGCAAGAAAGACAGGATTTTTTTTCAGGTCCTTCAAATAGTTACTTATTTGCTTTACTTACTAAAATTTATTGATAGAAAGGTTTCATTCTGGTATTCATAATGATATTCTGTACTCTATACAGTAAACAACCTACCAGTATTTGGAAAATTTAATCTTAGAATTGCCTTTGAGAATTTTTGTTAAGTAGTAGAAAGTCCTAAAAAAAAAAAAAAGTTGAATATCCTGGTGTCTGCCTCCCATAAGCTTCACAGTTAGTTTGGGTTTTTCATTTCTTTTTACTTTTTTGGCTGTGTTGTGTTTATGAGTAGGAAAGTGAAAAGTCAATATAAGGTTTATAATCTGATATATTATGTTGTTGTCTGGACTCTCTCTGATTTTTATACTTTATGTGAAATTTTTCAATTACTGAATTATATATCTCAAACTTTCTTCAAGATATTGCAAAAATACAACACGTTGAATAAACTTTGAGCTGACTTACTTAAAATGTCTGGTGTATATGGAGTAATTTTTTTCATTAAAAAGAAATGGCTCTGATTTTGAATTATTGCGACATGTAAAAGTTGGAGAATTTTTAAGCCTTCACAAAATGAAGAAAACATTTTTTTATTGTCTGAGTGCAATTGTCCTATATGATGCTACTAGGTCTTTTATTGATTGTTTTTGATGGTCTTGGGGCTGAACTCAGGGCCTGGATGCTGTCCCTGAGCTTTTGTGCTCAAAGCTAATGATCTGCCACATTGAGGCACAGCACCAATTCTGTCTTTGAGGCAATTTATTAGAGATAAGCGTATTGTATATACATGTATCTGAATTAAGGAAGGGAAGGAGAACAACAAAATGGTGAGAAAAAGGACAAAGGGCAAACCAATGCAACAGTGATACTCAGAAGAAAATATGTTGGAAATGAACTGTACAACTTGGGTGGGGGGTGGTTCCGGAGGGAATGTGGAAGAGAAATGAAGGAGGGGTAACAAGTTCAACAAGTAATGTACTCACTACCTTATGTATGTTAATGTAACCCCTACTGACAATAAAATTAAATTTTTAAAAAAGAGGAGTTTTGAACAATCTTCAGATTTCAGTCCCCAAAGTAGCTAAAATTGCAGTCCAGTATTTAGCCACTGATAAGAATATTTTAATGGAAAAATTTGATTAGCAAATATTGGAGGGGCTCTGACTTTCTGTGAAAGAAGTCATAAGGTTTTCATGTGAGGTATCTTCCCTATCCAGAGAGGAAAGAAGAAAAGAAGCTACTGAGCGGTACATAAGGAAATATGTTTTACAAAGTTTTTTTTGGTGGGAATTGCACTTAACTCATTCCTTTGTAGCTTGTTTTATTTTCCCATGAATTTCCAATCTTCATCAAACCTCATATAAAAATACTCTAATTATTTGTTTCTTCATCTCCTTATATATGCTCTTCATCATGTAAAGATTACAATTAATACATGTTTTTGATTTTCTCTTGTTAATTTGTCTTTAGATATAGAGTCCACAGTTAAGAATGTAGGACACAATAAATCAATTTTCCTCCCTTATAATGTTTTCACAAATTGTTTGCAAATCAATTTTCCTGAACTATTAATCATGAAACATGATTTCATTGTAATAAGGTGTTTTTGAAAAATTGTATCAATCTAACTATATATGTATATATATATGTGTGTGTGTGTGTGTGTGTGTGTGTGTGTGTGCTTATTTTCAGATATTGTTTTGTCATAACAGTTTAATTTTCAATGTTCAAAAGTGTGTATCTGACTCTAAATTTTTCTCTGAAAGAATACATTTTTTGGACATGATAGAGGTAAATGGATCTATCAGCAAATGATGAAAGGAAGCATAAAGTGCATTATCTAGAAAATAAGAGTTTAGGGGCTGGGAAGGTGGCTCAGTGGTAGAGCACTTGCCTTGCATGCATGAGGCCCTGGGTTTGATTCCTTAGCACCACATAAGCAAAAAGAAAAAAGCCGGAAGTGGTGTTGTGGCTCAAGTGGTAGAGCGCTAGCCTTGAGGTGAAGAACTGAGGGACAGCACCCAGGCCCAGAGTTCAGATCCCACAACCGGACCCCCCCAAAAAAAGAGTTTATAAGCATTAAATATAGCAAATCAGTGAATTATATGACATAGTACAAGACAACATAATAGGAGAAAGTAGAAGAAGTATGGTGAGAGGCAATATTTTTAGTCAAGGGACAAAGAACTGACATGGTGTGTGTGTGTGTGTGTGTGTGTGTGTGTGTGTGTGTGTGTGTGCCTCACTTTCTGTCCATTGAAAGATGTACTTGGGGGAAATTCATGCCTTTGGTAGAGTAGATATATTTGAGTCAATATTTGAGTCAATACTTGAAGAATATGAGAAATTCTTCAACTGTCGTGTAGAGGGAGAAAACTCAAATGTATGGAATACTACTATAAAATCTGTGGGATACGCAGCACGTCAGCATAACCAAACTATACAAGAATGAGGTTGTAATCATCAAATCCAAGAGGTGAAGGAGTAAGCTCTTCTAGGGGCTTGAGGTCTTAGTGACAGTTTGGGAATTTTAGGAGTGAAGGAAGAAACATGTATATTTTGAACAGATTTACATTCTTCTGGGCTCATTTATGTAAAAGAGGGTTATGTTTTGGTTTAGATGGTAACATTTTCAATGGACAGAGTCCGCAAATACTTAGATGTGTCATTGTTATTATGATTTCTTCATATAAGAATTCCCTGATGTGGGGGTTACAAGTGTGCTTCAGTTGTTAGAGTGCTAGCAAATGTGCTGGAAAAAGTGCCAGGTACTGACTTTGAGTCTCGATTTCAGACTAAAAGAAAAAAAGAATTCACTTATTTAGATTTAATAAAAAATTCAAGCCTGCGGGTTTTTTTCTATATTAGCATACTTCCAAGAAGTAGAAAAAATGGTGAAGGGAAATTAAACATTAAATATTTAATTATTGAGTAATAAACTTTTTATTATACTGATGGTCCCATTTTGTATTTCTATTTAAAAAGTATTATGCTTAAACTTATTTTCAATAGCATGAAGTTATACTTTTGTTAACATAAAACTAGTTTGTCTACTTGTGTATACATGAGAATAGATATTTAAAATATAAAAATATTTATATATGTCAGTAGTAGCATGGCACATGTACTTTTTGAACATTAGTTTTGTTTGTTTTTTAATAATTTTTATTGTAAAAATACTGCATAGAGGGATTAGAGTTACATGAGCAAGGTAATGAGTATATTTTCTATCAAGCATTTTTGCCTCCTCCTTTGTTTTTCCCCTACCATCCCTTCCCTCCTACCTCCACAACTGCACCCCTCCTCCCCGGCCTAAATTGTGAAGTTTGTTTTTCAACATAGTGTCTTGTACCTCTCATTGTTACAATGGGTCAACCTGTATCCCCATTTAAACATTTTGTTTTTTCTTTCCCCTCCCAAATTAGACCAACATCAAATACAGTGAAAACAGGAGTTATACCATGGGGGTGGAGCATACAAAAAAAAAACAAAAAAATTACATAGTACCTTATAAATATGTTAGAAACCATAGCAAGAAAAAAACCACTTCTGTCCCTATTTTGGAGTTCATTTCGCTTAAGTTCTTCTTATCTGGTCATATGTGCATAGCTTTTGACTTTTTCTACTTATCCCAGACATATACTAGTTACTGCAAATAAGGGAAAACATGGGACCTCTTTTTTTTGGGCTTGCATTACTTCACTTAATATAATTTTTTTCCAAGTCTTTCCTCTAAACTCAGGAATGAGACAAGGATGTTGGTATACCATGTAAATTATGGGCCTTGTAAAATCAATTCTATGTGCATTTCTCCTATCTAGTTTCTAAATTTAATATTGTATTATTAATATAATGTTTAGTAATCTTATGCTCAATTTTCACACTTTAATATGGCTTCAAGTTTATGGTAGCTTTGACATAATGTTAGATTTGTTCTTGTTGGGCAGAATACATTCTAAATTTGCATATTGCTCCACTAAATTGAATGAAAGAACCCAATCAAATATTGGAGTCTACTTACTTGATCTATTGGAAGCACCAAATTATTTTAAATTCCTCCAGTCTACTGTTTATAAAGTTCTGCTAAGAAAACTACATTATACATGATTATTACTTCATTTCTTTAGAAAGAAGAAACAACAACAACAACAACAGAACATTAACTTAGAAGATCAGATACTTAATATAAGTGAAAAATCTTGCTTCAAGGAGTGATTCAATTGTAGTTTCAGTGATTAGTTTGACTAACTGTCTCTTTGGAATACAAGATTTTCTTAATGCCAAACTTTTAAATAGACTCTGAAATACTTTGTTCCTTATGGATTTTGTGTGATTCCTGATACTGGCACATTAGCTCAGGTATCTGATAAGCATCAGTAAAGATGCTGTGCAGTTACAGGCTTAGTATTGACTTTCTCAAGAAACACTGTGGTATTTAATTTTCCACTTTGCCTGATGCTCCATCTTCCAGGAGCTAATTGCTGCTTATGGAAGTTTTGGGGGAAAAATAAAAATTTCTATCAGTAAAACAATGAAAAGTTAAAGTATGTGAAACTGAAAAAAATCAAAGCCACAATGATTGCTGTTTTCACATTTCGCAAGGTGACATACTTTATTTCCAGCAGATATTTTCTGTTGCCCTAACAGATAATTTTTCACTTTCTCACTGAATTGCAACTGCTGACATTCTGAAGAGCAATAGACAAAACTATGGCATGTTGGTTTGGAAAAGTGACATGCAACTGAGTACCTAACTTCTTTTACTATCACCATAAGTCAGAAGGGCCTTGGCTGAGATCTGTTTATCTCATCCTTGAGCACTTTGCATAAGATAATTCAAAGAGAAATGATAGTTACACTGGTTTGTCGGATTTTGAAAAAAGAGTGGTGGATGATCATTGCGCTCATCTTACACATAGCACTCATACGATAGAGGAGATCTGTTTAATGCACATGTGACTTTGTTGCAATAAAGGAAGCTATATGTCAACAAATGAATTGGCTGATACATCTTGGCTTATTTTAACACAAATATAAGGAGGATGACATCACTAAATGAAATTTTGCTCAATAAGTTGGAAAGGACAGTGAGAAAACAGGAAAAAACTTAAAATACCCTACAAAATCACTTTTCATGGTAATAGTAGATTTAAAAAAAACACAAAAGAATCAATCAAGGGTGATTTAAAGATTTTGTTAAGTCTGTGTTGAAAAAAGAGTAGATGTTTACTAAAAATAAGGGAGATGATGATTCTGTCAGTCAAAGAGGCTTAGTTGATTAACTCATTTGAGAAAGAAACAATAGTGAAAGAAAGTAATCCAACATCTGTGATGCAAAGACAGAGAAGAGATGTTGAATGTCCTCTGGCCCAGAACACTGAAAATATGGAGTCTGTATTTTTGGTGAAGTTGTAAAATAGTTTTCTATAATATGTTACACAATGGGAAGGGAAAGTCTCAATGCCAGGAAACAAAGAATCGGATAGGCAGCAGCTGTCCTGAGAAATATCCACAAGGCAGATGCAGCAATGTGCAAATGGCAAAGAGACCAGGGGTGAAAACAACATGAAGACATTATCAGAAGAAACAGATGAAGTATTTCACATATTCTCATAATATGTTAACTGATTGATGACCTGAAAAATTATTAGAGAAAAGAGATGGGAAAGAAACAGAGTAAGGAAGACATAAAAAAGGATGGATATCGATGGATAGGTAGATAGATGGATGATTAGGTAGGTAGATGGATAGATGGATAGATAGATAAATAGATAGATAGATGATAAATAGATAGATAAATGAGAAATAAAATACAGAAATAGGGATAAAGAGACAGAAAAAGAGAAATAGAGGAACAGACACCAAGACAGGGAAAAATGTATATTAGACATGCTACTTAAAAGATAAATAGATTTAAGTTTATGTCTTTTGGCTCCATAAAGATGAAGTAAAATGTCCTGTGTAGATCAGAATGAACCATAATTTTTATAGAAAAATTATGGGTGGTTTACAAATGTTTAAAATGCCTTAACTGATTCAAGGGAGAACTGAAAATCATGTAATACCTTTAGAAAGGTGAAGTCGAAGTACAGCAGAATAAACACCAAGTAGGAGGAGTGGGGAGTCATGGAGAAGGGGTAGACAAATGAAGAGGAGAAGAGGGG
Source organism: Dipodomys ordii (assembly GCF_000151885.1). Classification (NCBI taxonomy): domain Eukaryota; kingdom Metazoa; phylum Chordata; class Mammalia; order Rodentia; family Heteromyidae; genus Dipodomys; species Dipodomys ordii. The sequence continues at coordinate 4,305,376 of NW_012267352.1, forward strand.
GGAATGAAGTCAAGAATTTAATGTATAACTTTCAAAATTAAGGAAAGTAAGAGAAGGGGTAGGTTGGTAGTGGTGGATGAGAATGTAGAAAGGAGTGACACAAATCAAAATGTGTTGTATTCATAAGCTGCTTTGATAAATGGAAACTCCTTGATTTAACAACATAAAGATAATAATGAAATTTAAAATATTTAAAAATTATATCAAGACTGATGGGAATCTGCATATTTCTGATAATCCAATGATACCTTCATGACCCACTGGCCATCCCCACCCCCCACCCCCACATACCGGCCCAGGTCTCAGAAAATCCTTACCTCTAGCCCTTTTTAAAAGCACACCTGGCCCCTGGCAAGATCATCTGAGGTGGCTGCCCCATTTCACAAGTAACCTCTTCCTCATTCTACAATTACATAGACCCCAGATTCCCTCCAACCATGCTCCGTGTACTCCAACTATAACTCCGACTCATTTGGAGATACATGCTACTTGGCGCCCCTCTCCAGTGTGTGGCAATGATTAATTCCTGATCTGTTGAAATCTCTGTCTCCATTCTCTAGTTTCCTTCATTTGATGTTTCTTAACAAAGACAATATATCAGCCTGTTATCAACATATATCATTTGTAAACATTTGTCCTGGATCATGCTTCTAAACTATCATCAATTGTTCCATTTTTCCCACACACTGGAGTATATCTATCTATTCTGGTTTTAGTTTTTATTGTTTTTATTTTCAGTGATGAGATTTATGAATGGTAAATCTAAGTTTTGAGTTAACTAATGAGTAACAATAAATTCAAAATGTCTACCCTGAAAAGAGTGTGATAAACTATTTATATCAAAGGGTAAAAATAGTTTAATCATAGAAAATGGATAATATTCTATCAGCTGGACAATAGAACACTGTGATAAAGTTGTATTTGCAGAAAAATTGATTCATCATTTTGCCTCGCCACTGGCATTCATAAAGTTTCTCTTATCTTGACACAAATACATTTGCCTTTTAAATGGCTTCATCAGTTTTCCTGTAGTAAAATAATGGTATTCAGCTATCATGCTGCATGTTGCTCAACTAACTTCTTTTTTTAAACCTTTGACATGATTCAAATACAAGCACCATTGCAATTATTCTAAGTTGCACCTTTGTTAAAAATACCAATAACTGCACTCTGCAAAACCAGGATGGAACATTATAAATGGGATGATGGCACTTTATATTAAAAGCCACTATACTGGTCAGATAAAGACTGAAGTGTTGAGCACAGAGACTACATCTTCACTGTACTGTGCCATGTGGGAATGGATTGGTAATCTGTCTGCACTTACTTTCTTCAAACATTAGAATTTATTAACACAAAATCAGAGCTACTACTTTTAAACCAACCCACCTGTAAAGTATAATTCATTGCTCAGTTAACATGCATTTATGTTTTTCTAGCATTTCTTCTTTTGCTCTATTCATTGCCTCTATTTAAAAGAAAGCACATTTTCAGAGTAAAACAATTACTTGCTTTATGCATTGAGTAACTTGTTGAAAAAACAGTGATTTATTGACGTCAAATTTTCTTTCACTTCACAGATACAAGCTAATAGAAGAAATTTGTATTTTCTGTAGCTTTAAAATGTATTTGCTTGAATAATTTGTTTTTTAAATTAAATTTTTATTGTGAAAATATGTACAGAAGGGTTACAGTTACATGAGCAAGGTAATAAATACATTTCTTATCCAGCACTGTTGCCTCCTCCTTTGTTTTTTCCTTACTATCCCTTCCCACCCACCTCCTCAGCTACACACCCCCAGACCCCTCCAGCCCCCTCACCTAAATTGTAAAGTTTGATTTTTGACATAGCGTCTTGTACATCTCATTGTTGCAATGGGTCCATCTGTATCTCTGTTTAAACAATTTGTTTTTTTTTTCCTTTCCCCTCCACAAATTATACCAACATCAAATACAGTGAAAACGGCTTATACCATGGAGGAGGGACATACAAAGTAACAAAAAATCACATGGTACCTTATAAATATATTAGAAACAATAGCAAGAAAGAAAAAAAACACTTGTGTTTTTTTGGGTTCATTTCACTTAACATTATCTTATCCAACCTTTTCTGCTTGTCTCAGACATATACTAATTATTGTAAGTAAGGGAAACCATGGGACCTATGTTTCTTTGTGCCTGGCTTACTTAATATAATTTTTTCCAAGTCTTTCCATTTCCTAACAA
>NW_012267352.1:4310116-4353769 GCF_000151885.1 Dipodomys ordii
GGGATGTGAAGGGTAAACAAAGGAGGAGGCTGCAATGCTTGGTCAGAAATGTATGCATTATCCTGCCCATGTAATTGTAACTCCTCTGTACAGCATGTTCACAAATAAAATAAAATTTAAATTAAAAAAAGAGGAGGAAAATCACCTGTGTTTTAATATCGTAATATAATTCCAGCATATATTTTTGTTCATTTGATGTAACTTCATTTGGATTTATCTTTTTATTGTGAAGTGATTCTAGGTGCACAAGAAGTTTCAAAATAATACAGAGGGAGCAAATTCTCCTAAAATATCATTTTGTGGATGATTGTATATTAACAAGATCCAAAGTGATATTAGGTTATATAATTAACTCAGTTTTATATGACTCAGTCATTTGCTCATTTTTGTATGCATTAATTTTTTATATATATGCTTTTTTATTGAAAATACAGATATATATTTGTGTCACTCTAAAAAAAAAAGTTTTGCTGTGTTGTAAAACCTGCGAAACTTCAGTTGTTTTTTGTACAATTATAATAAGTACAATGCTAGTGTCCCAAATAGTGGTGCTCACAACATTGAATAAATATGTATGAATGTGAACATTAAATTGAAATGGAGGAGACCATATTTATTTTGTTTTCTGTTGCTGTTTGGGTCTGGGATGTCCCCACGCCGTCCGCCCTCCAACCCCAATTGCACTTGTGTTGCCGGCTTGGTGCTAGCAGCAGCAATTGGGAACATGAAGAGCTAATAACTTCATGAGGTCTCACATCATCACAGGATTGCTCTATTGATGAGTTCACAGACTATGGGTTCTGCACATTTGAGGCCTGTTTGGAAAAAGTACATCACTTGCAGAGTGACTTTGAGGGTAAATTTTCTCCCTTCCTTCATTTGTCTCTCCTTTTCCAGTTGTGTGAGCAGCTTTGCTCTGCCATGTGTGACTTGCTGTGTTATGCTCTGAGTCACCAGTGCTCACAAACTAGGGTGAACTATGGTAAGCCTCCATTGTTATAGCTACACTGTGGTGTGGCATGTTGAATGACTTGTCTGAGGTAGTATCATTAATTCCTTTCCTGTCTTCCTTACTTTTTCACATTTTAAAATCAAATCAAATACTAATTTCAACAAGTACTGGAGTCTGTGCGATCATTTGTGTTGATATGTTCCTCATCACATCAAGTCGGTTATGTCAATATTTCCTAGGTAGTAATTTTGAAGACTCCTTCACAGAAGGGATTTTTGACCTTCCCTGATCTGAGTATTCTCATCGTAAGACACAGGAAGTTAATAATTGATACAAATCTAATAATCAGAATACTAGGAAATCTTTTGGCCCTCTCCCTAACAAAATTATTTTGCTGCAGTATAACTCACTTTTTTGGTTTGAATTATTATTCAGATGAGAATATTCATTCTATGGTTCATTTCTTCTTGTTCAGGCTTGTTGTTAATCCATGTCTGAATGTGTAATTTTCCATAAATGTGCCATCCCTAAATTCCTTCCTACATGCAGGTGTCAGAGCCATCTAACTGAAAAGCACACGTGGTCATGCTACTGCTCTGATTAAACTCATGGAAAAAATCTCACACTGCTTTACAGCTGTGTGTTTTTAACTTTATTTTTAGTTTTAACACAGAAGAAATTGACAGAGAATGCTATGTAATATCCATAAATTAGTTTCCTCTGTCTCTGTCTCTTCCTCTCACTGTCTCTTTTCAGGTATACTCTAATCCCCAGACACTTGCAGTTAGTAGTGGATAATTGATATTAAACATCTAGTACACACTGAAACAAGGGTGTCTGTGGTAAGGCTTGCAAGAGAAACAGGTCTACCATACCCATCCACTTAAATAAGTTCCCTTGACTTGACACTATACCCAAATGACCCTAGAAGTAGGGTTAAAGGCTGTGAATCTGGTTAACTCAGTGCAGTTGGGTACTTTCAGTATTCAGGAGCACTATCAGGAGCTCATTTTTCATCTTTATGTCAATGAAAATTACATTTACATTATGGTGACACATATTTCCTGTCATAGCCTCTTGAACTACTTCACATACACATTCCCCTAACTTAAGACTTTTTAATGCCCCCCCAAATATTTCTCATATTACCTTCAAGATACTTGTTTATAAACCTGTACAAGCTCATTGTATAGGTGTTGTCCAGAGTTATCTGTAATATTCCTTGACCAGAACAGCAAAGTTGTGGTGCAATCTCTAAAACAGTATTACAGGCTCAAAGGTTCACTTTCTTGTATCAAATTGTTAGGAAACACAGACAGACTTCACAGTCTAAGGTCTTCAGATTTATGACATAGAAATAGTGTGTACATTTATAAAAATACTTTCAAAAATATATGTGAACCATTGAAAAAGCACCATAACCATCTATGGCCAGCCAAACCAGGCTGAATGTACTTGATCTTGCCTGGAAAGTGACATAGCTTTAAAAGCTATTGGAAATTGTATGTTTTGTTTTGTTATTTCAAAGGAAGCTTAAGATGATAGGGAAAAGCTATACTTATATTTTCAAGATGCAATTATGTCCTTCATTTCTCTTGGTTGCTTTCAGTGGTTTACAGTGTAAGTACGTGAGATGAATTAACCAAGGTAGCAATTAGTGTACTGCAAGATGTCATTTGCTAAATGGGTGAGCAATCACCTGGACAAACACTTTACACTCAAAAAACTAATTCACTTACAGAAATCAATATCGATATCTTTTTTTGGTTCTAAGTGGGTTATGGAATATAACCTCACCAAATGTAGAAACACAATCACCAGAGGCACATTGTGGCTAACTTTAATACGATATTGAAAAGGCCCAAAGAAACATAGGTCCCGTGGGTTCCCTTCTTTGCAATAACTAGTACATGTCTAGGACAATCAGAAAAGGTCAAAAGCCATGTACACATGACCATAAAAGATGACACTAAGCAAAAAGAACCCCAAGATAGGGACATAAGAGGTTTTATCTTTGTTGTTGTTTTAAATGTACTTATTATGACTATGTGATTTTTTTTTTGTATGTTCGTCCCTCCTGATATTACTCCTGTTTTCATTGTATCTGATTCCAGTGCCTTGAATCTTGTGTATATATTCCTTTTTTCAATTTGGGGAAGGGAAGGGAAATAACAAAATGCTGAAACAAGGATACAGGTTGCCCCATTGTAACAATGAGATGTACAAGACACTATGCTTTGTTTATATTTTTTATTGTGAAAATACTGTACAGAGGGGTTACAATTACATGGGCAAGATAATGAGTACATTTCTTATCAAGCATTGTAGCCTCCTCCTTTGTTTCCCATTCCCATCCCTTCCCAGCCTCCCTCCCCCTCCCCCCCACCCAATCCTCCCCGCCAACCAAAGTTGTAAAGTTCATTTTCGACATGACAACGGGTACGTCTCATTATTGCAACAGGTCCACCTTATTTAAACGAGTTGTTTTCCCCCTTCTCCTCCACAACATCAAATACAGTGAAAGCAGGGGTTATACTGTGGGGGAGGGACATACAAAGCAACAAAGAAATAATCTTATAAATGCGTTAGAAACACATGCATGAAAGAAAAAAAAACATTTAAATACATATCTTAGGGTTCATTTTCCTAACATCACCTTATCTGACCTTTTCTGCTTGATTCATACATATACTAGATATTGCAAATAAGGGAAACCATGTTTCTTTGGGCTTGGTTTACTTCACTTAATATAATTTTTTCCAAGTTTTTCCATTTCCTAACAAATGGGGCAATGTCATTCTTTCTGATGGAGGCATAGAATTCCATTGTGTATATATACCACATTTTCTTGATCCATTCATCTACTGAGGGGCATCTGGGTTGGTTCCATATCTTAGCTATGGTAAATAAGGCTGCAATAAACATAGTTGTGCTGGTAGCTTTAGTGTGGTCTTGTTTGTAAACATTTGGGTAAATGCCCAAAAGTGGGATTTCTGGGTCATAGGGGAGCTCTATGTGGAGTCATTTGAGGAACCTCCATACTAGTTTCCAAAGTGGTTGAACAAGTTACCAACAATGAAGTAAGGTTCCTTTCTGTCCACATCCCCTCCAGCATCTGTTGTTGTTAGAGTTCTTGATTTTTGCCATTCTAACTGGGGTAAGGTGGTATCTTAATAGCAAGATCAATAGAAAGCCTATGGATTTGGAGAAGATCTTCACTAGCCATACAATGGACAAGGGTCTCATATCTAAAATATACTTGGAACTCAACAAATTAAATCCACCAACAACAAATCCTCAAAGAAACAACTGCCCAATAAATAAGTGGGCTAAAGCCTTCTTCTCTGAAGAAGAAAGAAGGATGGCCAATAGACACATGAAGAAATGCTCAACCTCCCTAGCCATAAAAGAAAGGCAAATCAAGACACTATGTTGAAAATGAAATTTACAACTTCGGGGTGGGGGAGGGAGGAGTTGTGGAGGTGAAGGGATGGTAGGGGAAAAATCAAAGGAGGAGCTAACAATGCTATCTAGGAAATGTACTCATTACCTTACTCATGTAACTATAACTTCTCTGTATAGTACCTTTACAGAAAAAATACATATTAAAAAATAAATTTTGGTGGAATGACATTCATACAGAATTTGTAAGTATAAGGTTTTGGAATAACTGGGAAGAAATAGAAATGAATCTATTTACAATTTCTTAATAACCTGATTTTAATAGTCGTGCATAATTCAATGCTCTTCTTATTAGCAAAAATTGGTTAAATTAGCATATACCATGCACAAGAGGTTCATTGTGTTATTTACATACATGCATAAAATATACTTCAATCAAATACATCCACTGTGTATCACTCTTTCTAAGCCCTCTTCACTTTAAGGGATTTCAATGTGTTTCATTAGGCTATTTCATACACCCACCTATGACTTCTATAATATTAAAAATACCTTTGACATGAGGTTGTTGTTGATAATTTATAGCATGTAAGCATCAGCAGCAGGCATGGACGACAGGTTTCATTCATTTTATGTGGATGTAGTTGATGTAGTGATATTGATAGAGTTTATCATGGACATTTATGTTGCTTTTCTGATGCTCACAAAGACTTCACAGCCATTACTATCCTTTAGGGTGCAAGCATGGGAAGAATAGAAGGCCACTGAGACTGGATTTGTATTGCACTCATTTCAAATGAGCACAGGATATTTAAGTAAATGAAACATCTATCCTAGAAACATCTATCTTAGAAAGTATTTAAATATATAAACATAAACTAGTTTTGAACTTGTAGGACTTACAGTTTTTAAAATTAAAAGTTCTATTATTAATTATGGGTTCAGTTTTAGTTTCTTAGGGCAGTGTTTCTCGAGCCCAGGCAAGATTTAAAGTCATGATTTTCTTTCCTTCCTTGCCTGAGCCTGTGCATTATGAGCTTGTGCCACCAGATCTAGCTCTGGAAATTCTCTTTAAATCCTGGGACTATCCAAATTTCTATTGAATATCTTTTCATTCCAGAAACTCAGTTATATCAGAAAGCAAAACTGCTGTTGATGTGGAATCAGCCTTGGGCCCTATGCCTGTCTATGGAATTCTAACATTATTCATGCCAGTTCTACATATGAATGCATCTTCTCTATGTTTTGTCATATCTTGTAATGATTCATCTCTTTTCTCTTGAAGTGGGAAATGAGTCTTATTTTAAACCACTTCTGATTACTTTCTTTTCTTTTTTATAATTATAACAACATAATAATTCTAAGATTTGTATTTAAGTATGTTTATAAAGGAAGTTTGCTATTTGCATATGAAATCAGTATGCTATAATTTGAAGCCTGGTGTGGTGACATATACCTCTAATTCTAATTACTGTAGGGGAAAAGCACAGGAATTTTGAAGTTCAAGACCAGTCAGGGCAAAAAATTAGCAAGATTTCCCATTCAATAATCTGGACAAGATGGAGCACATCTACAATCCCAGATATATGAGTGACATACATAGGTGGATCTTGGGCTAGAAATAGCCACTGAAAAACCTAGAACTAGATTGCAGAAGTAACTAAAGCTACCAAAGGCTGGGAATGTGGCTCAAGTGGTAAAATGTGTGCCTAAAAATGGCAGGTTCTGCATTCAAACCCAGGATTACACAATAGTGTTTAGAAAGTAAGATTGCAATGCATGGAAACTAAATAAATGTATATGTCTATAGGCTATTCTGGGAAGGTTTAATGTGTACTTCAGCATCATTTCCAATATATATTGTCATTTCTCCTTAGTATTCCATGTTAGTTTTGCACTTTTAGTTTTTACTTAATGTAAATAGTTTATGTGTTAGCTGGTATATTTGTGGGCAACATATATGGACCTTGCTACTTTATAACAGCATTACTCATATCTTCTGGAAGAAAACACATTTATCTTAAGTTTCAAATTTGAATCTTGTATATTTATATCAAACACTCTTTATATTTATTATGTTCAATTATGAGCTGGGAGACATTTTTCATCTCTATCAATTATATATTACACAGATTTCCTGTGTTTTCCCACAGTTTGGACATAAAAGTTGAAGTTCAAATATTTTGAGTTTTAGATTTCAGATTCACAATCTTCTATTTATTTTTTAATACAACTACATGGGAAAAATGTATTGCCCTTGACAATTGTCCAGGTAGATGTTGAATTCGTGGTATGTACTTTAAGAAGTGGCTGCCCTTCATTTTTTATCATCTGCAATGTCCTTTGAGAATAATCGCTTAGTTATTTTTCTAACTGGACAGTTAATGTCACTGTTGTTCGTTTCCTTAACAGAAGACAGATTTTATTTATAGCATTAACTAATGGTACTCTAGGGGTGTATAGTTGTACTGTGATATATTAGGACAGTTTGTTAGTTCTACACACACACTCACACAAGCGCGCACGCACCCCCCCCCCCACACACACACACAAATCTTTCTCCATAAGAAAAAACAACTGACTTCATTTACTTGGGCCACAGTAAGATAAAGAGATGAGCAATTAAGGTTGCTGAGTTGCTTGAAGCAGGAATCCAATGTGTGCTATATTAATAATGCATCCATGCAAAAGTAAACCATTTAGGAAATGTATCTTATCTAGTATTTTCAAAAGATAATTTAGAAAGACAGTAAACACTGAAAATTTTACTTGATTGAAGTGTATCTATGAATCTTTGTTTTTGTTGATTGTTTATTTTTGTCTGGTGGAACGGGGGCTTGATTGATAAAAATCTGTATTCATTCATAGAAGCCATGAATGGAAGAACACACTTGTTATAACACTCCACCCATATATCCTTGTATCACATGAACAAGAACAACTATATTAAGTATACAATGATAATAGATTCTATAGCATTGTGTAAGAAAATACACTTTTCATGACTAGATACACATATCTTTTAAAATTTATGGACAGTAAATATAATATAAATTCTGATACCTTTTCCTAAAATTACTTTTGACAAGTAAATCATCTTGAGGTAAACAGGATTAAATGATCAAATCAAAGTGTTTCTTACCAACTTAATATGGAGCTAGTAAACACTAGTGTGCATTCTTGGTCTGGTAATACATAAACTTGTAAAAAAAATCCCAACTATTTAGGAAGATATTAAGAGATATTATAATTTTTATCATGCTTAATGTTTCCATTGGTACTTAACCCAAACCATATTAAACAGAAAGGAGATAGTTGGTACACTAGTGTCTTAGCCTCTTAGAGTACTACTGAAGTCGATACTGTGCCAGGCCTGCCTGTGATCTCTCATAAATATATGGTCTCCAAATATCACTTCATCAAAGATACTGCTGGCATTTTCATAGAGGACAATGTATCTCATAGAACCAGACATACTTGTTAGAAAATTAGTGAGGGAGTGTGTAATATCTCAAAGGTCATCAGATATCATTAGAGGCTCCAACAAGTCATAATTAACTTTGTGCTTAAAAAAAGAGAACAACAGGGTCACCAATAACATATTCTGGGCTGACAGCCAGGCTACTACCATGGGACTCATGCTGTCTAGACTTAAATTGAGTAGGCTGGACCTGCCATGTATACTGATCAGAAGTAAAGCAGTGATTAACATGGCAAGGGAGAGATAAACTCCTAATAAGGTGAGCAAATGTCTTGGAAAGACTGGAACATTAGCCTCCAGCTTAATGGCCACAGTATGTATGCTCTCAAATTGACATGACCCTTTTCTAGAATCAGTCCCTATAGTAAGTCAGGGACCAGTTCAAAACTGACAGCAAATAGAAGGTCATGTCTTTTGCAATCAGAAAGAGATTGTTTAGCGAGAACTAGGATTATGCGGAGGGTGGGGAGGGAGGGAGATGAAACTCATTGTTTGGGTTCAAACTAAAATTCTTCACAACTAGATGATTTAGTTCAGCTCATTTTTAAAAAGGAAGCAAATTAAATTTTAAGCAGGAAATGGTATGACCTCACAATATTCTATCCAGATATGGTGAGATCTGTTTTACTCATTATTTCATAATATTACTCTGTGTAGTAGCTAAAATCTTTTATTTCAAGTCTTTAAAGAAGGCTGAATGAATTCAGTGATACCTAAAAAAGTGGTAAAAAGCCAACATTTTCCAATTTTACTTTTCTCTTTTTTATTTTCGATATTTTTCCTGACTCTGTATTTTCCTAGCATTCTTTTGTCTTTTCTTTTTACCCATTTTTTTCTTCTGTTTTTCCCCAGACTTTTGGTTTGGCTTCATGGATACTGCTTCACTTTCTCCTGATCATTCAGCAATGATTTTGGTACGTTATCATCATGGAAGATGGGCTCTTTTTAAGGGCATAAATTCCTCTCTTTCATTTAGCATGATGACCATACTCAATTGCCAGATTTAAAGCCAAGGAAATTGTTGTATGAATAATTGTTATGGATAGATCTCCTTGTAAGTAAAATAAGAAAATCTTTGACTCAGAAGCTGGTTTCAAAATGTCAAGAAAGTTTTATAGAGGTGTTCTCATTTTGATTGTTTTTCTCCAGATTTCAAATCTGGAATTAAGACAGCATTTTTAAAAATAGGAAATATTGAATTGAAACTCCCTTGTCCAACTATTTAAAGACAATAACAACTAAATTTAAACTAAAGTACTTGAACATAAAAAATAGAAAAAAAAGAGTATCCAACATTTACCCTCATCTACACCAGCATGACTCCATTTACTATTGTGAAATTCTAGATGGAAAATTGTATTGCCATAACTTTTTTGACAGATTATCTTCTGTTAACACCAGGGAATCATAGGCTGTTTAGCAACAGAAACTCACATGCTTCCTTCTATTTTGTGAATAACTATTTTTCATTATTTACAAGTACAAATACACAAACACACATACATACACATGGGCACACACATTGTTCTAAAGCCATACCAGGTGGTTTTTATAACATAACAAATATGTCAGATAGTGCAAAATGATGTTAGATAAGTGTTGGGAATTACCTGCCTGAACTTTTCTAACTCCTCAGTGCTCATCACAGAATATATTACATAGTTCATATTGGCATTAAGGCATGATTCAACAAAAAACAGAGTTTTTAAGATTATGTAACAAGCCATCTTCAACTTTGTCTTAACACAGAATATGTAATTCAAAATGCTGGCAAATAAAGAGTTTGCAGCCAAGTTTACATAAAATAAATGTAGAAACTCAAACCAAATCTATTAAAAAGTCAATGTTATTGTGAACTATTACACCCCCTCTGGAGAGCTATAATATTATAGAGTTTATTCTTTTTATGACAAATTTTCCTCATGAATTTTCATTGGAAATCCAAATTTGTTTTTACTATCTGGAACAGTGGTTTGAAATCAGAATAAAGAGTAACAAAGAACCTGGTATGCAAATATAAAACAATTATGAAGAAATGAAATGACTGATATGCCTTGAAAAATGCTAATAAAATCAGAGTGAGAGCAAAGCCTGTCACACACACCATCGTTTCACTCAGACAAGAATTCAATTCTTCTGTCCTATTAGACAGAAGTCAGACTGTGTTAGAAAGTGAAAAAAAAGCATGATCATTTTCTTAAAAAAATACTTTAAAGATAATACTTTCTGGAAGCCTACAAGTTTAGTGCTCAATAATTGTAATATCAAGAATGATTGGGTTTTATTTTTTTGTAAATTATTTTTAAATACATTGGAACCTTTAAAGTAAAATATGGCATGGATTGAAGCTGGAAGATGTCAGCTCCTCCAGCTTTTTAATTGCATTTGTAGCTTTTTAATTGCATTGTCCTGGCTTCTGGACTGTCTCTGAGGTTACCTGACTGAAATGACCTGCAGGATACAAGAAGCACTGGTACCGTCTCATATTAAACTGTGGCATGCTATGTCAACCAAGCACTTATCACCTGATGGAAGAAGTCAACTAGCAAAACTGTGTGTGGGGGGGTGGGTTGTATTATTTTTAATAAGTTTTTTATTGTGAAAATACTGTACAGAGGGATTACAATCACATGAGCAAGGTAATGAGTAACATTTCTTATCAAGCATTGTTGCCTCCTCCTTTGTTTTTCCCCTACCATCCCTTCCCTCCCACCTCTACAACTACAGTACCCGTCTCCCCAGCCTAAATTGTAAAGTTCGTTTTTCACCATAGTGTCTTGTACATCTCATTGATACAATGAGTCAACCTGTATCCCTGTTAATATTTGTTTGTTTTTAACTCTAGTCTTAGATTCATTTTCTAGGAGTTACATTTTCTTTTTTAGGATAAAGAATGCTGCTACCTGCAACTCTGGAAAGAAAGGATGATTAACCAAGACGAAGAAATAAGAAAAAAAAATATGTAGAGCAAGCAGGGAGCCAGGGAGATTCAGGGCGCACCGGCGTCTGAACCCAGAGTTCCCACAAGCAAAGTCTATTTATTTAGCTGAATATAAGGAAGGTTATCATAGGTACGTGAAGTAAACAAGGCATCTCTGCTGTGATTACAATCATGGAAAGGAAACAGAATTCCTGAGAACTGGCTGTTAGAGCAAAGACTGCAACCAGGCATAATTCAAACACATGATCTGCTTTATCTGCCTTTCAAGGTCCAGCTCTCAGCCCTTCCAGCACTATGTAAGGGGCCAGCTACAGTGCATCCTCTTAACTCTCTCCACAGCTGTCTGTGTCACCTTTCCAGGACCAGTTCTCCGTGCTCCGAGTACTGATGAGGTGGCATTTCAACATTTCAAACTTTTTCCAGGTCTCAGAGCTCAGTTTCAGAGTTGCCTACAAAAGGGATGGATTTTTTTTGTTTGTTTGTTTGCATGTTTTAGAAACAATGTATCTCTAAGTAAGCCAGACTGATCTTGAAAGAACAATCTACCCCCTTCAAGTCTACCAAATCTGTGATTACAGCCATGTACCACCATCCCTGAATTGTGTTTAGATTTTTATAAGACAATTTCTTTCGCTTTCATTTGTTCTGTCTTCTTTTATTGCCTTCAAAGGTATTGGTATACCACAAGTAAATAGCAGAAAATAAGTCTGAAGCAAAATTCTAAATTGTGGTGTCTGAATCCTGAAGTTGGCATTTAATTGCAAGTTAGTATCTTAAATAAATTGAATCCTTCCTCAGCGAGAGAAAAGAGAGACAGAGAGCTAGAAACAGATATAAGAGTGAGAGAGATACTTTGATAGATGATAGATACATAGATTAGATAGATAAATATATATAATCTGATAGATAAGTTAGATGATAAAGCAATAGCAGAAATAATAAGAGCACTATAAAAATATTGAACATGGGAGAAATTTGAATATGGACTTTATGTCTGGTTAGAGTTTTCCAATACCATTAAGATTATGTAAGGTAATTCTGTTGTGGTTAGATTTTTTTTTCATTTTAGAAGAATCATGTTTTAATGTGTAGTTCTAAAGTACAATAAGGCTTACATTGAAATGGGTTTACAATAGGTAATTATATACATATGAAAAGAAATATAATCTTTGAAAGAGAAGGACAAATATTTTTGCAGTTTTTCTGTACATTAAAATACTTATAATAAAATTAAGAAAAAAGTTTGGAAAAATTAAGAAATATACTTACTTTAAATAGTTAATTGAACTAAACACTGAAAAACAAAATCACTTGCTTTCATAACTCCACTCCATATAGCATATCTGAGAAGGTGCAAAATAAATTCATATTGCCTAATAAATAAACAGGAATACAGAAAGATAACTCACACAACTAATATAGAACAAATAAATGCACAATGTATGCATATATTTAGTGATAATTTCACTTGCAAATATTTCAGAAATATACACACTTGCCATGTTAAGAGAGGTACATTGATAAATTTAAGATGGAAACATTAATAGGAATAAATAAATAAATTCAGTGAAACTGAATTCTATTAACCTGACATTAAAAGTTATGCTTCAAGTAATAGTAATAGTAATTGTAATTAGTACACTTCTCAGGCTTTATACAAAAAAAGACTAGAATAATAAATAATAATATACAATGACCTCAATCATGAGCATATAAAAGAAGTATCAGATAAATACCTTATGCCATTTGGGGAAGACAAGTTTTCAATTTTGGAAAGCATTTAGTTCATAAAATCATACTGCAAAATTCATGGCAGACTTAAACAACTCTCAGGTATTATTTTCCAATTTGTTTCTCTGTTCAACTATTTAAATGTCATAGAATGCCTTCTAAGCTGCTTCTGTTTTTCAACACATGGTAATTACTTCATAGCTTCCTGGATATCTGTTTATGTTCTCTTAAGGGATAGTTAAGATAATTATGTGGGGGAAGAGAGGAGAATGTTTGTGAATTTGTTAGCATGATTTATAGAGATGCACTAATAACAAACTGTACAATCCTGCTAGGTCATGATAGCATTTACTTTTGTAAAACTTTGGATATGTTTATCAGTACAATACAAATGGTTACCACTGAAACATATTCTGTGAAAGTTAATTAACTAAAGGTCAAGTGCCAAGATTGAATTACTATATCCATCTACTCTGTGTACATCGTTCTCTCAGCTTGAGACATTCTCAGTTTATAAAACAGAGTGTCTGTGGAATACTTCATGGTACTTTCCTTGAATAAGGGTTTCCCCATACATCTGATGAGGAACATAGGGAATTTCTATTACTTAGATGCCTTTCATTTGTCCTGCAGTAGGAGCTAATTCTTGTTAAGGAGGTTAGCTTTGCATGCATTCGTTCCTTCAGTGCTGGTAGCAATAAATCTATCAAGACATATAAAAGAGACTGACAGTCTCCTAATTAAAGTTTAAATTTATGATAAAGACACTTCTCAGGGAAATTATTCATGGATCAACAGAGTAAAGAATGCTTATTTCTAGCTACTAAAAGGCTGTAAAATTTATTTTGAGGACATAAAATGAAGATACAAGGATCATATGTGTGGTTAATATGTGTATCCTATGACAAATGGATAGTAAAGCAATGGCATTTTGCATATACAACAAAACACCATTAAATAACCATAGAACAGTTTACTTCAGAAATGATTTACAACAGAAATGATGCACAGTGTAAAATGAGAGTGCTACATGAAGCCAACCTATACCTAATTGGTGAGACTGCATTAAAGTATGTGAACACTTATTTATTTATTTTTACCAAATAGCTCAAGAATAACATTCAGTTCATTCTATGCCCTCCAGAAACACAAAAGTGTACTTCTATTTTTTTTTTCCTTGAAACTGTTAGGATGGTGGTTTTCTGTCTGAGGCTTTGCTTGGAAGAGATTTAGCCCTTAATTATATAGGCTGTGCTACTCCTAAAGATTTAGGTGAATTGCCCTCTGAGGCAGCCCTATGCTGACATCCCAAGGCCACAGATTTTCATGGAGGACTCCTCAAAGTCTTGATGGAGGCATTTATTTCCCACAGTCTCTGTAATATGTAAGCCATAACTGTACCAGGGAATGTCTGGCATGGCCTGATACTTGGGCATTAGAGTTCAGGGTCAGAGCTTACGACGTTTGGTGAAGTCAAACAGCATACTCAGAAGTCTCACAAGCATTGACACATTTCTGTTGAAATTGCTTCGTTCCCATGGCTTGTGGTGGGAGGCACAGTGCTGGTGATTTCTAGGCTTTCCATTTTCTTCTTCAGCTGCTTTTAACGTGAGCTTCTGGTTCACTTAAGTGGTCATTTTTCACCCATGTTCTCTCATCTTTTACTGAAAAATTTTAAGATTTTTTTAAGTTGTCTTCCCTATTGAGTAACTATTCCACATTCTTCATTGATTTTTTTTTTCCTGACTGTACTACAAGCTTGGGGGAAACTGAGCCACAAATTTTGTTTAGAATTTCCATCTGCTTTGATTACCCACAAGTTCTGCCTTCAACAAAACACTGCAAAACAAACATAATTAAAGTTAGTTCTCACTTTTTTAAAATAAGGAACTATCTCCAAACGGTTCCTCATTTCCATCTGAGAACTACTCATGGAATGTATACATTCTGCTCAAGATTAGTTTGATTATCTCTGTCTCTCTCTGTCTCTCTCTCTCTTTCTCTGTCTTAAACTGAGCATTGTTCTACTTATTTCTTTACCTTTTGATTTTTGCCTAGTAGCATCTTTAACAGTATGTTTATAACAATGTAGGATGTAGGGGAAAAAAGTCTCCCATTTCTATTCAGTGTCCAGTTTTTATGCAATTTTCACATTATCAGATGACTTTCATAGCAGTATCCTAGGTTGTACTTCCGATTTCTTAGTCTCTCAAAGTAGTATAAAAATCTTATATACAGGTAGCTAATAAACCACAGAAAGATAATTCTCATTTCTAGATCTTGGGACATTCAAGATCAAGGCAACACTCTACTTAGTGTCTGATTCAGTGACAATTTGGTTCTTCTAGGGCAGAAAGTGAGAAATAACTCATTGTTCCTTCTTGGATAAGAATCCTTATATCTCCCTTGTTATCATTTGGGTAAATGCTCAGGAGTAGTATTGCTGGATAATAGGGGAGTTCCATGTGTAGTTTTTTTTTTTAATTGTGAAAATACTGTACAGAGGGATTACAATTACATGGGCAAGATAATGAGTAGTTTTCTTATCAAGCATTGTAGCCTCCTCCTTTGTTCTTTGTTTCCCATCCTCCCCCCCCCATCTCCCCACCCAATTCTCCTCCCCCTCACCCTGCTTTCACTGTATTTGAAGTTGGTATAATTTGTGGAGGGGAAGGGAAAAAACAAATGGTTTAAATAGGGATACAGGTGGATCCATTGCAACAATGAGATCTACAAGTCGTTATGTGGAAAACAAACTTTACAACCATGTGTAGTCTTTTGAGTAACCTCCATGCTGCTTTCCAGAGTGCTTGAACCAGTTTGCATTGCATCAACAGTATAATAGAGTTCCCATAC
This sequence comes from Dipodomys ordii, assembly GCF_000151885.1. Lineage (NCBI taxonomy): Eukaryota > Metazoa > Chordata > Mammalia > Rodentia > Heteromyidae > Dipodomys > Dipodomys ordii. The sequence continues at coordinate 4,325,480 of NW_012267352.1, forward strand.
TAAAGCTACCAGCACAACTATATTCATTGGAGCATTATTTACCATTGCTTAGATATGAAACCAACCTAAATACTCCTCAATAGATGAATGGATAAAGAAAATGTGGTATATATGTGCAATGGAATTTCTGTGCTTCCATCAGAAAGAATGACATCACCCCATTTGCAAGGGAATGGAAAGACTTGGGGGGAAAAGCATATTAAGTGAAACAAAGAAACAAAGGCTCATGGTTTCTCTCATTTGTAATAATTAGTATATACCTACGATAGTCCTAGTAGAGGGACTCATTAAATAGCTATGTACATGTGACCATATGAAATTATACTAATTAAAATGAACTCCAAGATATGGAAACAAGAGGTCTTTTTTGTTGTTGACCTTGTTGTTATCAATATACTGTATCAAGTTATTTTATTTTATTTTTTTTCTCTTTGGTTTATCCCCAGTAGCCACTGTTTTTGATTCTGGTACCCTACATCTTGTATATATGTTCATCTGATTTGAGGAAGGGAAGAGGAATAACAAAATAGTGAAACAAGGACAAAGAGTAAACCAATGAAACAATGATACAAGACAGTAAGTTGGAAATAAACTTTACAACTCCTGGGAGAGGAGAAAGTGTGTGTGGGGATATGGGAGAAAAACAAAGGGGTGGGTAATGATGTACTCATTACTTATGTACCTGTAACCCCTCTGTACAACACCTTTACAATAAAATAAAATAAAATAAAATTTTAAAAGAAGATAAATATCTTATTAAAATGGAAAACAAAAGATTCTATGTCTCTGAAGATGGTGCTGTGCTCACTATGTTCAAATACAATAATTGGAATTAGATTTAAACAGTGATTTGGGAAGAACATGCTATCCATATTTTCTGCATTTCCCAAATTTATTACAATAAACAAGAGCAACTTAATCAAGAGTTATTTTCTTCTGTCTTGTTTATAGTATTTTACATCAAATGTTTTATGTTATTGATAGCCTCATTTGTAATTGTAGTTTTATAACATTAAAAATTCATACACATGTAATATATTTTCTATTCATATGTCTCTTTGTTGAAGAATCATAAATTGAACATTCTTTTGAATAATATATTTTAATATATTGGTTGTAATTTTTTTATTTGGACTAATGGTTATGATTTAAAAATAGATCTTAACTTACTTCAGAAAGAATAAAATGCTTAATGAGAATTGAATGAATTTCTATGTGAGTTCAAAATTACATATAAAAATAAACCAGGTTGCCATTTTTATATTTCCTTATTTTAAATACTATAGAATTGACTATAGTAGGTAAATATGAAATTGAATTAACATTTTCCTGAATCTCAAATGCAAAATTAAATTAGTTGCCTGCTAATTAATGTTTCTGATACATGATAGTTTATGGTGTCCTCTGTTAATTAAACAGGACATTGGACCCATTATATACCATTTTTCTACATTTTTATTGTGCTCTGAACCATCAAAGAAAGGCATTTGTTGGAAGTCAGTTATATACTGCATGCCTAAGAAAGGTCATGCAACCTAATTGTTCTCTTGGGAGAGTACTGAGAACTTAGTAGAAATACATATATTAAAAATGCCTTCACATGAAGATACACTTGTCCATTCTAACATTTATTTTTTGAAGAATAGAAAGAATATTTTTAAACAGTCCAATTAGACTTGTTACTAATCAAATCAGTTACCTGGCAGAAAGCAAGGAATCCTTTGAATGCCTATTGCTAAAACTAGCATTCAGAAAACATATACTTACATTTTTGTAGTTACAATATTATATATGCCCAGAAACATTTTGCAAATGAGAAAAATAATTTATTTGCCAAATATAAATGCTTAAATATTTTTTTCCTTATCATAACAACAGATCTCATGATAGGTCATATAGTTGTGAATGTGTTGGTTTTAATTACTACCAAATGTATATGTATGTCTCTGGTCGATAGATATGTGTGTTTTGGCATAGGAGACGACTATGCTGTTCATATACAATAAATATAATAACTTTTATCATCATTCAATACAGAGTATTAGTAATTAATTAATAATATAATAAAAAGCTATTAAAAACTGCCATACAAGTGTACACGTGAAGATGTTGGGTTTTAAAACATAGGAGAGAAACATGTTTTAAATCCTTCCTTATCCTATCCAAATTTTGATAAATCCATCAGCTAAGAGACAATCATAGAAATTACCTTAGGTTCATTCTGGAATACAATTTATAGCATTTACATATATACTTGCAACAAAGTATGTTTTCCTCATTTAATTTTTTATCTTAAAATAAGATATATTAATGAATATAATGATAAAATTTAAAAACTTATTTTACTTTTCTTTTATTTAATCTCATATACAGTGTGGCATAAATGTACTGTATTTTGAGTTCTCCCCTAAATAGGGTATCTGAAGGATCTTTTGGACAGTTTTGAATTGGTGTAGCCATTATTCACTTAAATGTTCTTGAGTCTGATCCTTATTTAACATAGGGAAAATTACAGATTTTAGACATTTTTAGGAATATATTATCATGTAATTTTTTTCTATTTCATGTCATTTCCAATATGTTTATACAAGAATGTATAAGAATGCAATCTGCAACATATGATTGTGAGATAGACAAATTGATATGAAAATAGTTTATCATTTGAATATACACTTCTGTGTTATTAATTTTTCTAGCCAAGTCGGAATAAATAACAAAAGCCCATATCAAAATAAAGCATCAACTAACACACATGGCCTATGATTAACTTGAGAATGGTTTTCACCAAATTCAGACAGTTCCCTCGAATTTAAGTTATATATAATATTACAGTTTTCAAAATTATGATAAATATATTTCAAGAGGGGAATTTGAGATTACATTGTATATAAGACCAACAGATATTTTATAGATTCATTCATCTAATTTTATTTAATAGAGACCACATCCTAATGTGATTTTATTTTAAAAATTGTTTACTCTTGGACATACATTCTCTAATAGAAGATTCCAGAAGAGAATTCTTCATTATTCATTATGAAAACAAATGGGGTATTTCATTCATATTATCATTGGTAAATATACTTTATCAACTGGCATAAAATCTTCAATTATTTCAATCATTTCTGAATTCTTATAGAGTCAAATTATTATCTGAACTACACAGATCAATTTCAGTTTTAAAAAATCCACTGGAATTAACTGTATTTTGTATTTCTTCACTGTAGATTATACAGAATATGTAGGCTTTCATTCTTGCTGTTAAGTGTTCAGAATCATGTCTATCCTTGGGGAAGGACACTTATATTAATCTACAACTACTGTAATAAGTAACTGTGAATGCCCTTAATTTTAGTGAAGTAACAAAACCTTCACACTATGTATTATAAATAAAAGACAACCGAGTTACTATTTAGGACTCTGAGGAGAAATGTTCAGCATGATATAATTTTTGTAATGTCATAATATGCTTTTGTATGTAAGATCCTACTAGTATATTTGTATGTAAGATCAACAATTATAATGTTTTTCAAATGTCCTTATACTCTGAACATAGTTTTTGTCCTTTCTATCTGTTGGTCTGTGGGTCAGTTGGTCTATCATGTATCTATCCCATTATCCTATATTTTATTTTCTCAGAATTCCAAGTACTAAAGTATTCAGTCAAGCTCTGAATCATATTTCTATCTCTGATAACTTCTGCTTGTGTGAGTTGATTTAGTCACACTCCTTTGAATCAATTTATTCAAGTTACTAAAATTTCAATAGAAGGTGAAGTAGAGCTAATTCCAAATACGATACTGAAGCATGGTACACTCTGCTTCATATAAAAGTTTTTATGCAATAGTGAGTAAATTTAGTTATAGAGTATATGAGTGACAGATATTGAGTGTTTATGATGCATGTTTAAAAAGGTTATGTGAGATATTTTGTGTTTATAATTGCAATGGCATTTGACAAGATCAAAGAAAGTAAATAATTTTTCAAGAGTACACAGCTGGGTGGCTCTGAGTTTCAGAAGTTGAAATTTGACATTAAACCAATGTTCTGAACCTTCAGTTCTACATGCCTTGCATAGGTTAATTTCTGGTATCATTTTCCACTTCTTTGTTACTAGAAGAAAAACAGGAATATTAAGATAAAGATCTTAGAATTCTTTTATTATATCAGAGTTCAGAAGTAGCTAGGTCTCCTATGTACTATCAACTATCATGAGGTATTCCTGGTCTGACCATGATGACAGATATTCTTGGAGCTAATGTGAGCTTTCTTACTCATTTTCCAGCTTGGCAAATGAGGACTCTGAATAACTTTGACAAGAACGAAATTATTTCTGTTTCTGACCACATCTTTGTAAGGTTATATCATTTTTAGTTAAAGCTTTTAGTATTGCAGCAATATATCTAGGTCATATACCTTCAGCATACCTGAGAAATGTATAATAACTAGCTACACTGCTAATATCACAATTTAGCCTAGGTAAAATTACATTAGCTATTTTTTTGCCTATAAGAATAATTCCTTTCAAAGCAGAAATATCCAATTTTCTTTTCTAGCTTAAGGCTCAAAGCAAAGAAAATAGCATCATCAAAGAACCTAGTCAACCTTTTAGGATACTTATTAATTAAATTCTATTTTTATACAACCTGTGTATATCTCCTTTGATGTACCTTCACCTATCTGCATACATGCTTGTACAGACACAAACACAAACACACACACACACAAACACACACACATGTATCACGAGGCATAGCACAAATCTCTTGGGTACAATCATCTTGAAGAAAGAGTTTTTTTCTTACTTATTTTGGTTTAGAATGAGAAGTTTTATTAGATAAATTTCTATGTAATTAAATTTGTTTTAGCAAGGCAAACATATCAATTCACCCAAAATTAACAAAAGAATTAAATTAGTATTATTTCATAAATCCACATAAAAGGCAAGAATAAGGTTTTTCTTTGTAAAAATACTGGGATAATTTATTTCTAGTTCATATATGAGTATGTAGAAAAAGTGAGAAAATAAAGGTAAATGTATTGATTTTTAAAATAATCACAGATCAATTATTTAAAGGTGTTCAATATTTTATTGTCTTCTGACAACTAAAGGTGGTCAATTTTTGATGACTGTTTTTCTAAAATAACCACAATATCTATGACAAACTACATTCCAAGAATAAAAATAAATGTGGGGAAATAGCTTATTTTAAATAGGAAATTTACCAAAGTATTGAGTTTTAAGGCTTTATTCAAATATTGAAGTTAAAGCAGAAAATATACAACTGATATCGGTTGGGAAAATATACTTTCCAGTAGGAAAAATTACTCAACAAATATTTAATAACATGACACTTTTAAAGTTTTGGCAATAATCATTAATGACCCAACAATTTAACAGTTATAAAACTTCTGGAATGAAGTACATGGAAATTCATGTGTTCAGTAACTAACAGTTCGCAGCCCAAGTTTTGTAAAACCCATAGTATACAACCTGAGTCTAAATCTTTGCAAGCTTGAAGAGTAACAATGAATTATACTCATATGCTTAATTTTATGTCTTGGTTGCTACATACATTCCACCAGTATAGAATCAATGAATTTGACAATAAAATGCATATGCACCATTTTCATTACTTTTTTTACTTTCTAACTAAACAATAAGCTCTTCTTTATTGGTATTAAAATTAAATAAAATGAACTCTTTTCCAAATGTAACATTCTATATTTTGGTCAATTACTTAGCATATATATATGTATAAGCAGGGAAATGATCGTGTATAGCTTTAGAAATGCTAAATTAATTTCATAACTTGTACATAAAGTTCACCCACATATAAAATGTATGTGCAAACAAATATTAAAATCTAATTTCATATAAAACATTCATTTTGTTTTAGAATTCTTGATTTTGGAGAAAAATATATTACTTATGTTGTTTATTTTTGTACAAAAATTAAGATTACATGTTATACAAATAAATAGTGAATATGTATTTTTATATTTTAAATACGTACTATGAATTTAAATCTGTGAAGATTTTATAGTGTTGACTAATTATTTTACTACTATGAATGACAGATGTTCAGACTTCCAAAATATTAGTGATCATATTATATCATATATAAACTTCATTGTGAATTTATACACTTACAACATTATAAAGAACAAAATAACAAGTACAAATTGTGCAATGTCCATATAAAACATTTAGGATACTCTTTGTCATTGGATGCATATTCATTTCAGAGAAAAATGTTACCACATAGAATAGCAATCATGAAATCAATCTTGTGATAATCTTTCCTCGTAACACTGCATTTTGAATACAGTTCTTTCACAAGTTTGATAATTACACTTTAAAATTTTAATATAGATAGTCTCCTGTGACCCAATTACATTCTCTGAGATTCTTATTATACTTTGGTGATGCATGTTACTTTCTTAAAGAAAGAAGATGTATTATTTACTTACATTGTAAGGGCAATGATAAAAGCTTTTCTTCCATAGTTAACTTGTTTCCAATATTCTGTAGTGATAGACTTATTTTTTTTAAAATCCTTATATCTTCTCACTTCTCTGGTAGAACTGAAAAATAGTTCACTAGAATGATGCTGCCGATTTAGTAGCTTTACACAAATAAGTGTAAAATATGACATGATACTCATCCAGAGCTTTCTACTTTGTCAATATTATTAGTGTTCTTTCTTATAGAATATTTTAAGGTCATTATTCAATTACTGATGCACTCCAAAGCACTAACAGAAAATTTCATTAAAATGTACCAGAAAAAAAAAGAAATGGAGGGACAAAGGAGAAAGGGTGGATCAATGCAGCAGTGATACTCACCAGACCTTATGTTGGAAATGAACTTTACAACTTGGTTGGGGGAAGAGGAGTCAGGGGAAAGAGGGACAAAATGAGGGAAGGGGTAATAATATTTCACAAGAATTGTACTAATTTCCTTCTCATGTAACTGTAACTCCTCTGTATTTCACTTTTACAATAAAATCAAAAAACAAAAAAAATGTACCAGAATTTTGGTAGATTTTGTATGTTTACTTAAATGTTTGAAGATTTGACTTCAGGCCTCTGCCCATAAACAAGGCAGCAAATGGAAGTTACTAAATTATGCTATTTTAGTCTTTAGAAACACCAAAATCTATGTTAGGATAAACTGACCACTTAGCAATGAAGTTGGAAACCAGGTAGCACCTCTGCTTGTCTTAACCAATGACACATATTTCTTTCTTTCTTTATTTTCTTTTTCAGTGCAAAGGTGATGCATAGAGTGGTTCCAGCTACATAAGTCATGTAATGAGTACTTGCTTTTGGGACAGAGTCACTTCTCTCATTCTCTTGTATTTTTTCCCTTCCCAATGCCAGTCCCTGTCAAGTTGTATAGTTCATTTTCAACATAGTGAGTATCACTGATGTATTTGTTCACCCTTTGTCACACCATTTCTGTGCTCCCCTTTCCCCTTCTTCAAACAGGTAAATTTACATACCAGACCAAAGACACAGAAAGCAAAATTATAAAAACAAAACCAAAAACCTCTTGTTTCCATTTCTTAGAGTTCATTTCAATAAATGTCATTTTATATGATCTTATACACATAGCTATGGAGCTATGTGATCTTCTAAGAATATCCCCTTCTGATCTCACTGTGTGAATGTTTAGAGTCCTATTTAATTTATCATGGATATATGCCCTACAGACCAAACCCAAGATCACACTAAAGCTACCAGCACAACCATTTTCATTGTAGCATTATTCACCATAGCCAAGATATGTATCAATCCAAATGCCCTTCAGTGGAAGAATGGATCAAGAAAATGTGGTATATATACACAATGGAATCCTATGCTTCTATCAGAAGGAATGATATGGCACAATTCATTAAAAAATGGAAAGACTTGGAAAAATTATTATTATTTTTTTTTGTCGGCCGTGGGGCTTGAACTCTGGGCCTGGGCACTGTCCCTCAGCTCTTCAGCTCAAGGCCAGCGCTCTACCACTTGAGCTATAGCGCCACTTACAGTTTTCTGGTGGTTTATTGGAGATAGGAGTTTCAAGGTCTCTCCTGCCCGGACTGGCTTTGAACCGTAATCCTCAGATCTCAGCCTCCTGAGTAGCTAGGATTACAGGCGTGAGCCACCAGCACCCGGCTGGAAAAATTATTTTAAGTGAAGTGAGCCAGACCTAACCAAACATAGATCATATATTTTCCCTCATTTCTAGTTGTTAGAATATTCCTATAATTCCAAAAGTAAACACAATGGATGGTAAAAGAAAGAGCCATATTTCATGCAGATCTCAAAACTATTTTGGTGAAATTTAAAGTATATCTTCCCAGATGGGACCAACTTTAGCAAGGTCATGGCCCTAGAATCAGAGTTGAGGTTAATATAGCTTGCTGAGTTCAGCTTCTGTATTTCACCATGCCTGACCTAAGGTACCTCCCTCTGTGAGACTACCTGATCCTCTTCCCCTGCAATTCCCCAAATGTCTCAGCTGGACTTGACCTCTGCTCTACGCTAGACTTAAAATTCTCATCCATTAATTCCATTCTCTTACATTATTTACATCTTGGTTGTCACAGACCAAAAGTCAGCAGAATGAAAAAATATGTATGAAAAGATTTAAGATAGCTACATGTAAAAGTAGGCCTTTATTTACATTCAATCAGAAATGATGTGGCCACCTAGTTGAAACTTTTCCTCCTAATTTAAGCTTTAGGAGCTATAGTCCTCTCAGCAAATTTTGTTTAGAATTTAGAATTCTGAGCCAAAAGTAAGGGAGAAAAGTCCAAATTGGTTAAGGCAATGTAGAGTAAGGGAGAAAAAAGCAAAAGTAAATGCTAAGGAGAGTTTCCCCACAAAGCTACTCATTACCTTTCAAACTCCTTCATGCCATTGTTTCAGGCAAGTATAATTACATACTTAACTGTAGTCACTAAATTATCACATAGTCACTTTATGCACAAAATACCTAAAACATTTATTTGAATTACAGCTTGTGTTCCTAATACTTCTATTTTATGAAAGATCCTTACAAAAATCCTTTATAAAAATATTCTCAAAATATCAAGAGCTATTTATTTATAAAATTATTTTCCCAAAACCTTTAATTGTGAAAATATTATGGATTTTATACAGTTACAATTAACAAGAAAATCGATCAGTATCTGCACACATGAATAGGTGTGTAAATTGTTCTTAGAGTCACTATTTTTCTTAAGGTACTATATGATCTTAAAATCTTTTATATTTTTGAAATTACACATTTTCAATTTAGATGTCTTAATATGTTGTAGCCCTGTGTATTCCAAAATAATCACAATATTAATTCATAGGAAGAGGACTCAAAGCAAGAAAAAAAATCAATGAAGAACAAAAAAAACCCACATCAAATGAAGATAAATGTAACAATGAATCAAAGAACAAAAGTAGAAAAAAATACAAAATGTTATCCAAACCCTCAAATTCATTTTAACTTCAAACTAACCCAATCCCCCCTTTAATGTATCTGAATGGATCATGATAGAGAAGTAGAGACATGGAAAGGATGTTCTACCAAGGCCCTCATGCAGGTGAATATCTCCAAGTAGTTTTGATCACAAATACATTCAGGTGCCATATCTACACATAGGTAAGATTAATTTATTCTATTTCACATATCCCACAAATGAAATATTCATGCACAATTCATTTTCAAATACTTGAAAGGACTCATGAGTACATTTTCTGTTACTATTTTGTAATTAAAAATGCAAAACTTGCTTTCCTTCGTCTCTAGGCTTCTTTACTCTCTGCCATTTTGTGACATTTTGAAAATAGTCCACCAAACAGAAAAGGCATGAACTGCCCTTTAGAAAACAATGACAGAAAATGCATATTTTCAAGGCCTGACAAATGACTTGACGTGGTTGAAATCTGTTCTTAAAGGAGTTAATATCACATAAGTCATAAAACAGTAATCTAATTGGTTCAAGGATGACATTTTGATAACAGTAAATTAGAAAATATGTATGAATACTTTTTTCCTCCTAGACTATAGCAATTTTAAAGGCAACACTGAAATTTATATGTACATTGCTTGGAGGTAATGAAGTGTCTTATGCTTGCTTCAATTGGAGCACATGTCAGGGCTTAGTTTATTTTTCATTTTGTTTATATTTGAATGAGGGATCAATAGAATATGATATATATATAGAGAGAGACATATATGCACATATACGTATACATATGTATACATATATGTATGTATACACACTATGGAATTCTATGCCTCCATCAGAAAGAATGACACCACCCCATTTGTTAGGAACTTGAAAGACTTGGAAACATTTATACTAAGTGAAGTAATCCAGTCCCAAAGAAACGTAAGTCCCATGGTTTCCCTTATTTGCAAAAACTAGTATATTTCTAGGACAAGCAGAAAAGGTCAAAAGCTATGTACTTATGACCATATAAGATGATGCTAAGCAAAATGAACCCCAAGATAGAGACACAAGGTTTTTTTCTTTGTTGTTATTGTTTTTAAAGTATTTATAATGTTCTATGTGATTTCTTTTATTTCTTTTGTATGTTCTTCCCGCATGGTATAATTCCTGCTTTCACTATATTTGATTATGATGCCCTTCATCTTGTATATACATTTTTCTAATTTGGGGACAGGAAGGGAAACAATACAATGCTGAAACAAGGATACAGGTTGACCCATTTTAACAATGAGATGTACAAGACACTATGTTGAAAACAAACTTTACAACTTCAGGGGCTGCAGTAAGGGAGAAGTTGGGGAGGTGAGGAGGGAAGGAATGGTAGGCGAAAAATAAAGGAGGGGATAACAATGCTCAATAGGAAATGTACTCATTACCTTACTCATGTAATTGTAACCCCTCTGTACAGTATCTGTACAATAAACATATATATTAAAAAAGAAATAATCTACCAATAGATACATGACATTTAGAGATCATAGAGATTCACAAGTGGTTTATTTGGATTTTAAGTAACTAATGGGTTCATTTTGAGCTTATTTTTTTTCTCCATTCAGTGTGACTCTAGTTGGCCCGTATTTTATCACTGTATAAACTGCAAAATAGCATTAGTGTAATATGATAAAATGTGATAGAGCATGTAAAACACTGAGATATGAAAATTATTTTTATTATCCACACTTTTGAAAAGAATAAGGCTGGTTGGTTTCAGCACCAACTACAATGATATTTAATGTAATCTCTTTTCTATTGTAATGCTCAGACCTGTAATCTGATGAAAATACTTACAGTGTTTAAGGGACTTGACTCTTACCATAATTTTTGTTAAACTTAGAACCTTGATTTTAAATCCTAGGATTTAGAGACAAACGAAGCAGAATTTCTGAATTCATGATTTGTTGCAATATTACGATGGTCACAAAACACAGGACATATTATTAAGGTAGCACCAATGTGCCACTCATTGAGAGAGTTTTGACTACATTCAAACAATTGGTCAGATTTGTAGCTTTCATAAAAGTGAGAATTATTCTTGTTGTTCAAAGCACCAAATCCTTGATGCTTTTTATAGTGACTCTAGCAAACTAGTACAGGCATAACAAATTTCCACTGACATTCAGTTAACAAATTTTCCCTTTTTCTCCATGATGAGTTTTCATGTTTCTGTTACAGGAAGAAAATAATTTTAGTTTCAAATATATCAGCTGTTGTCTTTGAGTGTCAGTGGAAGAGCTGGAAATCTAATCCAATATTGATAAGTGTTTCAAATAAAAGAGACAGAAGAACAGTTATTTGGATAACAGTATTACAAATTTTATATCATGTTTTCAAACAAAAACAATATTGTTATCTAGAAATGTGAAGTAGAACAGTGTAGTCACCAAGGATTAGGGTAGCAGAGAGCTCAACTAGCATTCATGAGGCCCTGGTTTCAGTCCTCAACATCACAGACAAATACACACACACAAAAAGCATTCTTTTATGTAAGCTTATTTTGGCTATTGCCATAGGAACTTCTGAGGCCCCAAATTTACAGTAGCTGTGTTTGGATTTTAAGTTTAATTTTTCTAAACAAAGTTATAGGTTCCTATTGAAGATACTAATAGTACTTGATTTAACTTTGGTTTCTTGAATCTGTGTTTCCTAGATTACCTTAGAATATTTTACATATTTATAGATGGCTCAGAGGCAAAATAATGTGAATAAACGTATCTGTCATTGATTCCCTTTAAATATTTCCCAGTCAATATTTTTTCATCTAGTTGAGACGACAAACACACAAACAAATTAGGACTCTATGCAAAGTAGAATAATACGTGGGTAGCAATACAGTGCTAGTGAGGTTGAAAGATGGAGGGTTACAGCTCAAAAGTGAGAAGTCATTGGCTACTTCTGGCTTCTAAACCAATGAGGCCATTTTCTATGACTAAAGTACAGGTGTAATCATGGCCTGGCCTACCAAAGAGAGCTTTGAAATTTTCTGCAATTTAAATGAAACACCATGTATGTCATAATTTCCAGGGATATCAAGCAAAGTGATGCTGAAAGTGGTGTATTCACATTCCAGTTTGGGGTGGGACCCACCACCAACCAAATAATTAATAAATTAATTAGTCACATACTAATCCAGATTAAAAATAAAAGGCTTTAAACATTTGAAGTTATTTGCTTTTTTAATATAATAATGTAATTATTTCTAAGACTGGTGAATAAAATTATTATGTAACTGGTCCCTCTGATTTGTTTTGAATTTTTTTGTTCTGAAAAAAATTTTAGAAATATATTTGTAGATTATGTCTTTTTCCATAAATGCAGAGATAATATTTTCATGGAAAATATATTTATAATTTTAACACCAATAAATATTCACTTAGTATTAGGAATTTTATGAAATGTGAGTCAACAACCTATGGGATGATTTTATAATTATTGAGTCATGAAGGAAATGAAAAAGTGAATTTCAGTATTAAACCATTTTTCTTTCTCAGGGAAAAATATTACAAATAATTTTGAACTCAAGATTTGTAGGATGCATACTCTTATATAACCACATTGAATTTGTGGATGAGATTCTTGCAATACTTTCCCTCTATTTTACAATTGTATTTATGTTTCTTAAAACATAATTGTCTAATAAAAGTCGAAGTTATTTTCATAGTAAATCTGTATTATACTTAATAATATTTTTGACAAAATTAGAATTCAAGCATACTTTGCTTTACATCAATGCCATATGTATTTTAGCATTTTCAGTGATTCGTTTGAGTTATTGTTAAAACAATAATATTTCAAGGTTAGGTTTGATCACATATTAAGATAATTTTTAAAGAACATTATTTTACTTATAATTTATCTTTTATATTTTGTTAACCAGTTCTAAACTTGACAAGAATTGATTTTGTATTTTTTCTATATTGATTAATAAAAATGTTCAATAAGACTATTTTCCATAGTTTAGTTTATCATCCAAGATTTCTCCTTTTTTGTTCATTACATCTTTATTTTTCATGAAATGTTTGGCTTCTCTTATGTCCAGGACTTTGACAACATTCTAATACCACATACCTTGTTTTTCTGTCCAAAAAGTCCCAACCATCTCCTTGATGACAAGACTGAAATGGAGAAAGAAAAATTTCAAAAGTGAGTGTCTTGAGATATCATTAATAGATATCTATAATTTGGTACGATTTTATGTTCAATTTTATGAAATATCCACTCTATGAAACATTGTTCTGAAATAATTTTATTGTGTTTTGTTATATTAAAACATTGTCAGGCTTTAACATTTGTTACATACAATTTTTATATGATTGATAACAATTTACTTTAGAAACCTATTTATTACAGTAGCACATGTTTCAGATGCTAATAATTCCCCAGAGGTAAGATAATTTTTGGTTAATTTCCTAGCTTTTTTTCAAATAACATTAATAACAAATCAAATAAAAGATCAAATTCTATAACATGTCATTTTCTCAGTGGGTCTTGGTATCTGTAAGAGTATTCAATAAATATCAGCATTTTTTCTTACTTGTATTCCTACTGACCATTCCTTAAATCTGACTGCATATGATATATATAACCTTGAATATTTATAGGATACATATTTTAAGATATATTTTATTGACTGAAAAATATCAAAGAAAACTGAAGAAAATAATTGAAATTTTGTGAGAATAAGCATTACTTTTTGAAGCAAACCAGTATTATTCCCTAGAATTGATATATATGTGTGTGTGTGTGTGTGTGTGTGTGTGTGTGTGTGTGTGTGTGTGTGTGTGTGTGTGTGTGTGTATTCACATATATATTCATCCACAATTTTCCTATACAGCTGAGCTTGGCTACAAATTTGAGACCTTTCAAACTCAGGCTCCTGAATGCCAGAATTACAGCATGTACCTTTGAATTCAGAATAAGCTGATGATTCCAGGAAAGTTGATTTGATACAAAGAAGAATAAACTAAATGCTAATGATAGCTCACAGGTACTCTCTAATGTTGAAAGAGATTTGTGGAATGTTTCTTCATCTTAAAAATCCCTTTGTTTCTTTATCTGTCCAATAAGAGAGTTGTTCAAGTTCTCTAATTTTTATTCAAACTACAAACATTTTTAATTTTAAAGATTAATTTCAAGATTATTTCTAGTAAATAGTACTTCAATCTTTAACTGAATATTTTAAATTAAAAGTATTATATAGCAAAACATCACAGAATGCTATGAAACAAAAAAGAGTAAAACAAAAAGAATAAACATCTCAGTTATTTCAAAAGGTCCTCAATTTCAATTTATTTCTGTTGGATCTAAATTCATAGAGATCATTGTGTATGTCTTAACGCTTTGTTATTTTTATTTCCGCATTCTTGTAAACCATTAGCAAATAAATTCAGGCATTTTGTAACATGGATTGTGATAATTATGCAGGTAGCTACAGCCATAATTGCTTCTGAAAATCAATGTTGATATTATTCGATCTGATTTATCTTAATGTTGTATTTACATTTACATAGAACTACGAATGGAAGGAAAATTCACTCCTTGCACTCTAATTCAAGCCATGCTTATAAATTAGAATTATCATATATAAATGAAATATTATCAAAAGGAAAGCTGGGAAAATCTGTAAATGAATAGCTTTATAAGAATGAGTGCATAAAGTATATTAAAACATACATGCATGAACTATTACTGGTGGCTCTGTTGAAAACAGCTCCTTTGAAGTAAGAATGCATGTATAATCATGAAAAATTTGTCTCCATGCATTATATTAATATAGTGAAACAAATATGCCAACTATGTGAATTTGCCCTTTAAATGTTATCTTAGATAGATTTTGACTTTTTTTGCTTGTGTGAAAATGCCAGTCTTTAAATGTTTTTATAAATTGTAAAATTTTGTGATTAAATATGTGTGAATCTTTTTGAAATAAGGTTTATAAAACTATACACTTAATTCTTATTAAGAATCACAGAGGGGATAGGAAGGTGGCTCAGTGGTAGAGTGCTTTGCATGCATGAGGCCCTGGGTTCGATATCTCAGCACCACATAAGCAGAAAAAGCCAGAAGTGGTGCTGTGGCTCAAGTTGTAGAACCTTGAGCTGAAGAGCTGAGGGACAGCACCCAGATTCAGAGTTCAGGCCCCACGACCGGCAAAAAAAAAAGAAGAATCACAGAAAAATTTTCAAAAATTTAGTCACCTATTAATATCACATTTGCAAAATAGCATAAAATCAAGCTGAAGGAATAAATTGAAAATTCCCATGGTGATTTGGAGTGAGGCAATATTACATTCATCAAGAACAAATAATGTGACATATATTGCCAAAATATAGTTGGGAAGATTATTTGATGCCTGCACTCTAGTCATTAAAAAAGTATAGCGTTTAAACCAACTGAAAAGTTTCTATATTTCTATATCCTTACTTGTACATTGTGTATTTTAATTTGAGTATACAATAAAGACTAAAACAAGATAGCCTCTTCAACAAATTTTGCTGAATGAATTGCCTATATACATGCAGAAAACTGAGGAAGATCCTTACATATCACCCTGCACCAGAATCAAATATTACAGAAAGGGGTATTCAAAACAATAGGGTTCCTGGGCATGGAATGAAACCTCCTAAGTAAAGATCCAGAATCACAACAAATTAAAAGAAAGAATAAATGGGACTGCATCAGACAAGAGTTCCTTCATGGCAAAAGACATAGCTAGCAAGATAAATAGAAAGCCCACAGAATGGGAGAAGATTTTTGCTAGTTATGTCTCAGAAAAGGGCCTCATATCTAAAATAAACTTAGAGCTCAAAAAAATTAAGCTGTCCAAAATAAATTTTCAAAGAAATAACAACCCAGTTTATAAATAGGCAAAAAACTTAAATTCTCAGAAGCAGAAGTAAGAATAGCCAATAGACATATGAGGACATGTTCAACATCGCTGGCCATAAAAGAAAAGAGAATCCAGCCGGGCACTGGTAGCTAATGCCTATAATCCTAGCTACTCAGAAAGCTGAGATCTGGAGATCCAAGTTCAAAGCCAGCCGGGACAGTAAAGTCCATGAGATTCTTATCTCCAATTAACTACCAGAAAACTGGTAGTGGCGCTGTGGCTCACATGGTACAGTGCTTGTCTTGAGCCAAAGAGCTGAGGGACAGCGCCCAGTCCCAGAGTTCAAGCCCCACAACTGACACACAAAAAAAAAGGAAGAAGAAATGCAAATCCAAACAACACTGAAATTCCATCTCACCCCAGTTAGAATGGCCACTATCAAGAAAACTAACAATAACAGATGCTGACAGGGATGTGGTCAAAACACTGTTAGTAGGGAAGTAACCTTGTTCAACAAGTCTGGAAAACAGTATGGACGTTCCTCAAAAAATCATAGAGTTGCCCTATGACCTAGCAATTTTACTCCTGAACATTCACCCAATAGACTATTAGCCCCGCCACACTAAAGTTACCAGCACAACCATATTCATTGTAGCATTGTTTACCATAGCTAACTGTGGTATATGAAATTCTATGTTTCCATCAGAAAGAATGATACTGTACCATTGTAAGGAAATGGCAAGATAGGAAAAAAAAAACAATTATACTAATTAAAGTAAGCCAGACCCTAAGAAACATAGGTTTCATATTTTCCTTCATCTATGATAAAGAAAATGTGCCTATAATTCTACAAATAAACGTAGTAGATGGTAAACAACGTAAAATTCAGTTGAATATGATATATTATTTAGATCTCTAAACAAAAATTTACAGGGTGAGACCAAAAGAGGCTATTCTTAGAAGATCACGAAGGCTCAACAGCTATACACATGGTAATATGAAATGATGTTTGTTGAAATGAACTGCAAGAAATGGAAACAAGAAGTATTTTGTCATCTTGTTTTTTGTTTTTGTTTTTTGTTTCTTCTCCTTTGCAATAGTTTTTATTTTCTATACCTGTGTCTTGGATGTAAGCTTTGAGAAGGGTATGGGCGAGCGCAGAAATGGTGGGAAAAAGGGTGAATAAATGTAGCAGTGATACTCACTGGAAACTATGTTGAAAATGAAATATACAACTTGTGGAGGAGGGAGGAAAATGGAGAATATGAGTTAAGAGGTAACACTGTTCAAAAAGAAATGTACTCATTACTTGATTTATGTAACTATAAGCACTCTGTAAAAACCAATTAAAAAACAAAAACAATTTTAAAAAGAAAAGAAATCCCTACTGAAAGGCATAAGATAAACTCTACAAAATTAAAAATGACTCTGGAATCTTCATACTAAAAGCTCATACATCTATTAGTGACTGAATTTGATTTTTTGGAATCTAAATGCAAATTTTGTTTTTTAGAAGATAGTAAGTTCTACATAGTCTGATTTACCCTCTTCAAATTCCCTCACATAATGTGATTACGTTGAGAGAAGGAGGATATAAAAGAAGTTAAAAGGAAAAAGAAGCTAAAAGTAGGAAAAGGATGGGAACTAGAAAATAAAACACGGTCTGGGTCTGATATTTTTGCTACTGCAGAGGTTGGAAAGCTCCACTATTAATTGTGTAGATTTCTGGTCAAAGAAATTGAAAATTAAGTTTCAGCCTCTTTTTCTGGATATGTATAAGAACATTGTTTTTAAGTATTCAGTATAATTCACATTTTAATAAAGGAAATAATGTTTTAAGATGTATTTTTGTCTACATGTGTAAGATGGTATATATATAGATAGAGAGAGAGAGAGAGAGTAGTTACAGAAGTAATATTTATGTCAATTACTTGACTATTTTCCATAGACTTGATGAGAGATTGACAAAAACTTGAGAAGGAAATGTGACATTTATATTAGGACTTAATTAACAAACTTTATATTTTATGGAAAAATGTATCTTATGAACTGAGTGTTTTGTACTCTTACTAGTCTTCAGTTTCAGTTCAAGCCTCCTGTGTGAAGAACTTGGGAAGAACGTTAGGTCACAGTCTGAGTGGGGCATGACTACAGTTAGGGCCAGAATCTGTTGTATCACTTTGTGTAATATCATGGTGTCTGTGACACCATAATCTCTGAACGCCAGGCTGGAAAACTGTAAGAAAATCAATATTCTGTTGGTGGTAAGCCACCCAATCTAAGATACTTGGGTATAACTGCAGATTTTAACATTTCCATGAAATTACAAAATCCATTAATGTTTACTCTAAATATTTTTCTCAAACAAGTAAACCAATGATTTACATAAAATGTTATTCCCATTGAAGGCACTCTGTGAATATACAAATATGAATTGAACTCAAGCCTGCTGTGTTTATACTTTTCAATCCTGGAGGAACATCAAAATACTGATCATACTAAATAGGAGAGATAGGAGAGATAATTCGAAAGCTTGACGTTTCTCAGTTGGAGTCAATCTAGAACGTTTACCATATTTTTGAAAACAACATTGTAACTAGCTGAGTTCTATTATTGCTGTTTTGCTCCCTTTTTGGACCCTGTGATTGAAGACATATTTGTGATTTGTGAATTTTTCCAGAACCTGAATTCTTCACAAATGTTGTGATTTACTCATATATGTGTATATGAGTAACTATCTATCTATAATGTACACACACACACACACACACACACACACACACACTTTGTTCTTCACTGCATGGAAATCCACTGTACTGAATTGTTACAATTGATTGTCACTAAAGCATAATGGTGTTTGACTTGTTTTTCTTTCTTGCATTCTGAATGCTGATTGCTTAATTTCCTTGTTCAGAAATATTTCATTTTGATTTGAATCCATTTGTTTATTTTAAATCTTGTTTCTTGTGCTTTGGGTCTTTTCTAAAATACCTTAATACACTTCTCTTATTATTTTCTTATAGTTTAAATCCTTCTCTGTTTAATTAACATTTTTTTTGTTTCAAGATGGCTATGGCTACTAAAGTAGTTTGCATATTTATCTGTACAAGTAGGAAATATATGGAAAACTTTCAGTATATTTATTCCCATTTTGTTTCTGAAAATTCTGGTATCTTTACTGCTAATTATCAGTTTGTATTTCAATACAATGATTTCCTTACATTCTGCAATTCTACATACATTAGAAACCAAATATTTCCTAATGAGATGTTTGATGCATATCTTCCCAACTTATATGTGCTACACTTCCAGTATCTAGAGTCACTTTGTATGAAAGAACTTTGCTTACATTTTTCTTTTCTTTTCAGTTAGTCTTTTGTGTCTTAATTAAGAAATTGTTTTCAATGAAGAAAAAAAATGTCCTCTAATAAAAATAAATCATTTATATAAGCAAAAATGATATTCAATATAAGATTATAGTAAATTTTAGTATATATAGTATATGTATAGTATATTATAGTACATGTATAGTATATATTATTATATACATAAGATATAGTATATCTTATGGTAGATATGTATTAAAGCATATTTACATATTGTATTTATGCATTTGTATAATTCTAAAACATAGGAAATTACTAAAGAATCCAGAGGGAAAATTCAATCAACATTTAACATTTTTCAAACTTTTTTTGAATCAACAATGTTCCCCATACAAAATCAAATGAAAGTAATAGTTTTTGTCTGTGAAAATAAAATTTCAGATGATTTTAAACTGCACTAGAGAAGATATCTAAAATATACACCTGTGCAAATTATCATATTATATAAAGAAAATATAATATTAATAAGAGGTTTAGACTTTTACATCTTTAGTATGACTAACAGAAGACAGTCTGGGGCCATCTCTAATATGTTTTTCCCAGTTAAAAGTGTATAAATGTACTTGATGAACATAAATATTTAGAAGGATTGTAATCTGATTAGACATTTAAAAAAATGCCTCACAAGTAAATGATATCTTTATGAAACTAAATAAAAATTGCAAAAAAACACATTAGGAATGAATTCTTACCTAACTATTCAAACAAATAGTGCATTTACATCTCCTGAAAAAATAATAAATTATACTGACAAAGCAAAGATGCCACCTAAAACAAAACATATGACACAAGACTGGTTTTCACATAGGATTTTCCTTCTATCATCCAAGAAATTTGAACAGAGCATATCTTTCAACAACTATTTGGAAAAAACTAAAACATGGCACAACATTAACCAATTTATCTCACATATAAATATCACTTTAATGAAAGGACGCTTAAACAAAAAGCAAAGAGTCTGTCAGCATTGTAATCGGATTTTAAAGATATCAAGTGCTTAAATAGAAAAGATGAGTCATAAACCAGAGTTTATCAAAAGCTATAAAGGAAATTGAGGCATGTTTGGAAATTTGTACCGTCCAATCTGGAACCTTTGATTTTAAAATGCAATGACAACCCCAGGCTATTAACACAGGAATAAATGAAGAAAATGATGAATGAATTGATATGAAAAAGATTGAAAAGTAGATGTTAGTGACTTTCTGGCTGAGTTGACAGAACATGTCAGAGGAAGATATTAAAGGAAAAATTCTGAAAGTTTTCAGGTTGTATGTTAGTAGTGAAATCAATAAATTACCATTTCAAAATCTGAAGCTGCATGGGTCATTCTTCAGTAACTCATGTTTTTAGTTCATCCATGAGTACAGATTTGTTTTTTATTCATACGTGAGTATAGGTTTGTGTTTTATACAAACCAATATAATGCCAGACTCTTGTTAAGCATGTAGATTGTGTTAGTGCTGTCTGTCCTGCCTCAAACCCAAAACTAAGACGTTCTTAGCTTTAGTTTTTAAGGCAACAATAAAAATATTGGGATTGAATAGCTATTAAAATCATTTTTTTCAACTAACATTTATACTTTTTCAAATAAATGTTAAGTACTGTTTCTTCATGTGAAACACACAGAATGGAGATTTACACTATTGAAAGTATGTTATTATCTATTTTTTCTTAACAGTTCATTGTTCTGAGCTTGGTTAAAAGTATTGTGTTTTTGTTAAATAAGTAAATTTTCGTTGACAGTTGTCTTTTTTATGTTTAGACTTTAAAAACTTTAAAGATCTGTTGTTTACCTGGAATATACAACATTCCCTTAGTGTATCAAGTTGGTTACAGAAAAATCTGATTCTTATTCCTTCCAGGGAATGCTTCGAAGTAGGTACTTTAGAAATAGAAAACAGGACTGAATTTATAGCTTGTGATTGTTTTGTAGGAATGAGAAAAGGAAGATGTCAGATGAAGAATTTAGGCTATGATGAATGTGCACAAAATTTAGCAGAGAGCATGGAGCAAGATTTGTAGATGAAAATTACCTTCACCCCACTCCCCAAGAGGCCAAGTTGCTTTGCCTTTGTATTCTCATTTAGATCATATTCTAGTGTGCTTTTGACCTTGGGAAAACAAGCTCTTTGTAACATTAGAAGATCCTGGTAAATCTGATGGTTGGGTGAAATCATAAGTAAGGGATATATTTTCAGTTGAACATAAAGAATACAGGAAGGCTATCATAGGAAAACCATAGAAGAACCCATCTGCCACTTACCTCCAATGTTGCACAAATATTTATGAAGTTAATGGATCTCAACTTTAGTGATATGAAGGAAGTTAGTAGTGAGACCAGCTTTAGCTTCTAACACAACTGCTGGTTCTAGACCATACTGTATTCAATTTCTTTTCCTTTATTACTCATTAAAAATTTGTTTCATTTTAAGCTACAATCTTCTAACCTTAGTTGCTTACTGATAATGTGACCTACATCCTGATTCATGGGGAGAACTAAGCCTCCAGTTACCATATCATGAAAGGTTACTTTACCTGTACATTTTCATTCATCGTCACATAAGGGAAACACCAAATAGACCATTTAGTATGTACAACTATTCTCCTTTAGCTCTTTCCAAGAGGAACTCCCTATTTCTTACTGTCAATGAAAATCCTGACCAAACTAGTAATGCTTTACTTTTTGGTTTATCTTTCCCCGGACTCCCAAAATCCATACTTCACTGGAGCCAGACAATCCTTTGGAATTTAGCTCCTGAGTATGAATTAAATCTTTATTAGAAGCTTAGCCATACTTTTATTATTGCTAAGGTAGATATTCAGTAGTGCTAGTAGCTAGGATATTCATATTCATCTTAGGCTTAGGCTTCATCTGTACCAGGAAGACAATATGTTCACTAATATAAATTTTCTGGCTGCTTTTCTACTTGCTCAATGCCTGTGTTTTCTTGATGTGTTCTCTGGTGAATGTTAAACTATATCTATATTCTGTAAATAACTATAAATATCTCTCACATCTTTCTACCCTATGACTACTTACAATAGTATTATATTCACTTTTTTTAGGCATTCTTTTTTGATTGACTCTGACCATCATCTCTGACAAGGTACATATATGTATTCCACAAGTGTAGACACACCAGCTAAAGCTGTCCTTAAAGGAAGGACTCCTGTGGATAGAGTTATTCAGAGTCATATGAAATGTACTCATTTCTCAGCTTTTTATGACTCATACCTGTAAAGAAATGGGTACTCCAATTTATATATACACTTGATACTTTGAGAGTATAAATATTTGTATTGGAAATTTACTTTTGTCTCTTTTTTATGAATTCAATATTCTAACAGTGTCCTAAGCAGAGGAGGAAAATAAGAATATGAAAATCATTTGAAAATAATTAGAATCAAATATGATTTTAATTTTTCATAGACTGTGTAAGTAGAACTTGCAAAGATATATGTAACATGTAATCTAGGTGAAAAAGGCAAACTAAAAATATTGGATGTGTTTATCAATCTCATGCTCTTCTAAAAATGAAGGTTTTATATCAAAGTAAGGACTGCAATTTGAATTAAGCAGTAAAAATATATGAGATAAAAACTAAGTTCAAACACTTTGAACAATTAATGAAGTTAGTATTTTTTAAATGAATGGAAGGAATGTAAAACAGGTCCCATTTTGTATCTGAGAGTCCAGTGAGATGCAAAGGTGAACAGTGAGCGTGAAGGAGTGTCAGTGTGGTCGAAGTACATTATGTAGGTGTGTGGAATGGAAAAGTAAAGCTTGTAAAGACTGGTTTTAGGGGCAGGAGGGCTTATCAAGGACAGCAATAAAGGGACTGAATTTGACCAACTTGTTTTAATATATATGTCAAAATAAAATCCTTTGGCATGACTGAGTGGTGCTAATAAAAATGTGTGAAAAAATTTTCACAATGGATATGCAACTATTTGCAAAACTGTCAGAGATTTTAATGACTCTATCAATATACATACGTTTTCTAAGTACATTTTTAGATCACATAGACAACAAAGGTAGTATAATATCAATGGATGCAAGATGCTTTAAAGACATTGTTTGAAAAAGACACTAGATTCAATACAATCACTTCAAAATTATAACAGGATTTATGATGAAAACAGGATTTCTAAGATTGATAAAAATGAAAATTTCAAAGACATTTAAAGAAGAAAATAAGTATATGTTTCAATAAAAAGTTTTATTTCAAAATTTACAACAGATAAGGAAATGTCAAATTAGCATAGAATAGAAATACTACTGGGATAGAATAGACTCTTTAGACATAGATGAAAGTACAATTATCACTAATTTATAGCAAACAAGGTGTAGGGGATTACTTAAAAATATAAAGAGCAGTGGGTGAACAGAATAACAGCAGACCTCCTCCTCTTCATGGTCAGGGTTAATTACTTTGACAACAAACTATCTCCTTTATTATTTGCTCATCTCTAGCAGTACAATATATAATAGGATTTATGGGCCCAAAGGATAGCTGTGCTGCATGTCTCCTTTGCTATAAAGTCATTCCTCTGAATTAAAGAGCATATTTTCCAGGTCAACAGATCAGTGCTTTAGTCAATTCCTGTTGCCAAAGGTCTCATGTGGAGAAGATGCAGATGGCTGATGCAGTATGTAATGACCAATCAGCTCTTCTTTCACAAAAATAGAATTATCCAAAATTTTAGGTGGCTGTAAATACTCTTGGAAAATATATTACAGGGCTTTATCATCTTTCTTCTTTCAAACATTGATAATTCAACATCAGCATTAGCTAGATTAGTTTGTAGAGTGGAAGTTCATATTGCTTAACCTTGACTATACCTTATCACTGGGACTACATTGACTCATATATTCATTTTGCCGGTGACAAGAGTTTGGGTAATGACTACTCAACAAGTCAATGTCTACATGTGGCTTTCTAAGCACTATTCCTCTGTGATGGATATAATCCTAAAGACCAAAAATACAGCTCAAGGACCCTTTACAACTTGTGTTAAAAGACATACACCCACCTATATTTTTATTATAAATATGCACTATCAAAATATTTCCTTTCAGCATATTAGTCAATCATAGTTATTTCTCATTATCATAAGTGTGTTTATTATATTTGAAGACACTTCTATTTATGCACAGATGAATAGACATGTCTCTTGAAGCTCTCCATTCTTCAGGAGTATTCTTCCACTTAATCAACTATGGGATGCAGGTGGCTTATAGTAAAGTTTTCTTAATCACAACTAGGAGGAGGTGAAGGAAACTGAATTGGAAGAGGTAAAATGTTAAGTTAAGAAGTTGTTTTAAAGCATCAAATAATTACAGACGTAATTGGGATCGAAATGGGACATCAGGATTAGCATTGTTGGCGAAATGGTGTAAAAATCTTAATTCTGAATAAGATCACTAAATGAAGGCATATAGGTAGCTTCCATAAGAAAGCATGATCTTAGGGAAATGGCTAGTTGTGAAGACTGCCTTTTCCTTTGACTGTTGCCATAAAATATTTCTCTTACCTGGGAAAAAGTCCTCTACAATGAAGAAAAGAACACTTCTGCATTCATTTTGGAAGGAACATGACTATAAATAAGGGTAATATAAAAAGGACTGACTCTGAAGACTGTTGACTTTTGAAATACTCTTTCTCTAATTATATCAAAGAGTAAATGTAAAAACACCTTGGATATTACAAGCATCACCTCAATGTAAAGTGCTCTCATTATTAAGGGAAGATATTTAAGGAAGTATTCAATTTATGTACTACTGAAAAAAATATTGCCAGCAGCCACCTGAGTCAAATAAATGAGTTGTGAGTCCAAAACTACAATGCTTATATAACCAATTTAATAATAAACCACAATGTTGAGGAAAATATTCGAACCTCCTTTCGCCTTCAGTTTTGTCATGATCTTAGTCTTAATTTGGGGATCACTTCAACTGTGTCCCATGCTGATTAAAAGTCATTTATACATTCTCATTTAATTGGCCTTGATCATTTTTCAACTAACAAGCTAAAAGTAGTGAAGAAAGTTATCCAAAAGTTACATTCTCTAACTATGCTAAAACCCTCTGGTTTAAAATTTCTCCCATCTCCCATTTCAGTCACATTTGCATGTCTTTGTGATAGGCTATCACACCACAGTCATTCTGAAACTCTTTGGTTAAGCACTCTGCAGCTTTCACGTTATTATCAGCGTGGTCATGTGAAAGTAAAACAAAGGCATTACCACATCTTGAGAAGACAACCAAATCTTGCAAACAATATACAAAAAAAATTAATGAATAGTGGTTCTGTAGATTTTAAAAGAGAAATTCTCCAGCTGATACTTTTAGTAAATACTAATTCTCATTGATATTATTTTAAGGATTTTTAAAACTCAGTTTACCTAAAATTAATTTGGGAGTTTTAATTAAGGACTATGAGCAGTTTCTAGCAAATAAATTCTTTTTTTTTCATTTTTAATAAGTTTTTTTATTGTGAAAATACCATACAGCGGGGTTACAATTATATGAGCAAGGTAATGAGTACATTTCTTAGCAAGCATCATTGCCTCCTCTTTTGTTTCCCCTTACCATCCCTGTCCCCCTCCTTCCTACCCTCCCACCGATGTTGTAAAGTTTGTTTTTCAACATAGCATCTTGCACATTTCACTGGTGCAATGGGTCCACCTGTATCCCTATTTAAACAATTTATTTTTTCCCTTCCCCTCTACAAATTATACCAACATCAAATACAGTGAAAACAGGGGTTATACGTGGGGGAGGGACATACAAAGCAACAAAAAAAATCATCTTATAAATACGTTAGAAACAATAGCAAGAAAGAAAAACCATTTGAGTCCTTATCTTGGGGTTCATTTTGCCTAGCATCAATTTATCTGACCATTTCTGATTGTCTCATACATAAACTACTTATTGCAAATAAGGGAAACCATGGGGCCTATGTTTCTTTGCTCCTGGCTTACTTCTCTTAATATAATTTTTTCCAAATCTTTCCATTTCCTGACAAATGGGGCAATGTAATTCTTTCTGATGGAGGCATAGAATTCCATTGTGTATACATACCACATTTTCTTGATCCATTCATCTACTGAAGGGCATCTGGGTTGGTTCCCTATCTTAGCTATGGTAAATAATTCTAGCAAATAAATTCTTAAGGATAACTTAAATAGTTCACTCATTGTATCAGTACGTGTAAAAAATGATCTACATGAATTTTCGGAAGACAAGGTGGTCAGAAGAATTTTTTCTTTTCTGTGTTGAGGATCAAATCAAGAGTCTCATGCATATTATATAAATACTGAGACATTCAGAATTTTCTAAATCCTCAGTTTTTAAAAACAACTAATAATTATGTAATTATTATGTGATTTAGGGAGATGAGACATTTAATAGGGTTTCACTATGCATTCGAAGCTAGCCTGCAACTTATAACGCAAGATTCTCCTATTTGAACCTTGTGATTGCCATGATTTTAAATATAAATTGTTATCTCTATCTAGATATATGGTTTGAATAATTATTAATTTTTGCATAGATCTTTTTGAGTATTTTGACATAGGAAATATTTTAGTGTAAAAAAATGAAGTTAGTTCTTGAAAATCATATTGACCATTACCTTCTGTGCTACTTCAAACTATGAGCTATGATCTCCAGTTGTTCTAATGCAAAATGCTTTAGTACTCAGTGTCAGCCATTTCAGAATGCTTTAATCAAGAGCTGCAAACACACACGGTGGGTCAACATTTCCACTCAGGAAAGAATTTATGAATCACTTCACATTTTCACTTGCCATAAATAGGATCCGACCTCTAGTAAGTGTATCTTTTTTTTTTTTCTTTTTGGTCTGGTCGTGGGGCCTGAACTCTGGGCCTGGGTGCTGTTCCTCAGCTCTTCAGCTCAAGGCTAGCACTCTATC
This sequence comes from Dipodomys ordii, assembly GCF_000151885.1. Classification (NCBI taxonomy): domain Eukaryota; kingdom Metazoa; phylum Chordata; class Mammalia; order Rodentia; family Heteromyidae; genus Dipodomys; species Dipodomys ordii. The sequence continues at coordinate 4,353,135 of NW_012267352.1, forward strand.
ACTGGAGCCACAGTACCACTTCTACTAGCTTTTTTTTCTGCTTATTTAGTGCTGACAAATCAAACCCATGGCCTCATGCTTGCAAGGCAAGCACTCTACCTCTGAGCCACTTTCCTAGCACTAGTAACTGTATGTTAAAATGTGTAAGATCATGCTAAGTGAAATGAATCCCAAGATATGGACACAAGAGGTTTTACTTTTTTGTTACTATTTTTAATGTATTATCTGATTTTTTTGTTTATTTTGTATGTTCTTCCCCCTATGGTATATCCCCTGTTATCACTGTATTTGATTTTGATTCTCTGCATCTTGTATATACATTTATCTAAGTTGGGAACGTGAAGGAGAATAAAAAAATGCTCAAACAAGGACACAGGATGACTCATTGCAACAATGATACTCACAAGACACTATGTTGGAAATGAACTTTACAACTTCCAGGGGGGGCAAGGAGGAGTGGGGCAATTGGGGGAGGGAAGAGATAGTAGGAGAAAAACATAGAAGGGGCTAAAAATGTTCGATAAGAAATATACTCAAGGGCTGGGAAGATGGCTCAGTGGTAGAGCGCTTGCCTTGCATGCTCGAGGCCCTGGGTTCGATTCCTCAGCACCACATAAGCAAAAAAAGAAAAAAGC
>NW_012267352.1:4358007-4438231 GCF_000151885.1 Dipodomys ordii
CACACACACACACACACACACACACACACACACACACACACACATTTTCAGGTCAACCGAAAGTCTTTCCTTATCCATGTTCACAGTGTGGAAAAAAAATCATAGACTAATTTACCTGAGTTCTAATAATGACAAATTGTACTAATATTCATTTAGATCATGTATTTTCTATTTGGTTATATAATATGCTTAAATTTGCATTGAATTCTGTACAAGGTAATTTGATTCTTTTTCTATCTTTCCATTTGAAATTTGTTATTTCATTTCTCCTCTTTTCTTCTGCCTGCTCACACTTCAGAACAATATCTCCAAGACAATTTTTCTTCAATACCTCTAAGATTATTTCTTCCTTATTTCAGTGGCCTATGATATGCTAGCTTTCATTCTATTACGAATCTCTTTCCATCAGTATTCACATATTTAGCAGGCTGAACATCCCTCATTTGTAAATCAGGTCAAATTACTATTTTTAATGTATCTCTAAAAGTTACTTGTTTTTTATACATCCACTTCTAATTTAAGCACTTCTGGTACCATCTCCCTGTTTACTATACGAAATGGTATTTATTAAACATAATTTACATGGTTACATTTTAAATTTTCCTTGTCTTAGATTTAAACAGCAGGGTGTATTAAAGCTATCACTGTTTCAAATAATCTGAAGTAGGGAATCGATTGTATATGCCTGTTGTAGATTATGTACACCTGTTGTAGACTCTGAATGCCTGTTGTGTTATTTGAATAAGTTGTGATTTCTCTGTGGCTACTCTGTTCAAAATATTTTCTCTGATTTTATTTAGTATCTGTTCATTTATTTATGTATTTATTGTTGTTTTGTTTTTCTAAAGTCAGAGTTTGAATTCAAGGTCTTCTGTTTGCTCAGTACTGTGCTAGAACTGGCTTCAAATGAGGTTCTAGACTATGTCCATTTGCATTTCTGCTAAAGAATGGAACTCTACTACTGAAGCTGCCATTTCACCTCTGAATCGTTGGTGGTTCACTAAAGATAAGAAATATATTTCTTGTCCCAACTGACTTTGAACATCAATCCTCTCAGCCTTCTGAGTAGGTAGGATCATAGTGGTACATGTTCATATAATGCACTATCTTTCCAAGTGGATCGTTCCTTAGAATTAAGTTTTGTACAATGAATAGTTTAAAGTTAGTTTTCAAACTACAATTTTACCATTGAACTAAAAATAGGAAAAATTTAAACATTTTGAAAAATAAATTTTATATCCCAATTCTGGAGTCTGAGAAATCTACTCAGGGTAACAACTTATTAAGATTTGGGGAACTTGTTAGTAATATACTGCAGCCTTATACCATATCTCCAAAAGAGACAAAAAAGTCAACATGCCACTTGTTACTCTTTTGATTGAACAAATAAATCCTAGTTCATAATTGTAACCACGTGATCTAAATACTTGCTAAATGATCTACTTCTATAAACCATCATATTAGTGGTAAGGACTTCAGTTTAGGAATTGTTGGAGGAGAAAAAATTAAGCCTACAGAATCTGAATTTACTACAAATAAACAAGTTATTCCCCTTATGTTTTGTCTCTCAGCTACCAAGTTTCTGAATAGTCACATCATTGTGCTATAGAATGAAAGAATATCTATTTATCTGGCTAATCTGGTCATTGCAACAAATTTTGCAGGCAATAGGAAGCAATGTATAGTCAGAATAAAAAGAAAAGATGGCAAGGTAAAGGGCTGAACAATTACTCAAAGAAATAGTAGCAAAAATTTATCCAAAATTAATTGAAAATATTAAATTGTACATTCATTAAGCTGTATGAAACAAATGACATATTTAAAAAATCATGTCAAGATAAATGTCTCTCAGGTCTGAGTAAATCTTTGGGAAACAAATACAGAAAAATATTCAAAATGGATATAATGAACAATGTCTACTTATAAAGAATTATTAGTAATAAAATATGAATGTGTTTCATAAAATGACAGGTTGAACAGAATAGAAATGCCAAAGCATTTTTTCAAGTCTTAAAAGAAAACAAAAACAAGTCATCAACTGAGAAAATTATATCCATTTAAAATATCCAGTAATTAAAGTAAAACTAGTCACTTATTAAAGAAAGAAGTTTATTTTCTATGAATCTACATAAAAGAATTACTAAATTTTTCCTAAACATAAGATGTCATAAAAAGACTTTTCAAATAGTAGGAAAGAAGAAAACTAAAAAGAGTAAATTTGGATAATCATAGTAAATTATCTCCTCTTTGAATTTTTAAATCAAATGATGCCACTAAAAGAAAATAAATTGTACAAAACAATTTTAACTTTTTAAAAGAAATAATAAAAACTATGCATCATAAAGGATTTAAATGAAAGTTACTTTCCTCCATCTAATTTGAACTACTGTTGACAACATTCACATATATATATAATATTATATATATATATATACACAATATATGCATGCTATGAGAATAATTGTTGATACGTATTAAGGTAAGAGTGAGGAAGAGTGTGGATATGATTACAAATAGGCAGAATTAGAAAATGTTGTTAAGTCTTAAATTGCTGACTCACAAATGAAATCTCAACTCTGGAAGATGAAGATAAAGTTCAAAGCCAGCCAACTAGAGCAAATAGCAGATTGGTCTCACTGAATATGGTGGAACATGCCTTATAATCCTAGCTATATGAGAGGTTTAAGTAAAAATACCATGGTCTGAGGTCAGAGTGGACAAAGAAGCATGGCACTCTTATCTAAAAAGTAATTAAAACAAAAGTTCCGAGGCATGGGTGATGGTAGAGTATATGACTAGCAGGTAGATGGGCTTGAAATTAAACATGGAACCAACAGCCAAGGAGAAACTCATGACACTGGAATCAAACTATATGTTGATCGTACTGGAGCTCACATAAATCTACACAGAGGATAGAATATAGATACAAACATAAAAATGTTATGTAAAGATTATAAAATTAGAGTGAATTTCATGAATGTTAATTTCCCTGAATTTATTATTGCACTAAAATTACCTAAGATGTTATCAATATACAAGATTTAACTGCATTGTTTTTATATCTCAATGGCTTAATGCTTCCTAATTTGAAAACTTTTCTTTAATAATTACATACATTTCTAATGAAAATACTAGAGGAATTTTTTCCAAATTTTTAAATTGAGTGTGAAATGGATACAAGAAGTATCAAGAATAACAAAAACATTCTTTAAGAAGAATATATTTCAATGTGTTATTCTTTAAACCTGTGATCTATTTGCCATTGAAGATAAAGGGGAATGAATAGTTTTTAATAATGCTTCTGAAATAATTATCTTTATTGAAAATAACTTGGTATGTTTTCCAGGCTTATAAAAACCACTTTCCCTTGCAAAGACATAATTATTAACTAGAGATGTTTTACAAAATATTTTCTTTAGCCCAAACCAAAAATGACTCAATCCTCCAACTTATTTCATTCATTTATATTGTTTTAAATTATAAATATACATACTCAGATATATGACAAATTGTTATAACAGCAAATCCATTTCTAATGAATCTAATATTAGCAACTACAAAGGATATTTATAAACACATCTAAGGTAATTTTTTTAATTTAGAAGATATTAAGTCAAAATAACAAATTTATCTTTATTGAAATTAAGCATCATGATAAAAATTTAAACCTAGTAAAGTAAGCTAAAAGATGTGTAATAGTCGCCAATGGATATTCACACTAAGTAAAGAACTTCTATAAATCCTTATGGAAATAAAATGAGGAAAAATATTCAAGATCTTAAAAGGAAGAAAAGAAAATATAATGACTGAACAAAAGAACAAATATCCAACCATATTAGTAATGAAGAAAATGTACATTAGGAACAATGTGATCAATTTTATATTTACTTGATTGGAAACATCTAAGAACTACTATTTGCCAAATAATCACTTGGATTTGAATAGCTTCATATGTATTTTGGAGAGGAGTTTTAAGTACAATCATATTTAAATACAATTTTAACATTGATATCCCTTTTGCTACTCAGTAAATAAACCATTACTTAGCATTCATACCTGTGAAAGGATATATAAAAATATATATAGTTGCAACATTTATAACTAGAAAAATCATAGCATAGTTAATGACAACAGCACTAAACTATCATATATTCATACCCTTAAAACTGTAAAATAAGTAAAATTAATTAGAACGAATAGATTCTGGAAAAATAATGAGAACATTAAACATTCTTTTAAAAATAAATAATAAAACAAATAGTAGCTTTTGATTTTCTCATTAGTTTCAATGCATAGTATTATTTTGATATCTATCGTAGATTAAAAACAAATATATAATAGACACAAATTCTCATTTAAAAGGCTCAAAGATGGTCATAGTTAAGAACAAAATTTGTGTTCTTTGTGATCTTAAATTGGTGGTAGGTTCACAAATGCTCATTAAAATATAAAAAGAAATCATGCACATTGATATGACAGATCAGAAATATCTTGCTCTTACTATGTGACTAAAAAGAGTCAGAGCAACAAGACAGGACTATATTCAGAGGAGAGAAGGAAATTGCAGAAGGAATTAAGAAAGAAGGGAAAGGATATAGAGAAAGCAACAGAAGGGCGAATCAGAAAAGCAAGGAATCAGCTAGATCACTCCTATCTCAGAGAGATCTAGCTAGGCGCCATCTTGAAAGCCTAGCCAGTGTTTGGGATTGGGTCTGTTTAGGATTCCCAAAGCAAGGAATGATCACAAGTCCTATAGACTAGGATCACTGTCACAGCGTCGAGATGGAGATTTTACAATAGGCATAGCCCTGCTGAGAAAAGAAGGAATTGGGTGTTCTCTCTCAAGAAGCAGTGGATTACTGGAGAGAATGAGAAGGAATCCAGACTCCAGAATTGCCTTTCTTGTATATGTGGTTTGCGGCTGGAGTGAGCCCAATTCCATAGAATTGCCCACAGTACATGGTCTTCTTTCTACAGGATGCTTTCCTTCTGCTGGGCAGGGTCTGAAAGCACCGAGGCTGGTTGGCAGCATGCCTGGTTCACTGAGATCTCTTTCTCTAGTGCAGAATTTTTGGTAGCACTGTTTCCTCTCCCTCACATTTCAATACATTTTGGGGATATAACGTGACATGGACACTAGCTACTCCTGTATGCACACACTGGAAGGCCTCTGTAGGAAGTAGAATCAGCACAACGTACAAGCCTTCAAGCTAAATTGGGGCCAGCAGAAACTGCCAGCTCACAGAGATGTTTCTAAAATGATTGCCACACTGATGCTTACGATGTATTCTTGGCAGTGTCAAACCTCAGCCTACATTAGGACCAAGTGGAATTGTGGGAGAAGAGAGGAAGTACAATAGAAAGTAATTATGATCTTCTACCTCCTCTCCACGATTTACCATATTCCTTTATAGATGATATTCAAGACACTTTCAAAGTTTATTACTTTTTACATTTTTATTGCATGTTTAGTATATTTCTATTTAATGTCTTCTTGTATCCAAAATATTTATACATTTAATCTTTTTTTAATTGGGTCTTTCATTATCTGCTCTTTTTATATGTTTCTTATTATTTCCTTTTTATTACACTTTACATTTTCTTTCTTCCTTCAGGCTCCCTGTTTTATTTCAATATTTGTATTCAATAATTATTACTTTATTTTTAAGAGATTTAATTTTATTAAATGATTTACAGTAGATTATTTTTCTTTTTGTTTTTCTATTTTTTTGTCATAAAATCGAATTCATTTTTTTTCTTCATGATGCTATGTGTTAATTTTTTCCCTCTATTTGAGTAATACTGATACTGCCCCCTCAAGAAAAGGCTGAACAATGAAAAGATATATCATATTTACCCAGCAAAGATAATTAGTTTTCTTCCAATGTTCTTTAGGAACAATTCACTTTTTCTTTGGTTTATTCATATATACATTTTTGATTTTTTTGTTAGATTTCTTATAATGTCCGATTTGTGCCTTAACCTCTCCTTGTTAAACTTCTAACTTCCTTTTTTTTGTTGTTGCTGTTAGATTTTGCACACTTTTATTAATAAGTTTTTTATTGTGAAAATACTATACAGAAGGGGTGGACCCATTGCAACAATGAGATCTAACTTCATTTTCTTTCCTTCATCTATGACTCTTCCAAAATATTCAGCTAAGAGTCTCTAAATTAAACGAAATTTGTTTTTAGTTTGCCCAATTTCATTACACTAGCAAATGGTAAAGGTAATATTTCAATCCAGAGTCTACCTTTTGGGCCCATACACTCAACTGTTATGCCATATTGCTTACTGTTGTCATTTAGTTATGCTTGGCTGGACTTTTCTGGTTTTTATTATATCTAAAGCAAAACATTGTCCATGTGCAGGAGTTGATCTGAAACATCACAGTAGAGTAAACATGTCTGTTTGTCTTTACCGTGTCCATGTTACATTGGATTCTTAAGGCTGCCAGTATCCCACAACTTACTTACTGTGTAAGATGGTTAATAACTGAATACACTTTAGTGCCATTCATTTTTTTTGGAATCAACTAAAACTATTATCCATTTTCTTAGCTACAAAGAAAAATGAGGCTGTATTGCTTCTTTAATGAGTACAAGTGACTTATAATTGGTATAACCCTACAAGAATTCTACACCAAAATAAGAAAATGGAGCTCTCAGTAGGAGTTCATTAAAGTTTTGTATACATAAAAACAGTAGTCAATGGTTTTTCTGGAGAGTTTCTGCAGATTAACCTAGTGATTTGCTAACTAGAATACTGGCATGCACAGTGTGAGTTTGGCAAAAGTTATAAAGACATTCTTTCCTGAAAGTTAAAACTTAAAATTGAAGTCAAATGTGCTGCTCATTTGAACAGCCTCATCCCTCTCAGTTCACAGTGAAAAAGAAAATTCTAAGAGACACAAAAGTAAGGGAGTATTAGAGAGTCAGACTGAGAGCAAGTTAAAGTACTGTCAAAAGTAAAGGAGCTTGGTGGCTTGCAGCTCATACTCCCTCTGAAGGTTCAAAATTCCTCTTGAGACTAAACAAATATCCTGCAAATGCAGTTCTTGTCTCTTCTTATTTAATGTTCTGGTTGCTATCTATCAAACAAAATTTCATGCTCTGAGTAGAAACTGATTCTCTTTATGGCTGGAGTGTTTCAAATGGCTGGATGCATTTGGATGGTTGGACAGTCATCGTCCCTTTTAATGCTCATGTCTCAAGTTTTGTAGATGCATTCTTGCTCTGCTTTTACCTTCTGAAGCAGATTTTTTAAAATATATATATATATAGCTGCTTGTTTAGATGTAAAACTAAAATTTTCTCTTGGTTTTCCTGACTGAATTTTTAGCTGCTTGAATAAAAGAATAAATTTAAAAAAAACATGAAACATTTTACCTCATTATATGCTGCACATTCAATTCAAGAAAAGCAATAAAGTTGCAGCTGCTATGCTTTTTTAAAAATTCCATTTTAAAGACATCATTGTTCTGATTAGAAAAAAATGGATATTAGCTGAAGAGTCATGTAATTTTTGGGGGCTTTTGAAGCGTGTTCTGTATTGCTGAGTGAGGTGGTATCCTTTCTTATTTTCACCTGCTTATTTATGAAAAATGATTTACATTGGCTTACATACAAATTATTTCCAAAAGGTAAATATCAGTTGAAAATTTATTACTCCACATTACATATAGTAGAAATCTGTAGATTATGATTGATAGAATCTAGACTTTAGTTGAAATAGGAGATACACATTGAACATTTTAAGGGACCGAGAACAAAAGAATGGGGTATTTTAAAACCAAATTATGGGAAATTACACTCAATTAAAAACTAAAACTGGCTGTTTTTTTCCTTACCATAAGTAGATGATCATTAGAAATGGAAAAGAGGAAATTCTCTATGTTTTACTTCCTATTAAAGCTGAGTATGTAAAGTCATTGTAGTAGAATATGCAAGTTGCAAAGATAAGAAGATAATACAAAGCTTAAAGATAAAAATGTATAAAAGCAGGTTCATTATGTGACACTAGAGGTATATTTCAATTCAATGACCTCATTACTTTACAAAAATACACTGTAATAATGACATATTCCTGTTACATCAGTTCTTACTTATAAACCATATATGACACACTTTGGCACATAATTAGGGCAATACTTATTGTTATTTTGTTATTATTTATGAAAATTTTAAAAGTATGTAAAAGTGCCAAGTGCCAGTTACTCACATCTGTAATCCTAGCTACTCAAGAGATTCAGTTCTGAGGATCATGGTTCAAAGCCAGCCAAGGCAGGAAAGTATGTGAGACTCTTATCTCCAATAAACCACTAGAGAAACAGAAGTGACACTGTGGCTGAAAGTAGTACATCAATAACTTTGAGCAAAAGAGCACAAGGACAGTGCCCTTAGTTCAAGATCCATGACGTACATAAACAACAAAAATATATATAAAAACACTCAATCTGAGACAAATCCAGTTACAATATGAAAGGGGAAGCAACAACAGCAAAGAATTTGTGTTTGTATCCAATAAGTATAAAGTTGATTCTTACCTCAGAGATTCAACAGGAAGTACTAAACTTATCATGCCTTTTCCAATTTAACTCGATTGATTCAGTTCCTGTACAGTCTCAGAAGCACTGTCTACAAAGAAAATAACTGAATGAAAAGAATGACATTGCCCCACTTGTCAGGAAATGGAAAGACTTGGAAAAAAGTATATTAAGTGAAGTAAGTCAGGCCCAAAGAAACATGGTTTCCCTTATTTGCAATAACTAGTGTATGTCTGAGATAAGCAGAAACGGTCAGATAAGTTGATGTTAGGTGAAATGACCCCCAAGATAAGGACACAAGTGGTTTTTTCTTTCTTGCTATTATTTCTAACATATTAGAAGGTGATTGTTTTGTTGCTTTATATGTTCCTCCCCCATGGTATAATCCCTGCTTTCATTGTATTTGATGTTGGTATAATTTGTGGAGGGGAAGGAAAAAACAAATCATTTAAATAGGGATACAGGTGGAGCCATTGCAACAATGAGATATACAGGTCTTTATGTTGAAAAACGAACTTTTCAATTTTGGCAGGGGTGGGAGGGGAGGGGGTTGGGGAAGGATGGTAAAGAGAAAAACAGGAGGAGCAAAGATGCTTGATAAGGAATGTACTGATTACCTTGCCCATGTAATTGTACCTCCTCTGTACAGTTTTTTCACAATAAAAAAATAATTTAAAAAGAAAGAAAATAACTCAATGCAAAGTGTTTTTTTTGTGATCTTCAACTAAATTTGTGGTTTAAATATAATTCTGAAGTTTTCTTGCAATATTGACTATTGTGATGTTATTTATATGTAAACAATTTTCAGCGCAAACTACTAGCTCTAAAGTTGTACAATGAAGTTCTAACAAAAAATGTCATTATATTCAAACATGAAACTATGTGCCTCTGTGTATATAAAATATATTTATATAAATACAGGCACAGAGAGAGAGAGAGAGAGAGAAGGGGATGGATGGCATCTTACACTTCAACCTAGACACTGGCCTTAAACTCATGATCTCCTTTCTCAGCCTCCTGAGTTCTAGGAAAAGAGTCAGGCACTACCATGTCCAGGTGAGAGAACTACTTATTAAGAAATGTGAAACAAGACTGCAAAGAAGTGTTTTCTCTCAAATGAAAATCAAGTTAAAAATACACAGTATTAGAAAGTAGCTTATTTGGAAGAAGGAAGAAGAAAAAGGGGAGGGAGAATGAGGAAATGAGAGAACAGAGATTGAGAGCAAAATAATAAAACTATATTACCTGTGTACATAAAAATGACACCATAAAGCTCATTGTTATTTTACAATTAATACGTATGTTAATAGAAGTGTATAAAGATCAGTAGAATAAGTCAAGAAACTGAGTGCTATACCAAAAACTCAATCAGTCTCAGAAGGTTTATAGTTAGACATTATCATATGAAAAAAGAAAAAAACACACCCATTTAATTTTAGCTCTGGAACAGCAATCATGACATTTTCTAAAGAATATAAATGCTAATTATGGATGTTTTTAATGAATTTGAAGGCTCATTAATTAGAAGGCCTCATTGTATTAATCTTATTCTTTAGCTAAAATTGACATATGATTATAAGTTGACCAATATCTTCTTAATATTTCAAACATGGAAATTTATATTTTGTAATTGAAACAAAATTTTTGTATTATAACATTTCTATTTGCTAATTTGACTGAGTTCCTCATGTATGACAATGAGAATGATACCTCTGTCTTTCCCTTTATTCACTGATTTTATATAATTTTTATTCATTTTACAACTGTTAAGTATTTATGTTTCAAGTTGATAAATGTTATTGCCTTTAAAATTTTTGAGCTATGTGTGCATATAAATATCCCCATTTTCTTATAATTGATGACTCTGCCTTGTATTCTACTTATTTTAATGTTAAACATGTCAACTAGTCTTTACTTTTACCTGAAGGGTTGTTGATCTCCAATACTCATTTATTTCACCTTGTTGAGTGAATGTATGTGATGAAATATACATTTGTACTGTTAAAAATCTCTTGTTTTTAATCTATCAATGTGAAAATGTTTGACCTCTCCCAGATTTAAATAAGTTAATTTACTTTAGTCACTTTTTACCACTTTAAATTTTTTTTCTGTGTTTTTGGGGTTTTTTTTGGGTCCGGTCATGAGGCCTGAACTCTGGGCCTGGGTGCTTTCCCTCAGCTCTTCAGCTCAAGGCTAGCACTCTACCACTTGAGCCACAGCGCTACTTCTGGCTTTTTTCTTTTTGCTTATGTGGTGCTGAGGAATCAAACCCAGGGCCTCTGGCATGCAAGGCATGTGCTCTACCACTGAGCCACCTTCCCAGCCCTGACTTTAGTCACTTTTATATAATTACTTAAAATTTTTCTTAGGTTTCTATTGGGAAATGGGATTGGTCTAACTTCACATATTTAATATTTTGAGAGTCTTGTGGATTATTTAGAAACCCCTCATTATTTACTTTAAATAAAAAATGTGGTCACAATGGACTTTTCAATACCCTATACAATATTCAATTACTACCCAATTAAAAGAAGTAATTCTATGTCCTTTTGTCATCTATTCCCAAACATTTTTTCCATTGTATTCTATTCTATTTGTATATGAAAAAAGCCCCTTAATTTTTTAATGATTTACTAACTCATCTGTGTTTATATGAAATCTAGCTTTAAGTCCCATTTTATATTAAATTTCAAATAAATGTCATAAATCATAACAGACATAGCTTCACATTTTACTTAGGGGAGAAAATATAAAAATATAAAAAAATTGCAAAAAGAAAATATGGAATAAGTTTCAGTCACTAAAGCAGGTCAAGAATAATTATATTATTTGCAGAAAAGTGATTTAAGATAGAAATCATCATGTTGAATGAAATAATCCAAACTGAGAAAGCAAATATTTCTTGTTCTCGCTTATGTGGAATGTAGACCTCTAAAGTGAAAGACAAGACTTAAATTGGGGACTGGTTAGGTCTTAAAACCAGCAGTAGTGGACAGGATAAAAAGAGAGGACTTTGAATATGGTTGAAATACTTTATATACATGAAAAATAGAGTAATGAAAACTATTAAAATTATATGAAAAGGAGAATCAGGTCAGTCAAAATTAATAAGTTAAAGTTCACCGAAGTATATTGTATGTATTTATTGAAATATTTTACTGAAATCACTTTTGTAAGGTTAATACATACTAATAAAAAGGAAAATTTGACCAGATGTAGGTGGCTCACGCCTATAATTCTAGCTATTCAGGAGACTGAATCTGAGGAGAGAGGTTCAAAGCCAGCCTTGGCAGGAAAGTCCATGAGACTCTTATCTCATAAAACCACTCAGAAAACCAGAAGTGGAGCTGTGGGTCTAGAGGTAGAGGGACAGTGCCGAGACCCAGAGTTCAATCCCCATGACTGACAGAAAAAAAAAAGAAAATTTGTGGTTGAATTCTGTAAATGTAAATTATTCCTCTAAATTTGTATTATTTACAAGTTTCCTTTGAAAATACTGTTTTTTATTAACTTTTTATAATTAAGCTTTTCGTTGTGAAAATACCACACAAAGGGGTTACAGTTACATGAGCAAGGTAATGAGTAACATTTCTTATCCAGCATTGTTGCCTCCTCCTATGTTTTTCCTCTACCATCCCTTCCCTCCCAACCCCTCAGCTACACCTTCCCCCACTCCCCTGCTTAAATTGTAAAGTTCGTTTTCCGACATAGTTTTATACATCTCATTGTTACAATGGGTCACTCTGTATCCCTATTTATCTGTCAGCCATTTTCTTTCCTTATAAAAGCCACTGAGTTAGGGCTTTGATTTAATTAGCAGCTGTATTCATTAGTACAACTGACCAGCTGAAGAATCCCTGCTGATTTATTCTTTAGAAGGAACTCCTGGAGTTTCATGTTTAATTCACGTCATTTTCTCTGGTTCGTAAAGCATGAAAACTTTTATTTTAGTCAGTATTTTTCTTGAATCCTTTTCCATGAGCAAGATGTAGTAATAATTTTTCTCATAAAAGCTTATTTTTAAAATTACCAAGATGATATGGGGAGTGATTGCATTAAATTCTCATGTGGGACTGTTGTACAAAACTCATATTAATGGCCCTACATCATCTTAAGTTTCAGCATGAATACTAATTAGACACATAATATCAGAGAACCCTTCAGAAAAATTAAATTTTGTATTTTTCACATTCATTGAATAGTTTTTAGTAAAAAATTCTGCATCAACTATTTGACAAATTTTCTTCTTTTCTATAAAGTCTTAACTGAAACTAATATAGATCTCTTCAAATAAAATATATAACTATAACTGAAAATAACTATAACCTATGTAATCATATATGTACATATATAAAACTATAACCTAGGTAACTATAATCTATATAACCATAACCATAGCCTGTAACTATACTGAACACATAAGAAAACCAACATATGAGGATAAAAGTTTCATTTCTAGTTCACACTTTGGCAAGTTTTAGTCCAGGGAAGATGAGCCCAACTGCTCTGGGTCAGAGTGAGGTAGAACATCATGGTGGAAATGTGTAAGGATCAACATTCTCATCTGATGGTGTGGGAGTAAACCGGAGAGAGGAGGAGATTTAAATCCCATAATCCCTGCTAAAACACATCCACAGTGACCCAAACCTCTGAAATGATGGCTCACCATCTCCTGTTTGTGCCAAGTATAGGTAGAAGCCTTTCATCCGTCACACGAACACTTGCTGTAATTGCAGAGCTGGCCTTATACAGGATGCTGCTATCAGGGCTCTTAGTATGGAGCTAATGTTTGACAAATTTTAGGTAGTAGCTTCTTAAGCAATCTGGCAGCAAAGTTGACACTGTGAGGAGGAATAACCTGACTTATTTATTTGTTTGTTTGTTTATTTTGGTGCTGGTTCTGGTGCTTGAACTCAGGATCTGGACTTTGTTTCTGTTTTATTGCTCAAGGCTAATACTCTACCACTTGAGCCACAGCTCCACTTTCAGGTTGTGTGTGTGTGTGTGTGTGTGTGTGTGTGTATGAGCTCACATACATGGAGATAAGAATCTCAGGAATATTCTTGCCTTGGTAGACCAGTAATTGTGATCCTCAGATCTCAGCCTCCTAGGTAGCTAGGATTACAGGTGTGAACTACCACAGCCTGACATAACCAGACTTTCTTAGTACCAGTTATTTGACTATGTAATGAAGCAACACACAGGCTGTTTCTTTATCTTCATCACTCAACGAGAGGTAACCTATGAAGTTCTTCAAGGAAAAGATACACTTTTGTTCATTGATAGCTAATTAAAATTGATTTCAACATAGAAATTAACAAGGACAACATTAGATCTGAAATTTGGCATTTATTAAGATGGTTTTATTGAAATTACTACAGATAACTAGAAATTCAAACTCAGGATGTTTCTTTGGAGGCCTTGGATTTTAAATTCTGTCCAATTTGAAATTTTTTATGCATAGTTCTCAAGAATAACTATTTTACTATTTGGGTCATTGTCTGTAGAAATCTATTACTTTTGCTGCTTCCATTTCATGTATACTCCAATTTACACTAAAAATACAAGGCCTGTTATTTTTCTTTAATAAAAAAACTGCAATGTTCTTTCAATGAAATGTTGAGAGTAAAGAATGCACTGCTTGACATACTCTGAGTTCTGTTCCAGTTGTCTTCTAGAAAAATGATGTCTTTCAGTGCCGTGACCCAATGATCATGCAACTGTGAAGCACCAAACCAGAGTGAGCTGCTTTCCCAGGGCCCTCAGCTGTGGTATAAGTTTAGCATGTGGAGATGTTGGTTCACTCCATTGACTGTAGGAAGTTTTCTTGAACTTTCAAGGTTACCTCACAGAAAAATTCTTGTTCACTTTTCTTGCTCCTACATATTAAACCTATTTCTTCAAATCGGTATGTTTACAAATTCAGGAAAATTGGTATCGAGTGAATCACTGATCTGCTTTATGTCTAAAATCATAGCTATTAATCTGGTATTTATTAGTACTGCCATGGGATTTTATCATTTGCTGTATCAATGTGAGTGCAGACACATTTTTATTTTAATGATTTTAAATTAATGTTATTGTTAATAGTTTCAATGAATGTTTTCTATTATAATTAGATTTCTTTGTAATCTTAACATACTTAATAATTTTCCAAAATTACAAGGCAAAAAAACCCAAAAGTACAAATAGTCATGGAAGTATTTCAATGTTAAACACTTGTTTAGAAGAATAAAATCACAAGTGCAAAGACAACCTATTTAATGTTAAAAAATCCTCTCACAAGGTGTTAATATATATAAAATTGAAAACTCTCACAACCAAAAAAGTATACCAATATATAAAAATTTAGGTAAAATTACATAAGCATTTCCACAAATATGTTCTGGTAGTGTTCCATGAACATAGGAAAGTGTCTACCAAAGGCTGTCTACCAGCTGTCTACCAAAGGCTCATGTGTTGTAGTCATTCCTTGATGCAATAGTTTTCATGTATTGAATGTGGAGGGGGATATGAGTGATGAGGGCTCTTTTATCATCAATAGATTAGTTCATTGGTGAATTTATATATAAATGAGATATTAATATGTGGTTGCAACTTTAGCAGGCAGTATAAAATTAGAGGAAGTAGGCATTTAGCTTGTTTTTTGGAGGGTGTATTATATTCTCTCTGTGTCACTGTTTCTCTTCTCTCTCTGTCTCTCTCTCTCTGCCTCTCTCTCTCTCTCTCTCTCTCTCACACACACACACACACACACACACACACACACACCTATGCTGCCAGAAGGTAAGCAGCACATTCTTCTCTCTATGCTCTGCTGTCCCACTGGTTCAGAAACAGGGGAGGCAAGCGAGCATGAACAGAAACCTCTGAAACTGTGTGTCACCATCAATCATTCCTATGTTATGTCGATTTCTTTGTGGCATCAGAGAGCTGATGGATAGCATCATTAATCACTAGGGAAAATGCAAACCACAGGGAGATATTCCATACTCTTTACATAGGATAACAAGTGAACTAAGAAAAGAACAGATCCCCATGGAATATGGGCAAAATGCAAGTTTTCTGTATTTCCAGGTGGCTGAAATTTCTGTAACATCTATGGAAAATTACTGAGGTTTATCAAAGGATTAAATATATACTTACTGTAGTAATTAGAGGTTCTACATATTTTATTTATTTGTGTGAGTGGAAAGATCTCAAAGTGATATTCTTACAGGCAATGTAATAGTAACAATATACACAAGGGACCAGAGGTAGAGAAAACCCAAAAATCTATCTGTGAATGGATGATTATGTTCTGTGAATAGGTTCTAAGATATCATGCAGCACTAAAAAATTTTTTTCTTACTAATGAAGTGTTGAGTATTCATTCATTATTGGCCACACAGTCATATTGAGTATTTTCCTCATATTGCAGGATTGACACAGATTTATGACATTCTAACTACCAATTTTTGTATCTCATCTTTTAAGTAATAACATTTATCAGTTATGAACAGAAAATATTAATTTTATTAAAAGTGAATTTTTGTGCTGAGATTTTAAATTATAAGACTATACTTGTATATATAATAAACTGTCTTCTTTGCTAATTCTTTCCTGTGCCTGTAAAGTTACTAATTCAGAGGAGAGTTTATAAATTTCATCTCAGATACAATTAACAACATGTGATAGAGAGCAAACTGATGGTAATTAGCTCTAGATCCCTATGGTACTATGATTAATGATAATTGTGATCTAAATTGGAAACCCTTTGAGTATGGGTAAGTGGATATAAAAAATGAAATTCCTGACTGATGAACTCCTATGTAATCTTGTAAAAAAATGAAATTCCTCACTGATGAACTCCTATGTAATCTTAACTGAATTTATAAAACTTCCCCAGAGGATGGTAGTACAAATATTTTCAATAAGATTTAGCCTTTTAAATTTTGTTTGGATCTGTGTTCACATTGCATTACTCATTAAAGGGAATGGTTAACAGAAGCAAATATTGGATTTTTGTAAAATCAACATCTGAATGCAAATTGTCTTAATCTATGATACTAATAATTCTAATCAATGATGGAATACTACCACCTTGTGAGTTTGATAAGAGAAATTGAGAAATGATTGAGTCTAGTAAGCTTTCCGCAGTGTTAACATCAGAATGTAAAACTAAGAGATGGAATAAGGCAGGAAGAAAAAAAAGCCAACACAAAGGTTATCGTAACAATTCAGTGCAAAACTTGATTCTACTTGCATTTCCTAAGTGATATATATATGTATATATATATAGCCTGACTTCTTTTGTTATAAGTTGAACAAAAGAATACTGAAATATTATTAAATATTATGAATTGTTCCCCAGTCTCCATTAGTTGATGCTTCTAAAATAGTATCTCTTCCACATTAAGTGGTTGCTCTTATATTCATGATGAGTGTGCTTCAATTCTTTTTTAAATTTATTTTTATTTTTTATTTTGGTATATATTTTATTGTAAAGATACTGTACAGAGGGGTTGCAGTTACATGAGTAAGGTAATGAGTACATTTCTTATCCCCTACCATCCCTTCCCTCCTTTATCCCGCCCCTGAAGTTGTAAAGTTCATTTTCAACATAGTGTTTTGTACATCAGCATTCAGTTATTTCCTTTCCCCTCCTTAAATTAGAAAAATGTATATTTAAAATGCAGGGCATCGTAATCAAATACAGTGAAAACAGGTTGTACCATGGGGGAAGAAAATACAAAAGAAATGAAAAATATCACATAGTACATTATTAAGATGTTAAAAAATAACATCAGGAAAGATAAAAGCACTTGTGTCCCGATCTTGGGGTTCATTTCACTTGGCATCATCTTATATGGTCATATGTACATAGCTTTTGACCCTTTATGATTGTCCTAGACATATAAAGACAAAATAGATAGACTGGAAAATCTGTGTGTGTTTCAATTCTTCTAAAAGAACAATAAGGTCAGCAAGAAAAGAAGAGCATTTGTGAGAGAGAGTATGAGGTAGAGCTAAGGCTGTTTGCTGAAAAGAGAGGAATTCAAAGTGGAGGCTATGTTGGGTTCCAAAACATTCTACTACTTTTCACCCCCTCAACTATCTATTCCGTCAATAACTTTGCAAGAAGATAGCTGGGAAATATTCACGGGACTAAAATCAGGATGATTTTTGAAGCAGTTACAAAATACAAAAACTGATTCTAATCTGTCACTGATACTCATCAACTCTGTTCATCAGATTATTCTGCAATCTGATAGTGGTTATATTTGGCATGAATCAAAATTTTATTTTTCCCTTGACAGGGCAGAGCAGCAAAAATTATTCATTAATAACTTTTTTCCAGAATCTAGAAGTAATATATTTTATATACTTTTCTCTTGCTATATTTTTTTAGCTTTAACCATAACTTTACAAGTATGAATCATTGAACTAACCAGAGCTTTAAAAATATGATTAAATTCAAGTGAGATACTGGAGGGCAGTAAGAAGTTCTAATCTTTACTTTTTCACTATATTTTTTCTGTTAGGTGATACATCATAATATTTGTTAAATAAATGCATTGTATCTTTGATAATAATTCCCACAGTTATTGATCTTAATCTGACAAATTAGCTGTGCTTCTAAAAGGAAATCTCAACATTCCATTAATCTGGCTGCTTCCTAATGATGTTACAAGTGCTGTGAGTAGACCCCATGTTCACAAATCAAATGTTGCAACTGTGTCAAATAATGTCACTCTGCTAATTCTGAGATACCACTGTAAAGGACTCTGTATTATTAAGTTAGGCATCCTATAAAGATTTGTATAATAACTTGGCTTCAATTCCATTCACAAAAGTAACAGACATTTTACTCTATAAAGATCAGTCAGAAGAACAATATTTTTCCCTCAAATGCATGTCTATTTACCTAGAACGACCTGGAGTGCAGTCATAATTATGATCTTTGTAGGTAAATCAGTTATGGTTCCAAATAAGAAAATGTTGCATTATAGCAGAACCTAAATTAAATATGTTTTTCTTATAAAAAGAAGATTGGATATAGAGACAGAAAATGTGACCATGTGATAATTGGAAGCAAAATTTAAAGTGTACAGATGCCAGCTAAAGAATGCCAGAGAGACTTAGAATCTGTTAACATTGAGGAAGAAGAAAGACTCTTCTGGTGAACTTTCAGAGAGAGGATAATCCTGCTAAAATTTTAATTTATAAATTGTGGACACCAAAACCACAACTGTGAGATAAGTTTCTAAGTTTGAAGCTGAGAAGCTTCTGACAATCTGTAACAGCAGCCCCAGGGAGCTGCTAATTTAGCAAATCTGGTATTATTGCTATCCAGTATCGGGGGAGATTACTCAAGGGACAGCCCAGAGAGAAAATATTTCCTAGTGCTGGCAAGTGAATGAACTAAATGTTTTCTTTAACATCCTTATCATATCAGATATGAGTTTACTTTTGAAATTACTGGGTTATATGGTGACTTTAACAGTTTTAGAGACTTCTATGTTATCTCCTAAATGGCTGTATCATTTTATATTCTCAGTGAGTAAATACATAGGGACTACAATTCCATTTTGCTAGTTATTTTGGAGATAGAGTTAAACAACTATAATTCTTAGGTTGATTAGAATAGTCATCATCTCAGCCTCTTATATAGCTAGGATTACAAGTCTAATCTAGTGACTGGCCATAACTAAATTTCTTATCATCTCCTTTTTGCTACCATAATACAAAATATATCTATATAAACAAACCAGCAAATCTTACTACCTATAAAGAATATAGGGCAAAGTGAGAAAAGTTCATTCATAAGGACTTACATATGTAACCACACACATATAAATATATGAATACGTAATATGTATTCACTTTTGTAAGTTTTTCCTCCTGGAAAGTGTATCATCATCTAATAATATTATCTTTTAGGTCTTGCTTATATCTGGTAATTTAGGTCTACTAACAACAACAAAAAGAAAAAGAATCCATTTAATTATCTGTAATTGTCTGTATTCAATGCCTGTAAGTTCCATTGTATCTTTTTCTACTTACTTTTAGTGAGGTATACTACATATAATGTACACTTTGTGATCTATATGTACACTTTTCTAAATGTACACTTTGTGATCTGATCATTATAATAAAGTTAATTAATATATTCCTTATCTTTTGTATATCACTTTGTTTTATCTTCTTTATTGATATTTTGATATGTTGAGTCAGCACAATCAGATATCAATCAATTCTTTATGCATAGTATTTGTTGTTTTTTAAATATCAATATATTAGATAATTCATAATTAACATGCAATTATTATACAATAGTCAATATAATAATAAGTTTTTCCTAAATATGATACATGCAAATTCATTTGCAAATATCAAGATCTGGTCTCTCAGAAACACTTTCTATTATAATGTTTATGTTTTCTCTCAACTTGGAAATTTTCTTACTTTTCTGATT
The DNA here is from genome assembly GCF_000151885.1 of Dipodomys ordii. NCBI lineage: Eukaryota > Metazoa > Chordata > Mammalia > Rodentia > Heteromyidae > Dipodomys > Dipodomys ordii. The sequence goes on from NW_012267352.1 coordinate 4,378,011, forward strand.
TCTTTCCATATGTCATCTTCTATTATATATGGGCATGCTCAAAATAACTCTATCAAGGAATTATCATATTGAGTAGCTAGTTCATTTTTAATTTAACTTTTCTCTGTTTTTTACATAAATGCCTTAACTTTTTTCTCTGCATGGATACACAGTAACATGAAATTCTAGTACTAAACTAGCCATGTTTTCGTCAGATTCTCCTTTGAATGTAGGGAGCTCTTTTAGATAATGAGACATTTCTGTTACACTTAGAAAATCCTCCTTTTCTGTCCTACTTTTAGACCTCCCTGGAGGATAACTGGTTCATTGGTCATTACTTGCTCTTACCAGGATCATAGTCTCAGGTTTCCTGAAGCCCTCCAGTTTCAATTACTGACGAGTGAGACAGCTACTCTTCCTAATAATTCTTCTAGATATAGAATGTTTTGTGTTCTAGTCCCACAAAGTGCCATGTCTGCCTTAGCAAAGGATACTGATTTTCACACGCAGCATGTAGTGGACAAACACTGCTGTGTGGTATAGAGCTGAGAAGAAATGGAATAATTTGAGACACTAACATTATAGATTACTGTTACCATTGCTGTTACCCAAAGTTCAGGGTTTTCCCATAAATATTTTCTGGCTTTTCAAATATTTTTGCTTATTTTGGTTGTTTTGAATATGCTCACAAATCATTTCTCTTGCATTACAGCAATAACAAATATTTGTACCCCATCCCTTTGCAGTAAATCTTTAGACCTAGAGAATTTTGTTCACTACACTTTTTTTTTCTGTCGTGGGGCTTGAACTCTGGGCCTGAGTGCTGTCCCTGAGCTGAAGAGCTCTACCACTTGAGCCACAGTTCAGTTTTTCTGGTGGTTAATTGGAGATGAGTCTCACAGACTTTCCTGTCTGGGCCGGCTTTGAGCCATGATCCTCATATCTCAGTCTCCTGCATAGCTAGGATTACAAGTGTGAGCCACTGACACCTGGCTAAACATTGTTTCTTAAATGTTTTTTTTTTCCAAATCTTTGTGTTCTCCTTTAGAGATTGATCCTTAAAATGACATCCTCTCAAACAGAGCATTTATTGGATGCAGATATGGTAGCTAGTGATGAGCATTTTCCCCAGAATTCTAAGGTTTCATTAAAGTTTTGAAATGAAATATATTCAGTACAAAGGTATACATGGATACTGCTTTTGTCAAAAAATCCATGATTTACAGTGCGGTTTTAAGCACTTTCTCAATACAGTGAGCACAGTGCCCTGTTCATTTAAGAAATGATTGGATCATTTCATTGAACTATTTAAAGAAAAGGAGCATCGATCGGATTTATACCCTAACCATGTCATTGCAACAGACTTGAGACTTCACCAGACATTGATAACCATAGACTTAGGGAAAAAAAAGGTACAGGCTTTTTAATGAAATCCAAGGTTATTTGATGGTGCCATGTGATAGAGACAAAAATGAGCATACTTTAAAAAATTACCAATCGTTTTCCAACAACATAGAGTGTAGTTATTTTAGTGATTCTCATTGTTCCAAAAAATGCTTAGAAGCATAAGCACTTAGTAGTGTATTCTTTCCAATGTATTGTGCTATTAAATGTAACAAATTAGAATCATAATTTCTACATATGATTAAAGAGCAGCTGCTGTACTTATTCTCCTGCAACAAATCTCTTTCGTAAATATACAGAATTTATTTTAAATCTAGCATACTCATCCAGAAACCATTTGCTGTTTTGTTTATTTCACAACATGTTATGTAGGTGATCAAACTGGCCATATACTTATTTTCCCTGCTAGACACAGAAAAGATATAAGTCAAAGTATAATTTAGATATATATAGATAGTCTCACAAAGTTATGGCTACATAGGAACCAAAATGCAACCATCTCAAGGAGCTCTGTTATTGCATACAACTGACTTATAGTGAAAGGGATAAATAAATAAGATTAAAATATATTAATGATGTGATTCAAACCAAAGGCTGATTTTTAGTTGGTAAATAATGGTTAGGTAACAAGCAGATTGTGTTCTATCCTCCAGGAGTGATATAACAGACTAGTTTTCACACAGATCAATAATAACTTGCATAACCCAATACTGGGATCTCATGTCTGCAGTCCTAGCTGAGGGGGAGGCTGAGATTTGGAGGACTGTGGTTCATTGCCAACTCAGGAAAATAATTGGAATAATTCAATATCCAAAATAGAAACCCACAAAAATCCAAACTAAAAACAAACCTTAAGTAGTAGAGCTCAAACCTAGCAGCCATGAGCCCTGAATTTTAAACTGTGATACCAGAAAGAAACACACTAATAAAACAAAAGGGATGGGTGAAACTCACCCAGGAAGTGAACCTGAGTTCAAAACCTATCTACATCCAAAAAAAACTTTCCCTGATTTGAAAAGATATTGCATGACTTATTTACCAGAAGATTAAACAAATTTATGGATGAAAGTCAAATAATAACAAAAATATGTTGTAGGGTTACATGTGTACCAATTAACAATGCATTTTATTAATTGATTCCAGTATTTACTTTCCCCTATTATAATGACATATATGACACTTGATGAATTATTCAATGTCCTCAGTCTTATTTTCTCATGTAAAATGAGTTCATTATATTTAGTAACATTTGAATCTTAATCTCTATTTTTTTCATTTGAAATCTTTAGGTTTACAGCTGTTCAGGAACTGACAATGTTTCATGAAGACATGAATATTCATGAAAGTACCCCATGAACACAGCCAGTGTTTACATAAGTGGAAGTTAGTAAGATACCTAATTTCCATTCCTTTATTTGTACAAGGAAACTTATTAAATACTATAGGAATTCTAAAAATATTTTAGAGGGATAACTGTAGAAGCTAGAAATAGAAAAAAAATGTTGATGAAAATCAAACAACTTACCTTAATGTATTTGCAAACTTTCCAATATCATTGGTTAACAGAACCTTGTATTTATTAAAAATTTGAGAATTGGTCAGTTAATACACAGCTAGAGTTTTTTTTTAAAAAAAGGGCAAATATTCTGTGTTATCAATGTAATCTGGCATAATAAAACATGAAATTTCTACATAGGTCATGTATGGGCTTAAAGTTGAGAGAGTAAATTTTATTTAGAACTGGTAATTCAGGAATTCTGAACTAAACATTTTGAAAAACAGTCACACAAGGAAATGTAATTATTCATACGACTTCCTAATTTGTTCAACAATGTGTTATAGATGATAGATATACAGATAGATATAAATCTGTGATAGGTATGTTTGTCAGAATTTTGTTTCCATCATTCTATGTAAGTATTTTGTAACAGGTTACTTGTTTTATAAATTCTGATGGAAGGCAGTAAATATGTTCAAATGATTACCAAGTACATTCAATGATAGGGGATCCTGTAGGTCATGAGAATAATTCATGGCTTATATCTCTGAGGGAATCAGAGTCATTAATGGAAGAGACAAAAAAGCTTAAGAAAGAAAAAAATGAAAAAAATATTTTAACAAACAGCATTATAATATTGAGAATTTTGTCATCTGAGTGAAGCTACTGTAATATCCTGTTGAATTATTTTAATTAAATCAAAAGAATCAGTTTACTGTGGAATATGGGACAGGTTTCCCAAAATTAAATCGTTCTGCCACATAAGCTCTTCAGTTACCTGAGCTTAAGTCTTCTTGTAAAAATGACTGGAAGGCACAAGATTTTAATTCAGTCAACTACCAAGTGTTTTTTTCCTCTTGAAAAACTTACATTTCAAGCCAGACATTTTCTATTCTTTTTGAAGACATTGCTGATCTTTATTTCTTGTGAATTCCTAGATATTCTACTGATGTTATCTTCCCTTTCTACTTAATCAAAAACCCACTCATTTTCTTTTTAATTAAGTGAATTACCTCAGATTATTTTTTCCTCATTTTATAATTCATTGATTGCTTAAATCAAATGAAAAAATTCCATCACATTCTGGCATTTCAACAGTGTATCCTGAACAAATATATGAAGCAACATAATCACTGTGAAATTTGATACATTTCCCAAATGCGATTTTACTTTTTTCATGAAAAACCAGGAGTCAGAAACAATTTCTAGGTAGAATCTGAATGTTGTTTTGATTTGCATTTCTTTTTTGGCTAGAGAGATTATGCATTTCTTCATGTCCTTCTTTCCTCTTCAGAGAAGTTTCTCTTTAAGTCTTTAACCGACTTAATTATTGGGAAGTTGTTTCTTTGAAGATTTGTTTGGTTTCCCTTATTTGTAATAACTAGTATATATCTGATACAAGCAGAAAAGGTCAGATAAGATGATGTTAAGTGAAATGATCCCTAAGATAGGGACACAAGTGGGTTTTTCTTTCTTGCTATTGTTTCTAAGGTACCACGTGATTTTTTTTTTTTTTGCTTTGTATTTCCCTCCCCCACAGTAGAACCCCTGTTTTCACTGTATTTGATGTTGTATAATTTGGGGAGGAGAAGGGGAAAAAACAAATTGTTTAAACAGGGATACAGGTTGACCCATTGCAACAAAGAGATGTACAAGACGCTATGTTGAAAGAGGAACTTTACAATTTAGGCAGGGTGGGAATGGGATGGGGGAGTGTAGTTGTGGATATGGGAGGGAAGGGATGGTAGGGCAAAAACAAAGGAGGAGACACCAATGCTTGATAAGAAATGAACTGATTACCTTGTTAATGTAACTGTAACCCCTCCATACAGTATTCTTACAATAAAAAAACTTATTAAAAATAACAACAATAACAATTAAACATAGATCTTCCCTAAGATCCAGCCATACCACTCATGGGCATCTACTCTGAACATCATAAGGCAGGATATAATAAAGACTCTTGCACATTCATGTTCTTTGCCGCACTGTTCACAATAGCCAAGATATCAAAACAACCGGGATGGCCCACAATAGAAGCATAGATCTCCAAAAAACCTATACACAATGGAAGTTTACATAGCCATTAGAAAGAATAAAATAATGGGGCCGGGAAGGTCGCTCAGTGGTAGAATGCTTGCCTTGCATGCATGAAACCCTGGGTTCAATTCCTCAGTACAACACCAAGCAGAAAAAAAAAAGAAAAAAAAAAGCCAGAAGTGGCTCTGTGGCTCAAGTCATAGTGCACTAGCCTTAAGCTGAAGAGCTGAGGGACAGCGCCCAAGCCCATAGTTCAGGCCCCAGGACTGAAAAATAAATAAATAAATAAAATAATGTCTATTGTAGGGAAATAGATGGAACTAAAGTAGTTTGGAGGAGTAAGTTCTTTCCTATTTTTCTGAGCTAGAAATAACTTAGACCAATTAGGACAGATCAATGGTTTAATACAATGGGCAAACGATGAGTGAATGGTCGTTAGCAAGGAATATAAAAAAAATAAAATATTTCTAAATTGTAAAGTTTAGTCTACTTTTTCTGAAAAATAAATTGCTTAAAACAATATAACTCCCAAGGATTTATTAATAGTAAATTTCAACAGAGGTTAATCCCAATAGTGGGAGGTTCTGGACAGACTCACTGTTATATTTCTTGGATAGGCTAATTTAATGAAGAAAGGGATTTGTTCCACTACTGTCCTTATTCTTCAGTGAATTGCATCATTATTGTTATTGCTTTTGCTGCTTGATCATATATCTTTTGTTGTTGTTGTTCATTTGTCATTGTTCTGTTGCTGGTGGTCAAACCTGAAGTGCTTTACATTTTATGCAAGTGTTTTACCATTGCATTGTTTTTCTTACTTGGATTCCTTAAATTACACTACTATGATCTAACAATTTTAGCAGTGCCTTAGACCTGATTGTCCACAATATTGGCATCCCTTCTTAAATAATAGCAATTAAGTTGAAGTGAATACAGTCCAGCTAACTTATCCTGAGGCCATTCTGCTATCTAGTTAATCTACTTTAATGTTTCCTATTATCTTAATGCCTTACACAATGTTAATCTTTTCCTTAGGTTATATTAGAACTCTAATAATGAAGGATATCCTGAATAGGTCCTGTAATTGGAAGCCTACACTTTTGTTTTCAAATATTTTTAAATAGGTAATTCTGTGTGTGTAGTCCGAGCCATAACAAATAGAGACACTGCAGGCAAAAGAGTAAACGTGTTATTCATTTCTTCCTTTCAGTACAAGTTGTAGCCTGAGGAATGCTGGCTATTGTTCTTGAAAAATTAATGGTCCCACCAGGTACTTATTACTTACTATGTTATTGTTTTTGAAATTCTCTAGAGCTTTGAACCCCTATAATGTAGGAAGAAGAAGAAATTCATGAGGAAAGGATTAAAAGGTAGAGATGAAATATTATTTGATCTTTAGTGAAACTGACATACCATTTTTATGCAAATATTATCCATCTTCCTAATCTGTGAGCTGCTTCCCTTACTAAAAGAATGTTAGAATAATTGTTATCTGCCACTTGCTAAATCTGTTTTCTAAATTACAAATTCAGCCTTCGCTGCGGGGTGCTCCTGCCAGCCACTTCTTTCACAAAAGATCTCTGCACTAATTGTTTTATCTATGGCTTGCTCAATCTGTTTGCTAAATTATACCTTTCATTGAAATCACACCAGAACCTACTCAGGAAGCAATTAGTAGGTATTGACATTTTTTTTTTAAAGCAGAGCTTATATATTTTGGAGTGTTTGGGAGAGTTTACAAGCCAGACACACACATAATGTACCTGAAACTACAGGTCAAAGGGAACAACTGGCTTCTCAAAATACAAACTTCATTAATTTTGTGTTTACTGAAATTTATTAGTACATTGAAATATATGCTAATACAATGTCATTCAAAGTTTTGATGTTGTATACTTTATAGAATCAGTTTATACATATCTCAAATAATTCATTTTCTTCATAGTTGTATCATTCAAAAATCATTACTTCTAGGTTTATTTTTTTATTTTTATTTATTTTTTGTCGTCGTGGGGCTTGAACTCAGGGCCTGGGTGCTCTTCAGCTCAAGGCAAGTGTGCTCTACCTCTTGAACCCCAGCACCACTTCCAGTTTTCTAGTGGTTTATTGGAGATAAGAGTCTCATAGACTTTCCTGCCCAGGCTGGCTTTGCACCACGATCCTCAGTTCTCAGTCTCCCGAGTAGCTAGGATTACAGGCGTGAGCCATAGGCGCCTGACTACTTCTAGGTTTTTTTTTTTTTATGAGATAGAATATACAACACAATCTGTAGTCACATTAATATGTTACAACACATCAAAATATCTTGATTCTATGTAGTAGTTTAATATTCCATAGCAACTCATGACTGACACTTTCTTATCCTTATCAAATACTTCAGTTGACAGAATGATCTCCAATTCCATCAGTTTTGTTACAAATATTTTCTGTTACTCAGTAAATGAACATTTGTTTATAAGTCTTAGCTATTATCACTTCATAAAGTATGGATGCACAGGGGTTTCTAAAAAATTGGTTTACTTCTCTTTTAATGTGTATAATGAGGATCTCTGGATCATAATCTAGCTTATCTCTATGGCTACACTAAGTTATATTCCCACCAACATTGGGGCAAGCTCCCTCTTTGTCAATGTAGCACTTGCTACATTTGTCTTTTTTTATGATAATCATTCTTACTGAAGGGAGTAAGGAGTGATCATATACTGGAATTCTGATCTGCATGTTGCAGATGAAGAGAGGTATGGAGGACTTTTTTCAAACTCTTTTTAACTTACATGATGATGTTTTTGCATTGTTTCTTCTCATGAAGTTTATCCTGTTATTGATTATGCATATACTGAATCATCCTGTGTATGTGATAAATCAGACACAATCATAAAAAATAACACTTCCTAAGTGCTAGTGATCCAGTTGGATAGTATTATCTTTAAGGCAGTGCTGGAATTAGAACTCAACTCAGGGCTTTTCACTTTCACACATTACCCACTTAAGCCATATCTCCAGCCTTTTATAAACTAGCTGCTTTTGGGCAGGTGCTTTCTTTCTTTCTTTCTTTCTTTTTTTTTTTTTTTTTGCTTGGACCATCCTAGAAAGAAATATTCTTTCAATTGAGTGAATGTGGGTTCCTCTATAATAACAAATTTAACCATTTGGATTTGGGTATTTATTGAAATACCCTGTAAGAAACTCCAATCCAAGGTTGTGTTGAGTCTACTACCTCTGAGTTGCAAGATTAAATATTAACACTTCTTCTGAGACCTTTTTCCATTTAAAGTTCCTTTGCATTTCCATATTGCTCATGGCTAATTGCTATCTATCCTTATTTCAACTTACTATTATTTTCTTAGTTTGCATTTTACAACTGTTTATTATTTTATCAGATACTTATCCTAGATAACCTGCTAACGTTGCTTTATAATTTTCTCTCTTTATTTTCTTATTTTTCTTTAGTTTTTAATCAAACAATGGTAAGATAGACTTTACTTGGATGACATTATTCCTGAAGCTGGCCTTCCACAGAGATTCTCTCTATATTAACCTTACAAGTAGCTGGGATTACAGGCAATTAGGAGACTTATTGTTCAGCTGGAATTTCCAGATTTCTTTTATGGATTAATATGGATTAATGGATTATTATCTCCTATGGTTCTATATGTCTTGCATAGAAGCAGAAATTGATAGGATGCCATGCATTCGGGAAGTAATTGCAAGAAAAATGTGGATCGGATCATCAATGAAGCAGTGAGTGAATACAGGCAAGATGGTCTACATCAATGTGTACCTTGGCACTTTCTAACTGTTAAGTCTTGGAGAGACTGTACACCACTTATCTCAGATATTTCCTTTCAGAATCATGAGAAATACAAGGTGCTTAGCCATCAAGTATTTTTCTCCATCTCTTAAAAAATGTCTTCATGTCTGTGCTTTACATTCTTTATATATGCTTTATATATTCTTTATATATGCTTTATATTCTTCCTATCTGAATTTCCTTAAATAAAATAAGTTTACATACCTAGGTATAAAAGACTTGTAGCAGAGTTGGGTGTCTGTGGCTCACACCTGTAATCCTAGCTACTCAGAAGGCTGAAATCTGAGGATAGTGGGTCAAAACCAGCCCAGGCAGAAAAGTCCCCATGAGACTCTTCCCGCTAATTATTCACTCAAAAGCCAGAAATGGTGCTATGGCTCAAGTGGTAGAATGCTAGCCTTGAGTACAAAAAGGCTTAGGGACAGCACCCAGGTCCTCCGTTCAAGCCCCACAACCAACAGAAAAAAAAAAGGAAAGAATGAAAAAAAGAAAAGTAAGAATTGTACCAGAGCTACCCTGCTTATTGATTTTACTTGATTGCATTCTAAAAGATCCCAAAGTATAAGTATTCATTATGAAATAATTGCATCAGTTTTTTTCCTTGAGTTAATGTCAGAAACTTTCATAGCATAAATTATGAAAGAATTTTTAAATGTACTGTAAAGGTATATTTTGCCTTGCACATGAGATTGGAGTGGAAACAATAATTAAGGCCATCATGCTTGAAAATATTCCTTGGATTTTTATGCTAAAAATAATGCTTTGAGAAATAGCAAGAAGAAACTAGCCTGTAAATGATCATAACCTGGAAAATATTAACAAAGAGAAGATTTCAGTACTTTCTACTTAAAACCTATCTAATTATGAAAGTTATTCTCCTAAGGAAACACAGCAAAAATTTATTAAAATATATAGATTTAACTATTTTTTCTCAAAATAAAAATTTAAACAGTCTGTCCCATTGTTTTTCTACAATTTTATGTATAATTTTTAATTCTACTCATGGTGAACTTGGGTATGTTTCATGGAGAACAGGTATTTTTTTGGAAATATACACTTAGATTTAGTGAATGAGTAAAAGAATATTTTGTTTTAGAGTTACCCAATAGGTATACCTTATCCATCAGAGATTTGTCCAAAGACCCTAGTGAATGCCTGAATACACAAATAATACCAAAACCTACTGATTTTTTCCTATCAATACTAGCATGTTGTTAATTTTTATTAGTGGAAACTTTTAGATTCTAGTAGAAAGAGAACTTTTGTACTTTGTTAATCATATTAGGATGAGCATAATCACAACCCTTGCCTTTTGAATCAGGTATTAAGTAAACTAAGACTTATCTGATGATGAACAGCATGGTAGCTCAACTGTGGATCTGATACCAGAGTAGCCATTAAGAAATTCCTGGGAAAGTAGCATATACTGGTTAGATACTGAAGACGAAGAAATGATTTACACTATAAGCAAGTAAGTTGGTTGAGGGTGATGCATTTTATCACATAGGTCAGAGTGATGTGCAATTTAAAATATTTGAGTTGTTTCTAGATTTTTTTGCTTAATCTTTTCCAAAAATGATTATTACCGATAACTGAAAACCCACAAAATTTAACCTCAAATAAAGAGAACTTACAGTATAATGTTTCAGTATATCTTATGCCTGGTTTATAGAATGTTGAAGATTCTAATTGGTTCTTGTATTAATTTACATATCTGTTATTATATAATTCATGTTTCTCAATCATGATGATAAGATTAACTCATTTATTGGGCTAGTGAATTGTATTGTTTCAATCTGATCTGTTTCTTACTGCAGTAAATAGAACCATAGCTGGAAATATATTTACATAAAAGTATAATAGAAGGGCTGGGAAGGTGGCTCAGTGGTAGAGCACTTGCCTTGCATGCAAGAGACTCGGTTTGATTCCTCAGCACCACATAAGCAGAAAAAAGAAAGCTGGAACTGGCACTGTGTCTCAAGTGGTAGAGTGCTAGCCTTGAGCTGAAGAGCTGAGTTCAGGCCCCATGACTGAACCCCCCCCAAAAAAAAAGTATAATAGAAGAGGTCAGTGCCTGTTGCTCATAATATAAAAATTTACATTGATAATTTCCTATGACTACATCTTACTCAATATTTAGATATATTCTTGGCTAAGTAATGTGCTCGATTCTTGGGTTCTTAGGTAGTCAACTACTTGGATGGTAAAACAAGCTATTTCATTAAGGAGTTACCCCAGAGGCCTTTAGTAGACAAACACAACCAAGAGTTTAAGTGACAGAGATGTAAGATAAATTCAGAGAAGGATCATCGCATTTGGCAAAATATAAAGCATACAAACGAGCCTTTCACACAGTTATGGGTTAAAACTAGGGATAGAATGACGATATGTCTATTCGGGTGCAATTGCAGTACAAGCCTGAAATTCTAACACCCAGGTTGCTGAGGCACGAACAGCAAGTGGTCAAGATTGGTTTGAGCTACAAGACAAGACTGTGTTTCAAAAATAAGGCAAACAAAAAGGGTTCTAAGAAAAGCAAGAGACAAGATATAAATAGTATTTTGTTTTCTCCTTTCTGTGGCAAGAGAGATCCAATTTCAGTGAGCATGAGGTAGGCTTTTCAATGTTTGCTATATTTGAAAACAATGTGCTCCTATGCCGATGGAAATTTCCCAATAGAAATTTTGGGTTTAAATACTGGATTTATTTTTAGAGAAGTGTATAGAGTTAAGAGGGAAAAAAATACTAAGAATGGGTTGTTGTGACAGAGGAATGAGACCATAACACTTACTAAATCCTGTTCAGTATACAGAAGGGATAAGTTATTATCATAAAAGAGCAGGCTCTTTGTTTTCTGAGTATGAACAAGATCGTTTTTTATTTTTTATTTTTCGAATATTTATTGTGATTAAATGGTTACATAATTTCCCAAATTTCACAGAATTGTGGGATAGTGATGCTTAATTAAAGTCACAAACACATTCTAACTTTCATAGAACAAATTATCTGTCATGGTCTATAATATTTATGAGTTCTATGAGCTTTGCAATACAGTTATTTCTTCCACATTGGGTGATATGTACATTTCTTTTGTTTTGCATAGCATCAGCTCTTCCCTCTTTCCCACTCGTTCCCTCCCTCCCATCTCTGCCATTGAGTTGCTCAGTTCATTTTGGTCAATGTCCAGTGCAGTTGATGGGTCCAGCTGTTGTATGTTTTTCCCTGATTCCCTCTAGTCTGTGTCATCCTCCTTGTTTCCCTCTGGTGTACACATATATACCATACATGTGATCAGAAGCATGGGGTTATTTAGTAGTGATTCAACCAGATAAGTGGAAATTGTTTCTTAAGTCCTGTTAATTTTGTCGTATTACCTAACATTTTGGTTTTAACATCCACTTATCAGGGAGACCATGTGCCGTTTGTCTCTTTGCACCTGGCTTACCTCACTCAACATTTCTTCTAGCTCCCATCCATTTCCCTGCAAATGCCATTATTTTGTAGTGTCTAATGGCTGCATAATATTCCATTGTGTATAGATACCACAATTTTTGGATCCATTCATCTGTGGTGGGGCATCTGGGTTGTTTCCATATCCTGGCCATTGTGAACAGTGCTGCAATAAACATGGAGGTGCATGTGTCCTTGTATACTGGTTCCTGTTGTTGAGGATATATGCCTAGAAATGGTATGACTGGGTCATAAGGGAGGTCAATATTTAGCTTTCCTGAGGACCCTCCAGACTGCTTTCCAAAGTGGTTGTATGAGTGTACATTCCCACCAGCAGTGTAATACGGTTCCTCTTTCTCTGCATCCCCTCTAGCATTTGTCGTTGGCTGACTTTAGGATGTGGGACATTGTGACTGGGGTAAGGTGGTATCTCAGGGTTGTCTTTATTTGCATTTCCTTCACAACCAGGGATGATGAACATTTCCTCATGTGTTTCTTTGCCATTTTTATCTCTTCTTCTGAGAAGTCTCTCTTTTGTTCCCTTGCCCATTTAGTAATTGGTTTGTTAGGTTTGGGAGGGATTAGTTTCTTGAGTTCCCTGTATATACTGGATATTAACCCCTTGTCTGATATACTGCTGGTAAATATTTTTTTCCCAGTTAGTTGTCTTTCTAGCTTGGTTGCTAAAGCTTTAGCTGTGCAGAAACTTTTTATCTTAATGTAGTCCCATTTGTCAAGTCTCTCTTCAATTTGTTGTGACCCTTGGACTCTGTTCAGGAAGTTCTTGCCTGTGCCTATAAATGCAAGTGTCTCTCTTACTCTGTCCTGCAGTAGTTTCAGTGATTCAGGTTTGATGTTAAGGTCTTTAATCCATTTTGAGTTGATGTTGGTACATGGTGATAGGTTGGGGTCCACTTTTAGTTTTCTACATTTGGCAGCCCAGTTTTCCCAGCACCAGTGATTGAAGTGGTTGTGTTTTTTCCAATGTATTTCTTTGGCTCCTTTGTCAAATATCAGCTGTAGGTATGTGGTTTTATTTCTGGATCTTCTATTCTATTCCATTGGTCTTTGGGTCTGTTTTTGTGCCAGTACCATGCTGTCTGTTATTATGGCTCTATAGTAGATTTTGAAGTTCGGCATTGAGATCTCTCCCATGTTGCCTTTTTTTCCTAGAATTGTTTTGGCTATTCTAGGTCTTTTGTTATTCCATATTAATTTTTGGACTGTTTTCTGTATTTCAGAAATGTACATCATTGGGATTTTAATAGGAATTGCATTGAATTTGTATATTAATTTTGGCAGTATTGCCATTTTGACTATATCAAGTCTGCCTACCCAAGAGCATGGAAGGTCTTTCCATTTCCTAGTGTCTTCTGCAATTTCTTTCTTTAAGTTTCTATAGTTTTCATTAAATAGTTCTTTTACATCTTTGGTTAGGGGAACGAGATCCTTTTGACTGTCCCTACTTTCTCACTGGAGCAAGAATATTAGAGAAAACACATTAGAGGAAATTTTACAAATTAAAAAGCTAATTTTAAATTATAATTATTTCATGTGTTCGGTTTGCCATATAAACAGAATTTTAAAGTTAGATAATATTTAACTACGCAAAATTAATTTTCACCTTACCTCTAACCTCTAAAACATAATTATATCTTGCTACAAGATGTGAGTTATTTTTTCTCATGTTAAAGTAAATAAGAGATTGTCTAGACCTTCATGTGTTTTCATCTTTTCTTTAAAAAATGAAATAATATTTTTATCTGAGTCTAGCTACTGTTCTATGATTATAAAATAGAGGTCTGTGATGTGTAGCAACAGTCTTGCATAGATCATTAAATTTTAGGCATGAATAATATAGAATAATTTCATAAACCCTTAAACAATATTATCATATATTCCTAAGAAGCTGAGTATTTAAGAGGGTATGGACAATAATATTTTCAAATAAAATACCATGAGATGTGCTGGTGTTTGAGTAATTATCAGAGACTGACAAAGGTAAGTAATCAAAGGGTTTTGATTAATCTAATCACTCCTTCAAGGTGCCTATGCAAATAATGTCTTATTGGCATTCTAATTTAAATCAACAGGTTTTTTTCTATTAAGGAAAAAAAGGAAGTTACCCATGTTAATGATGGTATTATGCCTGTATATTAAATTCTAAAAAATCCCCACATGAGAGAAATAAAAAATTTGATTACTGGAAGGAAAATAATAGTTCACTGACAATATTTACAGAGACAAAATTCTAGTCACCAATGGCCAAGGTCATGAAAAAAAGGAGAAAGACACTTTTTTCAATTCTATATATGGTTATGCATAATATTTTCTCTTCCTTTATATTTATTAACTTACTTTGATATGGACTTTTTATGTAGCACAGACTATATATCAATCTTGCTGCAAAGATAAAAAAATTGATGTGCCAACTTTATTCTTATATCATTTGCTCTTTTTCAATCCTTTGAAGCCAGTTATGCTGTTGTTAAATTGCTTTATTTTTATTTCATGTAAGAACATATTGATTTCACCATCATTAAAGCTCATTTTTACTTAGCATGCAATTCTAGGTTGTCAGATTTTTTAACACTTAAAAAATATTGTGCCATTTCTTTCTGTCATCTGTATTAGAGTCCACTGTTTTCAGTCACTTAGTTTTCTATAAGATTATTTATTACCTCTCTAATTGCTTCATGTTTTTTTGTGTTTAGCTTTTGCAAGTTTAATAACAATGCTTCTTAACAGAGATTTCTTTTAATCACATTGCAGATATATTTTTTATCAATGTAGTTATGGCTTTCATCAGATTTTGCAGATTTTTGGGTACTTGTTCTCAAATAGATCTTTTCTGGATATACTCTCCCTTTTGCTGTGATGACAGTTATAATTTTTTATATTGCTCTACATATCATGAGGTGCAATATACCCATTTAAAATATTTTTCTCTTTATAGACTGTAAAGTTTCTATTAATCTAAATTTGAGTTCACACATTTTTGTTTTCTTGACATCATAATGCTATTGAGACACCCTCAGAGATTTGTAAGATTTATACATGAGTTATCATATGTTCTTGTGTTAGTATTGCTCTTGAAGTTTCCTAGTATCCTCATTTTCCACCTGAGATATTTTGATTTATTTTTTTAAATTTAGGTATTCTTAAGTACTACATCTTATAAATATATTTATTGTAGAGGAAATAATTTTTTTACCATAATTTCATTGTCTGTGTCTTCTTGGACATGTCTATTGACTAATTTTTTTTCTTAGGAGCCCACATTTTGCTGATATCATGCATAATTTTGAATTTATCTTGGATATTTTGTTTCATTCAATATAAATGAGGTTTATATTTAAATATAATTTGATAAGTGTTCATTTTATTTAGATTTATTATCAGTCCTGCCGACTCTCGTTTATTGTTAAGTAATACTCAAAATGCATTCACAGTGTTACTCATAATGCCATATTTTTCTTTAAATATATGACAGACTTTGTAGTTTCTACAGGGCTATCTGAGGAGAGAACGGAACAGTAACATATTAATTCAAAACTGACTGTAAAGGGTAAGTACTTTATTTAGAGTCCGTAGAAAAATTTCCTCCTCTTATTGAACAGTCTGGCAGATAACAGCACAATAAGCCCTGTGATTTGTTCCCAGAAAGGAGTTGCAGTTTCTCATCCAGACATAGGAGAGTAGGATCAGAACTGACCCACAGATATGGCTGGCCAGGCTTACTGCCTCAAGCATGCAAGGCAGTTAGAAGACAGAACTACCTTCAACTTCTGCCAGGGCAGAGGCATAGGTAGGAACTACATTCAGAAGTTAGATTTCTCTGACAATGAAAAGAATGGCAACACTTAGGGCTGAATTTCTTAGGCATGTAAGAAATATGACGTCTATAATCAGCTTCCAAGTTTGAGGCAAATTTCCATCTTTAAGAAAACTCTTATCTTGTCTTTTTAAGAAGAGAAAATTGAAGCTCCTATGTCAATCTGAACAATACAAAATAAAAGGCAGCAAAAGAACCCAGATGTGAGAAGGAATGCAAATCACCATCCAAAGAAGCCGAGAAAATTACTCAGCAGGATCCAAAAATAATTAGGAACTGAGCGAGCACATTGGTAAAATATTAAAAGTACTTTGAAAACTTTTAAGTGACATTACATCTAGAAGTTATTTTTTTTCTTGGACGGAATGATGAATTTTTTTTTTCTGAGAATAGATTACCAGTCAGGCTTGACAGCTGTTGCAACATTTACTTTTCCTTTTAAATAAAGTGAGGTTTATGTAAAAATGAGTCTTAATACATAGACATCTCTATTTGTTTGGGTTATATTTGTGCTACAGTTGAAGGATAGGCAAAACCAGAAAGTTCTGAAACAAATGCATTTCCAGATTTTCAGACTTTAAAAAGGAAAAAAAAGTTTCAAAGAATGTGTCTGGCTAGAAATGCAGATTTTTTTTTGCTGACTCAAATTTAGCTAAATCATGAATTATTTGACAACTTAATGGAGTATAATAAAATAATTTCTTATCTCAGAACATAGTCAACAAAGATGAATTTTAATAAAACCTACTAATTTTAGGTAAATGAGCAAATTTTCAACTCATTTGTGCAATAAGACTAATGTTAAAATTTATAATAATGTTTTAAAAGCAGTATAAAACTATAATGTAATCATTTATGAATAGAAACAAAGAAAAAGCAAACTTTAAGGTAAATAGAGAAACGCAGAAATATGTATCTCAAGAGAAAAAAACAACAGTATTATGGACATAAATTTAATGAGATTTCAGATAAATAATGAAGATCTGGAAATCACTATGAATAGGAACAACTGACTGCAAAGCTAAAATTGCAATGTTGTTTGGATTGAGAATTGTCAGAAGTTTTAGAATATACAACTTGAATGGTTTAATTTAAATATGATCTATATTCTTTTCTCTCCCATAAATGTCCACTCCAGTTCTTTTACTTGTTTGTAAATTACTGAATTGTAGGTGTTGTTCTTGATATACATACCATGGCAAATTTTTCCTCCAGTTCTTCTTTTTCTCAAGAAATGTTCATTGATATTTCCATGAAAGCATTACTGTTGCTATTTCCAGAATATCACCAGTGCTATAGTTCTGAATACCATTGGTTTTTAAATCGTCTAGCCTCTTGAAATACAATTTTATCATTGATACTTTATGCTGAAATTCCATGGATAATGCATAGGGATTCCTTTCTTTACTAAAAGTTTAAATGTAGGCTTCATGCCAACATAACTAGGTGAAAGAAATGATACACTGAAAGAGAATTCAGTATGGAAATATCTCACAGACTTTTGTGTCCTTTACTGTGATCCTACAAGAATCAGCCTTCTGAATTGCAGGAATTATATGTCTGAGCAACAGGCACCTTTCTTGCTTCTGATTTTTGATACGTGCTGTAGAATTTAATTCAGTAAACAAAACCTGTATTAATTTCTCTGTGTGTGTGTGTGTGTGTGTGTACGCATGCGTGCGAGTGAGTGCATGAAGTAGGAAGGCTTCAACTCAGGGTTAGACTAATTGAGTCTGGGGCTCTGTTACTTGAGACATCCCCACTTCCAAGTTCAGAATTTTACGGACATTTTTTTCTTGGCTGGCTTTGTATCATGGTCTTCAGCTCTCTGGTTGCTTGGTGGCTTACAAACATGAGCCACTGCCACCCAGCAAAATTGCTTTCTAATAGATTACTTCTAATAGCTGCTTTCTTAATAGACTGTTATAATTTTACTTTCACAATGAAATATACTTTTATTTTCAAAATTATTATTTTCTAATTTTATTGCATGAAGATTTGTGTATCTCCTAATATTTTAATATACTGCTTGATTGAGATATTTGTTGTAATCTAGTGTATGAATCAGCTTCATCATATTAAAAGTCATTTGGGTAGTCACAGAGTTGGATATGTATGTACAGACATTTTCTCTAGGTCTCTTTCCGAACATCTTGCCAATAGCGTGAAGAACAATTGAAATTACTTGGACGATGGAAAAAATACATTGCTTCAGAATCAAAAGCATGTTCTTATTGTCTTCAAAGATAATCTGATGGAAGGGTTTACATTCTGCCCAGATAACATCTGTGTTTGGATCTGAAGTTAGATTTGCTGACTACAGATGAAAATATGTATGTTCCATATAGCCAGCCTATATCCATTATAGTGCAGCACACTGTACAGGTGTCATGTGACTCTTTTCACCAGTGACAATAATAGCTGCAACATGATGATAATCTTGTGGTTGCTATTGGTTTCCATAATAAGTTGAACTTTTCATCTGATCTTCAAACTTCACCTTCTATGCAAATATCGATATAGTTCTGACATGCTAGTACTGTAAACCTCATAGTTTATGGGAAAATGTACTCTGCATAATGAATCCTGTTTAAATTCCTTCAAAATCATGAACTCTGGTCAGTTATTTTTCCTTTTGTTGTAATAAATATATTACAATATTTTCTTACCAATATGCAAATACTTTTTTCTTTACATGTTAGAAGTACATAATGCAAGTTAAGTAAAAGCAAATTATTCAATAAATTTGCCATGAATCATAACCTTGTTATTTTAATACCTTTTAATGGAAATCTCGCTTGTCTGGTGTGAGCCTGGTATTCTTGATTTTCCATTTCCTTTTTCCATAGTATTACTCATTTGTAATCAATAACCTTAGTTTTGTATATTCATATAAAATGCAGACTACTTAAATAATTAATCTGAATTTAAGGGAGGTTAAAATGCATGCATTTGTCCTGAGTTTTTCCTAGTATTCATTGTTGTTTATACACAGTCTTTCTATACTGTACTTTATTTTTATTTTTTATTGACTTTATTTTTATTTTAGTACTCTTTGTATCACTTTTCTTTGGGAATTTGAAGTTATGTTTTTACTTGCTCTATTGTTAAATATATTCTATCTTAATAGAGTTGACATATATTTCTTCTTGCTCTTTTTTTTCTCCCTAACCTGAGTTGAATGAAGTCATGTAGTCAATTTAGTGTTAATTCTTCTAATTAGAAGCACATTAAAAAACAATTTTTTTTCTAAATCCGTGTGAGGCAATGGCACACCACTTCTCCTTTCCATAGACTTTGACTTTTTACCCTAAATTGATGACTATACTTCATCTAAATTATCAGGGCATTTTATGCAATAGTTAATCAACCTTTCTTCCATGCTTTCTGCATAGTTATTTCCTCTTAGAGATTACTGCCAGCTTTTATGCTGAAGCTTCTGGAAGTATTTCTGGGTAGACGAAAAGTTTTATATTTTTAGCATTTTCTTATTTCCCAGCACTTAGAAATGTTGCAACCTTTATTTCATCACTGAGTTACCTCTTTTTAACATCTGTCATCTCGCATAAGTTTGCATTCACGTTTCAATTCACCCACTCCAATTCCTATAAATAATTTTGCAGTTGGTTTCCCATGGATATCTTCTGTTTTACCCCTCTCTAATAGTTGTTCTCTGTATATAAGGAATATTGAGCAAGTTAATAAACTATGGTAACATAGTTTGTCAGCAAAAGGTTAACTATAATTTTACCATGTTTTTAGGACAGATTTCTTTACTTAGTGCTCAGATATTTTTCCACCAGCAGTCATTTTCCCATGCTTAAAATGTATTTTTGCCAGAACATATAAGCAAATCTAAGATCTATACATAAAGTTGTGCATGTGATATTTATGTTTTATTCTTCCTGGTACTATGTGGTTTCACAGTTTCAAATCCTGAAACTGTGATGTGATTTGTTTTTGTTAAAACTTATTAATAATTTCAAATTATGTTATTGTTTTAGTATCTTGTCTAGTTCCTATGATATTATTTGTAAATAGGTAGTGATCTTTGTGGTCATAACAGAAGAAAAGCAATAAAAATTGTAAGTGTAATACAATTATAGCAAAATTGAAATATCAAGTACCCTGTTATTTGTTATTAAAATATCAATTCCAATTGTGATTTGATTATAAAAATTATCATAAAAATGAGACAAACAATACAAATTACTAAAGTTGTTGTTTGTAACAATTTCATGTATGCATGATGTAGTACTGCTATCTTCATCTTTGATTTATTTTCATTAGTCTATAGCTCACTTGTCCATTGAAGGTATCTGAATCCTTGGTTAATTGCACTCAATAAGATTTATTTGAATAATATCTCAAGGCTATTTTGCTCTGTTAACTATCTTAATAGAGCCCCATGGTTTTGTCCCTTGAGCTGGAAGAACATTGTATTTACTTCCCCTTGGAGCAGGTGTGACAAATTCACAGCACTGTGTCCAGCGTTGTTGTTGGTGGTGATGAGTTGAGGTCTCTCATCCTTTTATATCTTGTATTGAACCATTCTCCTCCTGATCTCAGCCTCTCAGCTAGGTTTAGAGGTGGATACCATTCTTAGTTGCAAGAATAAAAACAGATTAGAATCTTCACTGTTGTTTCAAGTATACATAAATACATACCTTGGTACATAATATACACTCCTTATTTTGTGGATGGATATAAAATGCATACAAAGGTGTAATACTATCAGAGTTCAAGGGGGGCATAAATTTCCTGTTCATAGTGATCAAGGAAAGAACATCATTCTCTTCCTTCTAAGATATCATTAATTTTAATAGATAAAAGTAAATGAATGAAATAACTTGGAGCAAAGGATTGTAAAAGTATGGTATATGTCCAATGACAGACAAATTCCACCCGCAAAAGTGTTAACAGGAGCTAATAATATTCATATAACATAAGTTTCTCATTCATGCACACATGCATGTATTTACACAACCATATGTGAACACATGTAAAGAGAGTCACACTTACAGACACATATGTCACTTACACATATAATCCTATACACACATGCATACTCAAATGCTCACACACACAGAGTCACACATAAACTTAAATACCCACACTCATTGGGTTATTTAATATGGTTCTAGTATTTATTATTTTTTAGCAAAGAATAATACCACAAAGAATGTATTATAGAAAAGTAAACCTACAACTGAAAGAATATTTATTGATGGAAACATTGTTTAAGTTTTTTCTATATAAAATAATTTTATTTTGCTAGAATATAGGAATGTATATGCTACAAGAAAGTATTGTATTTGAAAGATCATACAATTCCCTGGTTGAAATATTCCTCTCAGTGCTCTCTTCTTAACTATATTCAAAATTTTATTGTGAATATTTGAAATCATAAATGCTATTTCTGAGAAAACATACAGGTTAGGAAGAATGCTCACTTGGAAAAAAAATCCAAGGTCATTTGTCTGAAACTTGCCTTTTATTTTACTGAAATTTTCTGTGTCATAATGATTAATAGCTTTCAAAATGAATCGTATTATTACTTTTGATAATGAAATCATAGAAGTTTGATGAGAATATGGAAATTCATGACATTTTGTGACAGACATTTTGTCTAGGAGCCTTTCTTCTGCTTTCAATGAGAGTATTATGTTATTTGCATATTTAGTATAAAGATAATAGGTTTTCTCAATAGCAAAACTCTTTTAGTAATTTGTTCATAATTGAATTGGACTCTTAGTTGGTATCTGGTGTATATGCGAGTTTATGTCATTTAGCAACCTTGCATTATATTGCATGGACTACTGCTTTTAAGCATTATGCACCAAGGAGATAAATGTCAAGCTCAAGAAGTTCAGATTCATAATTGAATTATCTGTGTTCCACCTCATACAGGATGAATGGCAAATGGCCCTATCATTTTTAAATAAAGCAGAATTGATCTATTTAGTTTCACTTACTTTTTGAGCTTTAATTTTACTTACCTGATGAGAAATTTGTAGTTTTTAACATAATAACTAAAACGTTTCATGATGTGATTATTTGCAGATAAATGATAATCTTCAATTCCAGTTAACAATTTGTAGTATTTTGCTGTATATGAACAATTTCAATCAAATGTCATGCTGTCTTTGGAAAACAAGGTAACAGTGGGAAAATAAATGTAAATTATCAAGTATCAATCAATGACTTAAAAATTTTTGCAGAAATTGCAGTGTAAGTTTTGTTTAAATCAGATATCTTGTTAGGTTTATGTTAATTTTTATGACTGAACTTATATGAACCTCAGATGTCTTAATCTCCTCATAGGGGCTGGGAAGGTGGCTCATTGGTAGGGTGCTTGCCTTGCATGCATGAGGCCCTCGGTTCTATTCCTCAGCACCTCAGAAGCAGAAATAGCCGGAAGTGGCGCTGTGGCTCAAGTGGTAGAGCGCTAACCTTGAGCTGAAGAGCTGAGGGACAGTGCCCAGGCCCAGAGTTCAGGCCCCACAACGGACCAAAAAACAAAAAATAATCTCCTCATAATCAAGGTGTTGACTCTTCTAAGAAGTTCAATGTTTCATAGAATGCATAAGAATGGATTTTTATAAAATAGTCATGGTATTATCACAAATACCGTGGATCAAAGTGTTCCTTTGTAACATGTTGAGAACATTAAAATTGATTTACAAATTGATTAGTTTTAGCCAAGATAGAAAATATAGACTCTGTATTATCTATAATTTTTTAAATATTGCATCTCCTCAAATGCACAAAATACCCCACATGGTCTATAACTATAAACATATATTCCTTGTAGAGATTATATAGAGGGGTACCGGTTTTGTTTTAATTATATTTTATTTTTATTGTTCCTGGTTGTTAATACTAAAGCTGTCATACAATGAAACTATAACAGAGTAATTTCACAAAAAAGGATGAAAACCCTGAAGGGGAAAAAAACCTAGTTTACAGGCAAGCAGTGTAGAGGAGAGAGATGTGAGGCATGCAAACATAGTCTGACAATTTTGTATGTGCCTGTGTTGATAGATTTGTATGAGTTTAATTGGAGGAAATAATACTTGGTTGGCCTATTTGATATTCTATAAAAGAATACTAACAGAAATACATTTATCAGAGTGATAGAATCTGGGCGGTTCATGATGAAGGAATTAGTAGGTTAGTGTTTAAAGAGGCATCATCCCTGGTAAGTGGACACTTCCTGTTGTGTCAGTATATGGTAAAAAAAAAAAAAAAAGGACAAGATTCATGGCACCTTTTAAGATGAAAATAAATCTCTTCTATTAGGTTTTTCTCCTGATGATATTATAATCATCTCCAAAAAGTCTGCGATCTCAATACTATTACATTTGGAATTGCAATTCAATATAGCAATTTGAGAGACAGTAGAAAAATATTATTTTATCAAATACCATTTTGATAAAGCTTGAAGTATGCTTTTATTAAAATAAAAACATGGAATGAGAAATCTACCCCCTCAACAAATTTAACAGTTCCATTTATTATTACTGACTACAGAAACAATGCTCTCCAGCTGGGTTGATAAGAGTTATTTACCTTGTTTGATTGAAACTTATTCATTACTAATGCTTCATTTTTCCTAATCCTCAAGCCATACAAACGGCACTGTCCTTTTAAATTTGAATGCCTTAGCTGAGGTATATAATAATTGTCTTTTTATGTCTATTTTACTTCACTTATAATTTCCTCCAGGTCTGTACATACTGCAAGGAACATCAGAGGATGACGATCTGTTTTTGGAGTCCTGATATCACATCTTTAAATAACTATTCTGAGAAATGATTAACGCATTGGGTAGTGGTTTTTCCTTTGGTTTTCTTTGAAGAACTTCCATACTATTTTCCATAGAAGCTGAAGAATTTCATATCTGTAACAATGATATATGATACACTGGTGTTCAGTTCATTTCTTTGCCAAAAAGTGTACACACACACACACACACACACACATACACACACACACACGTATACTGGTCTTATTGAGGTCAGAGTTGATATTAAATTATGATTTGGAACATGATTTTAATTTCCTAAATCACTAATATTATTGACCATTCTTACATATTCTAGTTAGCAATTTATATACCAGCTTGGAAAAATTTATATTCAAGTCTTTGATGCAGTTTTAGATTTCTACTATGCTGTAGAATATCCTATATGTCAGAATTATGGAAATAGGTTTTCATTCTGAAAGCTACCTTTCATTTTTCTGATTGCTCAATTTGCTATACAATATGTATAATTAGATTTCCTCTCTGTCAACATTGTGCTTGGTTTTATTTTCCATATTTTAGGATTTACTTGAGTTTAAGCTGGGCATCAATGGCTCACGCCTGTAATCCTAGCTACTCAGGAGGCTGAGATTTGAGGATCACAATTCAAAGCCAGCCTTGGCAGGAAAGTCCGTGAGATTCATATCTCACTAGAAAACCAGAAGTGGTGCTGTGGCTCAAGTGGTAGAGAACTAACCTTGAGCTGAAGAACTGAGGGACAGCGCCCAGGCCCAGAGTTCAAGTCCCACAACGGACAAAAATAAATTGAGTCTAATATATATTATAATTACCTGAATGAATGAAATTGCAGTCCTAAATACATAAAATATAAGATATATCAGATAAATATCAGATAAAGAAATAACAAAAATTCTATTACTTCATACAAAGTACAACTATATTATATGTACACTGGTTTTGCTCTGCTTTCTTTTCTTTCCTTTTTTTTTTTTGGTAGGTCGTGGGGCTTGAACTCTGGACCTGAGCGCTGTCCCTCAGCTCTTCAAGGCTAGCACTGTACCACTTGAGCCACAGTGCCACTTCCTGTTTTTTGAGATAAGAGTCTCACCGACTTTCCTGCCTAGGCTGGTTTGACTGTGATCCTCAAATCTCAGCCTCCTGAGTAGCTAAGATTACAGACATAGCCACTGGTGCCCGGCTTGACTTTTCTTTCTTAATGTCATTGGAAAATAATAGTTTGATTTAGAGTGTGTAATTTTTTTTTATTTTTTGGAACTGCTAAGTGAATTTTAAACAATACACAAATACCAACACATATAAATAATGTCCTGCTTACTTTTTGCAGTGAAAGTGTGATACAAATAATAAGACTCAATAGATTCAATAATTCAGTGGACAAATGTTGTTGATCTGATGGAAGTGTTACTTGTGCTTGAAGATATTTGAAAATTATTTTAGTGTGCAAATATCGAGAAATTTGAGAAAACACATTTTAACAGAGAACATTGACAGTCTTTACCATTCCAACTAATTGTATTCTATATGGGAGAGCTTAACACAAAAGCTAGCAGCAGTTTTTTAAAATAAAGCTTTACCAGGAAACATAACTGGAATATTACATCATTGATGCAAGCTGCATTTTTTTTCTATATAATACCTTCATTAGAGATTTTATATTTCCATTACAAAAGTAGAGTCATCAGAAATTGAGATAAAGTAATCAAGTGTATTTTTTAAATCAGGTGTTTGCTTTCTTATTTAATTGTCTACTTTGTATTTTTCCACTTGAAAGAATTTTGTTCAAGTGCCTCACCTGGTACTCAATTTATTTCCAAATGCTAGTTGCCTCTTGATTATCCCCTTAGATTAGGACGTGATAGATTAGCTGTAACAAGCCTTGCTTTCAGAAGTTAGTAACATCACTATCATCTGCACTCCCAAGTAAGCAACTTCCAGACACTCAGATTTTCTTCAACCTAGTGACATTAGTTTTTAATACACTTGTAATGTACTATGTGACTTTTTTGTTTCTTTTGTTTGTTCTTGACCCATGGTATGACCCTTGTTTTCACTGCATTTGATTCCAGTGCCTTGCATCTTGTAGACACATTTTTCTAATTTGGGAAGGGGAAGGGAAATAACAAAATGCTGAAATAAGGATGCAGGTTAACCCATTGTAGCAATGAAACATACAAGACACTGTTGAAAATGAACTTTATAACAGGAGGAGTTTGGGAATTGGGGTCAAAAAGGATGGTAGGGGAAAATCAAAGGAGGGGTAACAATGCTCCATAGGAAA
Organism: Dipodomys ordii; assembly: GCF_000151885.1. NCBI lineage: Eukaryota > Metazoa > Chordata > Mammalia > Rodentia > Heteromyidae > Dipodomys > Dipodomys ordii. The sequence continues at coordinate 4,404,095 of NW_012267352.1, forward strand.
CGTACTCATTACCTTACTCATGTAACTGTAATCCCTCTGTGCAATATCTTTACAATGAAAATATATTTAATAAAAAAGTCAAACAAGTTTCTGATTAAATTTAAGGCAAATAAGAGCCAGTCATTATATTGAAATGAGTTTTACAAAGATTTTGAAAATGAAAGCATTCATTTTGACCCATAGTACGTAGGTAACTATCTTAAACATTATTATTGATTTTTTTTTTCGGTTGTGGGGTTTGAACTCTGGGCCTCAGCGCTGTCCCTCAGCTCTTCAGCTCAAGGCTAGTGCTCTACCACTTGAGCTACAACACCACTTCTGGTTTTCTAGTAGTTTATTGGAGATAAGCGTTTCACAGACTTTCTTGCTGGGGTTGGCTTTGAACCACGATCCTCAGATCTCAGTCTCTTGAGTAGCTGGATTACAGGCATGAGCCACTGGTGCCCAGCATTATTACTGATTTCCATGTTCATTAACAAATAATTAAAGCCAGAGTGATGATCATTATTGCAGTATGTAAGAAGGTGGAGGTCAAGTTGTATATTATCATTGTCATTCCATTGTACGTTTTTTCAAGTGTTCAGGGGAGGCACTTTGATTCTTTTCTTCAACATCTTTTCCACCAAATAAATTATATTCAAGCAGGCTTCTCATCTAAACCCTTTAACAATTATTTATAACATTTGAAACAGAACTGCCATCAAGAAATGTTTATCTCTAATATAACTATTTTATCGATATACAATTAAAACTCTTGCATATGACATTCTTAAGATAGAAATAGGGCTGTGAAGGTGGCTTTGTGGTAAGGTGCTTGCCTAGCATGCATGAAGCCCTGGGTTCAATACCTCAATACCACATAAACAGAAAAGGCCAGAAGTGGTGCTGTGGCTTTACTGATAGAGTGCGAACCTTAGAGCAAAAGAAGCTCAGGGACAGTGTCCAGGCCCTGAATTCAAGTCCCAGGACTGGTGGGGGAAAAAAAAAAGACAGATATAAAAAGCACAGTCTCTTTGTACATTTTGCCTTACCAAGGATGTCATAAGTCTGGGTGAAATCAAGCACACAAGCAGCAGTTTCGCCTATCATTTTAACTTCATCTTCTTTAGTATGGAAATGGCATACTTGAAATTCCTTTCTCCTACTCATGTGGTTGATTTCCTATTATCTCTGAAGTTGCTTCTGTTTGTTAATATACAAACTCTATGGCATTGTCATAGGTCAATATAATTGATAGTGATTATACACCTATGTCCTTCCCTCTCCCCAGATGCTACTTTATCCCATGTAAAGGAAGCATTATATATACTTATTAGCTACAAATGAACTGCTGTTGTGTGACAACACATGCAAACATAGTGCCGATGTTCTTTTATGTTTTCTGTAATACCCCTAATGCCCATAAAAGTGATAGAGCTACCATAGATTCTCATGGATAGATGCCGTAGTAGAATAAATGGCATATATTTGCAAATGTGTATGTAACTGTATGCTTAGATGTATATGTTTTACATATATACATTTTAATATAAGTAAAATATAAGTAGTCTTAGTAATGTACATTGAAACATCATTGTTTAACAAATATTTTATTAAAAATAGTGTGGCTGGCTAGTAGTTTGTTTGGAACAGAGAGAGACTAGGTTCTACAGATTACTATAAATCATGATAGGATTTTAATAGGTATTTCATGGGTAACAATGCTGGCTTGCTGAAATAGAATGAGAGAATTAATCTATCAAAATTTCTATTTGGAGAATGTAGATGAGGAATGAGAAAACATATACATTGCAAGAGATACTTTTCATGTATTTTTTTCAAACTGTCCCATTTTACAATGGTCACATATATATATATATATATATATATATATATATTTCACAGTTTAGTTTTGTGTTCACTTCAGCAAACTGGAAGAATAGTGTTTTCTTTTTTTCCCCATGAAACATATCAGTTGCCAGCTGTTACTATGGCTAATCCATTGTAGCTACTCTCGTTATGCTTGAACCAGTGATTACTTCTATCATCTCTACATTTTTGTTTGTTTTTGTTTTCTTTTTTATCATCAAGGTAATGTACACAAGGGTATCAGTTACATAAGTAAGGTAATAAGTACATTTCTTGTCCACCTTGTTACCCCATCTCTCAATTTTCTCCTACTTTCCTCCCCCAGCTCCTCCCTAAGTTGTACAGATCATTTCCAACATATTGTCTTGTGAGGATGGCTGTTGCATTGGTTCCCTACTTGTCCTTTGTCTCACTATTCTGTTGTTCCACTTTCTTTCCCTAACTCAGATAAATGTATTCACAATACTAGGTAAGCAAAATCAAACACAGCAAAATTAAATACAGAGGTTATACCAGAGGGGAAAGAACTCATAGAAACCTAGGTCCCATGATTTCTCTTATTTGCAATAATTAGTGTATGTCATACTAGTGTATGAGCAGAATAGCTCCATAACTATGTACATATGACTATATAAGATGATGCCAAGTGAAATGAGCTCTAAGACATGGACAAGAGGTTTTTCTTTGTCGTTGTTGTTGTTAAAGTACTATGCCATTTTTGGTTTATTTCTTTTGTATCTCTACACCTTGAAAATAAAATTCAATCATATTGACTGATAAAAATGACTGTTCTTGGCCCGGTGCCAGTGGCTCATGGCCTGTAATCCTACCTACTCAGAGGCTGAGATCTGAAGATGGTGGTTCAAAGCCAGCCCTGGCAGGAAAGTCCGTGAAACACTTATTTCCAATTAGCCACCAAAAAACCAGAAGTGGCTCTGCAGCTCAAGTGGTAGAGTGCTAGCCTTGAGCTGAAGAGCTGAGGGACAGCGTTCAAACCCAGAGTTCAAGACCCATGACAGACAAAAAGATTTTTAAAAAACCAACCTAGTTCTGTTATTTTAATAAATTTATGTTGAAAATCCATGTACAGAGAATTTCCAATTAAATAATTATGGATTATAACAAAACTTATGAATGTCATCCCTTCAACTTTAGTGTTCAAGGGATTTTCTGAATTGACTGCTTTAGTACCTATAATTTTTGCTGCTTTCTATCTATACCTTTGGCATGTGACTTTATGTTGAGATGATCTGCATGGCTTATGGGCTCTAATTCAAAAATTCAATTCATGCTGGGAACAGGTGGTTCATGCCTATAATCTTAGCTATTAAGGAGGCTGAGATCTACGATCACAGTTCAAAAGCCAGCCCGGGAAGGAAAGTTTGTGAGACTCTTTTTTTAATTATACTTTTTACATTTTTTATTCATTTTAATTAAAAAATATTGTCAAGGTGAGACTCTTATCTCCAGTAAACTACCAGAAAACCAGAAATGGTGCTATGTCTCAAGTGGTAGAGTATTTTCCTTGAACTGAAGAGCTCAGGGACAGTGAGCAGGTCCCCAGAGTTCAAGCCATATGATTGACAAATTTGCAATATTTTACAAACATGACACAAAGATAAAAAAAACATGCATTTCTGTTCTGTTCTTTCCACTTGTTAGCAACATTAAAAACATATTACTGAACTCGATCAAGATAAAGCATTTAAATCTATTGACCATTTAGGAGACTTAAGCTTCCTTTAAATATCACAAAATACATTTGTAACAACATCCAAATGATAGCGTCCCCTAGCTAACTAAACAAATGTCAGCTAACCTCAGCTTCCTGAATGAATAATGTATCGATTACCACCACTGTGCTTGTATGATTGTTTGTCATGCACTGGTGGCAATAGATAATCACCCATGTAGAGGTCTGTTGCTCCACAAAACTTTTTATGTAAGGAATTTCTCAGAAAGGACACTAATCCATTTGAAGTTTGGAATTTTCCTATTTAGAGCTCTTGGGTATTAAACATATCTCAACCACACCTGGACATATGGATTTAAAGAGCAAAGAGGATTACTTTTCTATTTCTTCCTTGAAGTCCTGTAGAAAGTCTGTTTAACAACTTGAAGGAGCCCTAGGACACATAAAGCAGTCAGGAAATAGCAGGATGAGAAAAAACATGTGAGCTTATAAACATCTTCCTTGCACACCACAATCTTCTTCTCTCTCTACTGACATCTCTGTCATGCTGGCTGCTCATATGTAGTGTGGAAGTGGTTCTGCTGTCTTGTGTGAACTGCGGAGGCTCCATAGAAATAGCCAGTCATAATGAGTTAGTGTACCTGAATGTACAACTCCACCTGTGGCTGAGAACTATTTCTAATTAAGGAAAGGCCATCAATGAAAGATATTTGTACCCCCCACGGCATTAGAGAGCAAAGGATAAAATATTCAGGCAGAGTAACACATTATGGAAGACTAAGTATGTACTCACGAGACACTGAATAGCTATGAGTTACTAGGTAAACTAAGAAGTGGCATTTAATTAAAGTAGATATGTCTAGGTACACTGCCCATTTACTGAGTACTGAGTGTGAAGTGAAAGAAAAGTTGTAAAAGAAATCAGTGTCTCTATGACACTCATGTCTGTAGTGATGAGAAAAATGTTTCTCTACATACCTAAGTCAATGCATAAAGCTGAAACTGATATTAAGAAGAAATACAATACTATATATTGTTAACAATATATTCTGTCACCATTATCTATATTATCTACATTAGGAAGTCGTTGTAAAAGTTGTTTTCATAAGAAACTTAGGAAGTACAATGTAAATAAGCAAATAATAAATAACTCAATTAGAAGAATATATATTTGACACATCATATCTCTTTGCAATTTTTTAAGTTGCTTACAACAATAAACAACCTTTAGGTGCAGACACATTGATAGAAATTAAGTTTTGATGTTTAAAAGCACAGGATGTGTTTCTCAGTGATAGTTATAATTTGGATGGGCTCCACCATCATTCTCTCACATTTTAAATGAGAGCCATTGAACACAGAACTGCACTTTCCTTAGAGAAAACTTCAATTATTTCTTCTCTTCCAACTCTCACTGATGTAAAAGATATTGCCAGGAAATCAAGTCTAAGAAATCATTACAAACCATTAAACAATAAGATTCCCTGACCTTTAATTTCCTGTACTAAGGGAAATATGCAGATGCAGCCTGAATTGAATGAGTCCAGTTACCAGAGCTAGCACAGAGCATGAAGCCGAATCAGATGAAATTAAAAATACAGATACGTTTCCCAGAATATAAGATAAACTCACTGACATACTTTATGTGTAGCAACCTAAAACGAACTAATTCATAAATAGGTGAAAATATCCTACATCTTATTTACATGGCATAAATTTACTTTCTTTGTGGCAAGTGCAGGTCTCAATTCTGGATAGAGAGCAACAGATTTAAAAAATAACAACAGTTGCAACTCTGTTCTTATAGATTTTACAGTATAGTGTTTTCTTTCTGCATTTTACTTTGTTTTCTTGTTCAGACTGATGATGAAGCAAGTGTACACTTCTCCATGTTTACTGGCACACTGATCAGGAGAAAAGCCAGTCTGGCACCTCATTATTGAAATCTTAGCACTTTGCATGAGTTCTACAATCACAAAACAATACAGGAATTGACTTTGCTTTTGCAAAAATATTGTTCCCTCAATTTTAAAATCTTCAGGTTTGTGAACTGGGGATATACATTTCAATAATAAATCTAAATTCTTTAATTGTGAAAGTAGCCTGGGTGTTACAATGTTAAAACCATCATGATCTTGTATCTCTATGTCCTGCTTTTAAAACTGACATATCTCTAAGTAAATATAATATCACTTGTACTTACATTTTAAGAGATATGACGATTGTCAAAATAATTCAAATCACTGCTTTGAAGAGAGTAAACCTAATGCTACTTATGAAGATTATCCAGGCATGCATTGAATTAAATCTACTGAGGAGAACACAGTTCTGAAGCAGTTAGGAAAAGCACATCTCCTTTTCCATTCTTGGCATCTTCTGCATGGATATTTGACCAGATTTTACTGAGAGTCTTCAAACTTACTGCAGCTATCATCCGTTCACAAATTTCTCTCTTCTGACAGGAGAGACTAGCTCAGTTTTCTACAAGTACTCAGAGACACTGCACTGGAATATAAAGTGGAATTGTCAGGATAGGGGATGAAATGCTTAACCATCAATCAGCTTCAATAGAAAATGAAGTCTACTGCAAAATTGTGCTTCTGTCATTCAAGGTCAAAGGATAGTTAAGTATCATCACTCAATAGATTCTGAAGCTACTCTTCTCCCCTACTACTGTTCCAGAATCTAGAAATTGGTTCTATTTGAGAAAACTGGGAGCAGAGATCTCATGAGAGAGGGATTTGTTATTTGTGGGAAGAAAATGTATTGTCTCACTAGTGTATCCATTCCTGGCATGGCCTCAAGGTGCCATTTGTCCTGCAGCCATCATGGATTCTCACTGCACTTTCTTCCTTTTTGTTCTGTCCACTGGGACACTTTAGAATGTTTTGCTTTCTGGTTTCTCATATAATGTAGTCATGAAAGTAAGAATTAGGACAGTGGAGACAGAGCTGTGGGGTAGGATATTCAGTGCCGTCTCCTTTTAAGTCAAAGTACCTTCTGGAAAACTTATTTAATGGTGACTATCTCTCCAAGCTCAGGATAAGGCTGTACCTGTCAGAAACTGAAGACTTGTATTAATGCATCGAAGCAAAAAGTGCCAAAGAAACAGCAAATAAAAGTAGAAGGGATATGTCTTTTTTTTCTACTCAATGCAGCCTACAAATACTTCAGCTTCTGAAATAGAGAGTGTTTCAAACAACTCAAGATATTACAAAATGACCTGAAAACTGGCTTTTACCACAAAGGATATATACAGGAAATAAAGACCAAAAATTGTGACTGCCTTGTTGAATAAAATGAACTATTTTGGAAAATACAGTATGAAAAAGCCTAGAAGTATTTATTATATTATGATGACATATCATTCTAGAATCATTATTTTCATAAAAATAAGCCCAACAAAATGAGTACTAGGAAATGGAGGAGAGGGGCAGAAGCATGAATGGGGAAAGTGAGTCGAATACAGGAAACAATGCCACAGAACTGAGAAACAAGGGAAGGGGTGGGTAGCAGGGTATGAAGAGGTTTAATGGAGGACACAGATTAAGATGCACTTTATATATAATTTCCCTTAATAAATGGCAAACATTCAATACTTAAGAAAAGTGGGGTGTTTTAATGTACTGTATGAAGTTATTTTTTTTCTTTTTTCTTTTCCCCCCTTTGGCTTATCTCCTGTCATCACTGTTTTTGATTCTGGTATATACATTTATCTGATTTGGGGAAGGGAAGGGAAACAACAAAATGGTGAAACAAAAGACATAGGGTGAACCAATGCAACAGCAAAATACTCACAAGACACTGTTGTAATCCAACTTTACAACTTGGGGCAGGAAGAGTCGGGGTGTGGGGAGGGAAAACGGGAGAGAAACAAGGTGGGGGCTAAGAACGGTCCACAAGAGATGCGCTCATTACCTTACTTAGGTAACTGTAACCCCTCTAACATCATTCTTACAATAAAATTAAATTAAAAATAAAAGGAAATATTTTTTAAAATACGTTTTCCAAATGTCGGTTTTGTGTGTTAATTTTAACAAGTTTAATTTTTTGAAACCACAAACACAGAAGGTCATTTCAATTTATTGTTTCCTAAAGGTTGTTTCTTTGATGTTTCATAATTTCACATTATATATATTTATATTCTTGGTTAAATGCATTTCTAAATAGTTGATTTATTTCCATATTGAAATATTTAGCATATTTATTAATTTACTTATTTTTGCAATTCTAAGGATTAAAATAAGGGCTATGAACATTCTAGATAAGTACTCTTGCACTGAGTTACGAACCCAGAGCTTCTTGTATGATTGATGGTCTTGTAATGAAGTTTTTAAACTTCTTTTTGTACATTGGTAGCTATTATATGGGAATAAATTGAATTTTTATGTTGACAAATATTTGTTTAATGGCTATTGATAGATATTTATTCTCTAAGTAAGTTATCAGTTCTGGTGACTTATTTTTATTTCCCATCTGAAATATATTTATTTTTCTTTTCTTGTGTAATTTCTCTATAATTTCTAATACTAGAATACAAATACCTATACATTTGCTCATTCCACAGTTTACTAAAAATGAATAATTTTCCCTTCTCCCTATCTGAACCATTAGTTTTCATTTGTTAGGTTTATTACTTGGAAGCAATTTCTTCTGTATATAAATTTTATTGAAGGGGTTGTTTTTAATCAGAAAAGGAGTTGGATTTTATGAATTGCATTTCTTTTGCATCAGTGAAGTGGATCCTGTGGTTGTTACATTTTCATTTACTAATATGAGGGGTTCCAATCTTATGTTTTGCATGCTTAAATTATTTTTATCCCATAGTTTTGGGGGTATTATCTATCTATATTAACCGGCTATCTTGCTCTGTAATTATTTTCCTGGTTGTGTCTTCTCTAACTTTTCCATATGTAAATTCTGGCTACTTGACATGACTTTTAAATTATTTTTTCCTCTTCATTATTTTAGAAGAGATTAAGAAATATTGTCATTATTTAATTTTTGAATATTTGGTAGAATTTACTATTAAACTCCTTTAGTATTGTAATCCAAGAGATTCTTGATTAGTATTCATTCTCCTAGACAGTCATTTTCTCCCAGTTTTTCTCCTTTTGACTTCCCTCGCTCCCAAGTTGTATAGCTAATTTCCAATGTGATGTCTAGTGCATTTCACTGCTGAATTATTTTACTCTTTGTCACACTGTTTCTGAATTTCTTTTTTCCTTCCCCAAATCAGATAAACTTACTCACAAGACAAAGGATACAGAAAAAAGAAAAAAACAAAAAACAGTGGCAGAAAGGAATAAACCAAAGAAAAAAGGGAAGAAGAAAAGAAAAAAAGGCAAACATTACAATAAAAAACTCTGAAAAACTGACAAACTGTTCAATTTTGTTGATTTTGTCCTGTGTGTGTGTGTGTGTGTGTGTTATCGTTTTTATTTTGTATTTATTTTATTTTCTTTTATTTTGGGGGTCCATTGTGAGGCCTGAACTCTGGGCCTGGGTGCTGTCCCTCAGCTCTTTAGCTCAAGGCTAGCGCTCTACCACTTGAGTCACAGCGCCACTTCTGGCTTTTTGCTTATGTGGTGCTGAGGAATTGAACTCAGGGCCTCATGCATGCAAGGCAAGCATTCTATCACTGAGCCACCTTCCAGCCCCTGTTATCTCTTTTATTTACTAATCCTCTGTTACCAAATATATTAATTCTTCTACTTCAACCTAGTTTATTCTTCCTTTTCTAGTTCCTGGAGTTTAGTGTTAAGTAAAATTATGAAGTGCTTTTTTCTAAAATTAATGCACATATATCTTCTATGAATTTCTCTCTTAATACTGTTTTGATGCAAATGATAAATCATTATATCTTCATCTTTCCCTGACACAAAATATAAAATCAGATTATATATATGCATCTATATATTCTAATATAGATATGCCTTAAATGTTCTGTATTTAAATGGTTAACCCAATGGTATTTTTAAGCATATTCCCTAATTTCCACACATTTGGCATTCTCATTTTCATCAGCAAGTATATGTGGTCTGAACTTTAGGATTTTATGTAGCTGGCCTTTTGGCCCTCACACAAGATCTATTCACAGATGATCTTGTTTGCTATCAGATCACTGCTCAATTTGGGAAGGATTTTTATATGTGTCTTAAGGTTCATTGGTCTTTAATGTTGTTTAAGTCCTTGGTTTCATTATTGAATTTCTCAGTGACTATATCCATTATTGGAAATTAGGTGATGAAATCTAATGCTATTATTATATTGCTACCTATGATAGAATATCTATTTGTTGCAAATGTATTTAGTAAAGATACAGAATTTCTTATGATGAGCTGTACACATGGAAAACTTTATATTTTAAGATGTATTGAGTGGATTATAATACAGTTAATTCGAAAAGCTTATAATTAACTTTTACAGAAAATAAAGTATAATAATAGTTGCATTCTATCTCTAATTTAAAACTAATTAAAAGCAGAGTGCCAGTGCTTTTGCCTGTAATCCTAGCTAGTCAAGAGGCTGACGAGACAAAACTCCAAGGTACAAAACCCCATGAGACTTTATTTCCAATTGACCACACAAAAGTGCAAGTGTACTAGACTTGAGAGAGCCCCCACCCCATACTAATTAAAGAAAGGAAAAAAAATTAAGTTCAATTCAAAAGACTAAACTTTGTACCATATTCCTATGGCAAAGCACTAGTATTTCTGTTCTTGTTTTAATTTTTCTAACATGGTAACAACCCAATATGATGTACCAATGGATTATTTCTTGTATAAATTAATGTGTCTTTTCCTAGGAATGCTTTTACATACCAATGAAAAGACATACCAATTGTGTTACTAGATTACTGTTATGTGGGTTAGAAGACATATTTTGGATAGAAAAAAAGAGGTTCATGGTTTCCCTTATTTGCAATATCTAATATATGTCTGAGTCAAGCAGAAAAGGTCAGATAAGGTGAGGTTAGGGAAATGAACTCTAAGATATGTATTCAAATGTTTTTTTTTCTTTCATGCAATTGTTTCTAACGCATTTATAAGATTATTTCTTTGTTGCTTTGTATGTTCCTCCCCAACACCCTGCTTTCACTGTATTTGATGTCGGTATAATTTGTGGAGGGGAAGGGGAAAAACAAGTCGTTTAAATAGGGATATAGGTGGACCCATTGCAACGAAAGTCGTTATGTCAAAAACGAATTTTACAACTTGGGGGGGGGGCGGGGAGGATGGGGGGCAGGGAAGGATAGAAAGGGATGGGAAGGGGAAACAAAGTAGGAGGCTACAATGCTTGATAAGAAATGTACTCATTATCTTGCCCATGTAATTGTGACCTCTCTGTACAGTATTTTCAAAATAAATAAAAAAAAGAAAAAGGAAAAAAAAACAGAAAAAAAGAGGTTCTTATGTCCTATATGTAGGGTTTTTTTTCTCCCTTTTTCTTTTCTCTTATTTTTCTGTACCTTGTGTCTTATATAAGATTAATCGATATGTGGAACTGAAAGGGAATCACAGAAAGACCAGGACAAAGGAAGAATCAATGCAACTTTGATATCACTTGACACTATGTTAGATATGAAACTGACAAGTTGGGAGGAAGGGAATACAGAGGGGTATGCTAGAGTAAATGAGGGATGGAGTAATGATGATTAAAAACATATGTAAACCCCCTGCTCAGCACTTTTTCAATAAAAATAAAATTAATAAAAAAGATGTATTTAGATACCCAAGGTATGAAAATAGTATCTGTTAATTTTTTTAATCATATGAAATATTTTTATTTTTAGAAATTTTCTTTATTCCTGTATTTAAAATGTATACTTTAGAATGTACATGGTTACCTAATTATTCACAATTATTTTTGTCCTGTTTTTATTATTGAATTCCTCATATCTGTATCAATTCTGTCTTGTAAATATTGACTTTATTTTACTTACCCCTTAAAGTCTATTGAGTTAAAACATGGAAAGAAATGTCGTGTCTAATGCTACTCTCTGGGTTACATTACAATAATATGCACACAATAAAGCAGTTTGCTTACCTAGCCATGAAAACCGCTGTTCAGCTAGAATTACAAATGTTTTCCTTGATTGAGTTTTAATGAAGATAGATATATACATCTATGTATAGAGAAAAAGAGAGTAGAGCAAAAGGCAGAAAATAGGGTGCAAGTGAATGCCTTCATGAGCAAGCAGAATCTGCAGGCTTTGTTTGCCTGATGTGGTTTTTAACTGGGGATTTTGAAGGTAAGTGAAGTATTTCCTATGCTTATAGGGGAGATTTCTCACCATTCTAATTTCTTATCTTGCCTTACTTTCAGCCTAGCATAAAACTTTCCAAGCAAGCCCCTCTTTTTTCTGATATCTTGGTCAAATTTTTAGCATCTTTTTCTCAGCAATGAACAGGAGTATTAAATTCCATGAAATTGACTTCTACCTATAAGTGTACCTATTTATCACTCATATTCACTTTGTCTAAGTCAAATGTATATGTTCTTTACACTTTATATCCCCAGGACTGTTAGTGAATAAGTGAGTTTATGACTTTTTTAATATACTAACTTTCTCTGCTTCTTTATGCACTTAAATTCTTTCTTTCTTTCTTTCCTTCCTCCCTTCCTTCCTTCCTTCTTTTTTTGTGTACTGAAGTGCAATGCTTTACCACTTGAGGAACAGCTTTTGGTGGTTAATTGTAGATGCGATTCTCACAGACTTTCCTGCTTAAATCCTCAGATTTCAACCTCTTGAGTAGCTAGAATCATAGGTAGGAGCCACCAGTCCTTGTTTTGGTTTATTGTTTTTGTTCTAAGAGTAATAGTACCAGGTAGCCTCTAACATTAGATATTTCCAGTTCAATCTCAGGTGCTGAGACTACAGGCACATAGTATCAAGCACAATTTCTACATTTGAGTTTGAAACTTTATATTGAGAATATTGCATTCTCAATATTGTAAGCTTGACAACAAAGAGAAAGTAGACTGGTTTATAAAGTGATTTTTTGCACTTTGCTCACATACATGCATATGTTGACATTCATGCATTCAACTACCTTATGTTTGATTAGAATACATGTCAAAATGAATTCACTAATATGATTAATGTTCCTTAACAGAGTAGTTAAAATAAAACCATTTAAATGCTTACCCGATGATACCTTTAATCTTTAGCATTTTGTGATTTTTTTCCCCATCATAATCTAATTTCTTCCTCCTTGGTTCACTGAGGCTGTAAACTAATAGTAGAGTGGAAGGGCAGGATGATCAAAAGACAGAATACTGAAAAGGTTGAAGTAGTAAAACACCTTTCCCAGGATATATGAGACATTAAGAATTTGATATTTTATGTTAGGACAGAGATTACATTGGGAAAGGAAAATGGCACAACAAAAAGATATCATTTTTTAAAAGCTAGTTCATAATGGTTCCATAGTATAAAATTGATTGCTTTCTTTTTTGTTTCAAATTTTGAATAATGCTTTTATTATAATGTTGTTAAATTGAATTTATTTTAGCACATCAAAATTTTTTATATTATGTCTGAGTTAAATCCCATATATATTTTTTCTCAAACTGTCATATAGTTACAAAGTTTAATATGTACATGGACAGATAAAGGTCAATACAATGAAATCTATGTTGAACTAAGATTTTCAAGTTCTATGATACCTAATTCTTCAGATTCATAATAGAGCTATAGAAAAAAGACTTAATATATTCTTGAAACTGTTAAATGCTTGACATGATAGATAATTATATTAATTTGATCATTTATCAACCTATATATTTATGAATCAAAATATTACATTATACCTGATAAATATATATGTAATTATGTCAATTACATATATATTTGTTATTCTTCTAAATTTTTATTATATGCTTTATTGTTCATATAAAGATACAAAAGGGCAGAATAAATGCAATGTTCTTACAAATAGCTTATATAAAACTGCTGAATATACAATATTTTAAACTAATATTTCTGTTGTCTTAATTTCCATCTTTGTTCTGCTTTTTCACAGTATATTCTCTTATAAGAAATTTGTATTTGTCACTATTGCCATGTATCCTTTCAGTTCTGTCAAGAATCTGGTGTTTCTTTGAATACAAGTGCCAATATTTGTAATGATTCTATAGGTAAGAAACTTGGGTGAACCATAGTGAAAATAGATACATACATTTTCTTATTTACTTAAGATTATGGAAAATTTTATATGTAAATAATTTGTATGTTTATATGTATTGTGAGAAAAAAGATAAAGGAGGGTATACCAGCTATAGAATATTATCTAAGGTACTATAATTTAAACTAATTGGTCAAGCTTTAGGAAATGTATTGCTGGTGACTCTTTGTGATGTCTGTGATGTAAGAGTTCCCTTTACTTCAGAATTAAGATAAATTGCTTCTGAAAATAGAGAGTAACTTGTAAATCACAGCCATTTGTGGAATATAAGGTTTAATATCCTATTTATGGAAAAAATACAAAAAATATTCTTCTATTTACCATTTAATTAATTTGGTGCAAATGCTTATGAGAGGAATAGGAATATTAGAGACAATAAATAGAAGTGATGTGAGGATAGATAGGTTCTCACCCATTCTATTAGTTAGAAATACTATAGAGAGCCAAAAAGTATGTGAGAAATAGATTTTATATCATAGAATGCATTTATTATTACTTTTTTACTTATTGCCACATAAATTTCTTTAGAACAATTAAATAATAAAACATTAATTCCAAGTATTTAGAGAGAGTATGATATACATACATATATATATACATATATATATATGTATTAGTACCTTAGTTTATGGCAGAACAGACATGTATAGAACAGCATAGCATGTCTCAAACAAGTGAGATCAGTATCATGTTTATTTAATAACTCTAGGAATCAAGGCAGCAGTAGACTGGAAATAGACATGTAAAGTGATATACATACAGAACTTGCCTTGAGCCTGGATGAGGAAAGTTACTAATAAATTCTTAGAAATGTCAGTAGGAAAAGCTAAAGAAAATTTATTTCTTCAAACTATAATAACTGCCATAGTATGATGACTTGATCATTCAAAAAATAGAATTTTCAAGCAGCCCAAGATGAAAATTATGTATCATCACTTCCTGTGGTAAATTTTCTGTAACTTTTATCCTTCCTGTTCTGAAAGGAACAGGAAGATAAGAAAGATATAAGACATTTAATAAGATAGAATAACTGAAAAGAGGCTCTTTTAAAAGATCCTAAAGAATAGGATTATAATAATGTATAATTCATCCACCTATAAAATAGTTTTAGCTATACATAAAACAAATTGGTAACAAATTTAGATGGAGAAAAAATATCAGCATAGTGACTGAGAATAGAGAAATATCTGCAATAAAATTTAATTTTTGGCAAACAGATGTTGAGCGTAGAAAGTGAAATTGAAGGGAAAGGGTTTACTACTGATTATTAACTGGTTCATTTATATTTAATCAGCCTAACCTCAAAAAGGAGCCAGATTACTAATGAGTAAAGAGAGAGACATAAAGCCTAAGAAGAACATTAAAGTTGAAGGAAATTCAGCGCTTACTCAAATAGCTGATCAGAGAGCTCAGAAACTTAAGTATTAAAATAAATATGATTATACCTCTACTGGGTATCTAGTGTTGTTGTCTCTTGTGTCAGTATTATCCTTTTAGGAAATTTCCTGCCTTGTTTGATGCAGCCAATGAAGCTATTTAATTCTCCTCCCATGAGTCAAAAGGACCGGTATTAAAAGTCAAATCCTGTCAACAACACTTTTCATAATGTCCAAAAAGTCCAATGAGACTTTGGCAATTTAACACTGAAGTAGTAATACGTTATCTGTAATTTTGATGGCTATTCATAAGTAAGCCATTAAAAGTGCTTAAAAAGTTTTTCAAAATCAGACAATTTATCAATTATTAGAAGTAGAAATGATTTTTAATTGGAGTAGGCAGAGTAACTTTGACTAAACATTATAATATATACATAATATAAACATTATAAGTAAGACACAGTAGAATTATAGACATTTGATGTGCTGAAGAAATAGAAAGGTTGCATTTTTAATTCTTCAGAAAATTTCCTGGCATTAAACAAGAAATTTGTATGCTATATCTTCTTATGTGTTCCCCTGTTTGACCACTATTTGAAATTTGGATGACTTTCTCTATTTTCTAAATTTAGTCTATAAAGTTTTAAAAGTTTTGTTTTGACAGTATTACATGGAAGATATGTTCAGCACATGAAACTGTAGTTATAATTTATATTAGTTTGACTTGAACCATTATTGCATAGATTCAACCATTGTTCTGGACCCTAGGTTTCCTCTTTACTATAATTTACATAGAAAAGCCATTTTAGAACAAATATATTATTGTATTAGTTACTTAATCATAACCCTACAGTTTCTATCTTGTCTGCAGAATCAAATGCAAATGCCTTAGTCATTACTATCTTATAACTCCTTACCAACATTACAATTTGTCCCAGCTATACTTTGTGACGTAATATCCCTGCACATCACTTACACTTCTGTTTTCTTCT
The DNA here is from genome assembly GCF_000151885.1 of Dipodomys ordii. Lineage (NCBI taxonomy): Eukaryota > Metazoa > Chordata > Mammalia > Rodentia > Heteromyidae > Dipodomys > Dipodomys ordii. Next base: position 4,420,194 of record NW_012267352.1, read on the forward strand.
CCCCAGCCCATTTCTGTTGGTGTTCTTAGAACATTGACTTCATTCCCTTCTGTAGAAAAAAAAATGTGTTTTCCTAAATAGTGTTTACATGAGTTTGCATTTGCAATTTTTTCTAACTCAAACTCTTCTAAAGTTTTATGCCTTCTTGTTGGTATTCCATGATAATATATATTGGTTACTGCATACTTCCTCCTTCCAATTTATGTCCATAGAGAGTTTAAAATGTTTGCAAGTGGAAAACTTAAAAGTTGTTTACTACTTGGAAACAATCCCAAATAGAATAAAATGTTGCAGTCTATCATAAGGACATAATGAGATTACCAATTCTTCTACACATTATTATTTAAACTTAACAAAGACAAATTACTTTATCCAGATACTTTTCTTTTTTATTTATTTTATTTTTTTGTCGGTCATGGGTTTGAATTCTGGGCCTGGGTGCTGTCCCTCAGCTCTTCAGCTTAAGGCTAGCATTCTACCACTTGAACCACAACACAACTTTCAGCTTTCTGGTGGTTTATTGGAGATAAGAGTTTCACGGACTTTTCTGCCTGGGCTGGCTTTGAACCACGATCTTCAGATCTCAAACTACATAGTAGCTAGTATTACAGGAGTGAGCCACCAGCACCTCACTCAGAAACTTTCTTTAGCAGTTTGAAGTGTTCAAGAGGAAAGTGTCCTTCATTTGATCTATTAGTAAAAGAATAGGGTGTGAAAACAGATAGATGATAGTATTGAAATTATCGCTGTCACTTAGACCTAAAATTTTTTTATTTAGCATTATATTTCAATATAAGAGAGAGAGACAGAATGAGACAGAAAGAGAGAAGAGCATATTCCAATGTTACATTTTGCAAAATAAAACAGTCTCACATTGACATAAAACAGTATTTCACTATATTAAAATACAAATAAATTCAGTCATATAATAAATGCATTTAATATTTAAATAACCAGTTTCTGCTACTTAATTTGGTTTTGATATTTTGACTTTTGCTCATTGAGGAAGGGTCTTTTTGACAAAGGGTCAAGTTAAAGCTGTACTGGAAATACCATGTAGCACAAACTGGTCTCAAACTCTCAATTATTTAACCACTCTCAGCTCTGTGTTACAGACATGCACCAACATGCATGGCTATAACATTTTTCTTTTAATGCAGATAAGTTTGTCAATTATTTTTGTGAATTATATCTTTATTATAGCGTCTATAGAAGAAACAACAAATGTAAATGACAAATCAGTTGTTTTCTATGTTTTGTTGTCCATTGCTCAGTTTTAACACATTTTGTAAACTATGTAGAGGTTTTGTATAGCTTCACATTTTACAGGCAGGATGGCCCAGTGTTTCACTAACAATTACTCAAGTGATTGTCTCAGATTTATTGTATTTCTTTGTTCATTTTCAAAGATCAATGTGTTATGTTTAAGTCAATTTATTTTGGGGTTTTCAGTTCTTTTCATTGATCTGTTTATTTCATCACCATCAAATACACTCATATATAAGTTTAGTTTTGTTTGTGTTGTTGTTATTATTACCAGCAAAAATTGAAAACTGCAGTGGTAGTTCAGGAAGACCAATTAGCTCCAGTGATAGACAGTCTCATGACTGATTTCTCCACAAATTTGGCTAAATAAATCAATGACCTGATTATATTCATGTCATATAGACTGAAGAAAAAGAGAAACTCCCCATCTAATAGTGTAGAAGTATTTTCTCATGAAATAGGTTATACAAAGACTTTGTAAATGTTAGCCTACAAAAGATGAACAATATAGGATATATCATAGCAGACAGAAGTATGAGGTGACAGAGCTGTAACAATTAAATATATACTGATGGTTTTAAAGATTAAATAATGAGTAAATATTTTAAAAATCCATTTGTTAGAAAAATATTTTGTAAGATTTAAAACCAAGCTTATATCAAATTAAAGTATATGTCATAATAGAAATCAACTGTACATGCACAGATGAACTTAAAATGTAATAGTTTGGGAAAATAACGTTTAGTTAAGGAAAGCCTCAGTAACTTCCAAGTTTATGTTTTACTTTTGTGATTAATGAAAGACCACAGATAATCTAGAGAAAAGATCATATTGAATGACACAGGGAAAACTTTTGCTTTAGATTTAGTTATAAGAAAGTAAGGTTTGCTTTTTTCAATTTTATGTAACTATGCACCTGGTTCCCTAGTGAGTGCAAGAAAAAAATAACAGGGGAAGATGGCGGAGGAGAAGCTGGAATCTGAACAAGCTCTCGCATAGAAAGCAGTTTTAGAGTTCCAGTGAACAGTCCTAAGCCAGAGAATCACACCAAGTGTGCCATCACAGGACAGAGAGTTAGACAAGAGAGGGAAGCCATGTGTCTATTGGCCATCCTTCTTTCTTCTTCAGAGAAGTTTCTCTTTAAGTCTTTCAACAACCTTAGCCATAAAAGAAATGCAAATCAAAACAACATTGAGATACCACCTCACTCCAGTAAGAACGGCAAAAATCAAGAACTTTAACAACAACAGATGCTGGAGGGGATGTGGACAAAAAGGAACTTTACTTCATTGCTGGTGGGAATGTAAACTTGTTCAACCACTTTGGAAAGCAGTATGGAGGTTCCTCAAAAGACTTCACATAGAGCTCCCCTATGACCCAGCAATCCCACTTTTGGGCATTTACCCAAATGTTTACAAACAAGACCACACTAAAGCTACCAGCACAACTATGTTCATTGCAGCATTATTTACCATTGCTAAGATATGGAACCAACCCAGATGCCCCTCAGTAGATGAATGGATCAAGAAAATGTGGTATATATACACAATGGAATTCTATGCCTCCATCAGAAAGAATGACATTGCCCCATTTGTTAGGAAATGGAAAAACTTGGAAAAAATTATATTAAGTGAAGTAAGCCAGGCCCAAAGAAACATAGGTCCCATGGTTTCCCTTATTTGCAATATCTAGTATATGTATGAGTCAAGCGGAAAAGGTCAGATAATGTGATGTCAGGAAAATGCACCCTTAGACATGAATTTTAATGTTTTTTCTTTCATGCATGTGTTTCTAACGCATTTATAAGACTATCTCTTTGTTGCTTTGTATGTCCCTCCCCCACAGTATAACCCCTGCTTTCACTATATTTGATGTCAGTATAACTTGTGGAGGAGAGGGGGAAAAACCAGTTGTTTAAGGATTCAGGTGGACCTGATGCAACAACGAGAAGTTGTCATGTCCAAAACGAGCTTTACAACGTCGGTCGGGGTGGGGGGAGGGGGGAGAAGAAGGGTTGGGATTGGGGCGAGGGGGGAGGCTGGGCAGGGATGTGAAGGGTAAACCAAAGGAGGAGGCTGCAATGCTTGGTAAGAAATGTACGCATTATCCTGCCCATGTAATTGTAACCCCACTGGACAGTATGTTCACAAATAAAAAATAAATAAATAAATAAAAAAAGAAAGAAAGAACATATCAATTCTAATAATTAGTATTAAAAACAAAATGTAGTTCTTTCTTAGAATCATCTCAGACTAGTAACATGATGAAGAATGCATGAAGATGTGTGTTTAGGGTCTTTGAAAATATATGTAAAATCTGATTGTTTCCATTGGTCTCTAGGTAAAATAGAATGCTGTTCTTTTATTTTTAATAAGTTTTTTACTTTGAAAATACTGTACAGAGGGGTTGCAATCACATGAGCAAGGTAATGAGCACGTTTCTTATCAAACATTTTTGCCTGCTCCTTTGTTTTTCTCCTACCATTCCTTCCTTCCCATCTCCACAACTACATTCCCCACCCTCCACCCTAAATTGTAAAGTTTGTTTTTCGACATAACATCTTGTACATCTCTTTGTTGCAATGGGTCCACCTGTATCCCTATTTAAACAATTTGTTTTTCCTTTCCGCTCCCCAAATTATACCAACATCAAATACAGTGAAAACAGTAGAATGCTGTTCTTTTTCATTTTCCCCCCTCCCCCAGGAGACATCACTGCTATTTCATTGTCAAAGTTAGTTACTGTGACTCAGTACTTGCAATTCTCAGAGACAAATAAACGAAAATTACTGAAATCAAAACAAACAAAACTAAACTGAAGCCACGTTCCCAGTAACTTTTTCATATTTCGTTATTGAAACATTTAACCTAATTATAAAAGACAACTGAAATATCAAACATTCAGAACCCTATTTTAGTTTTGAGGTTATATTTTGACATGTCTGAAGAATACATGAATTTTAGTATGCTGTAGTGAGTATTGCTATATTGATGAATCGTCTTATGTCAGAAAAGAGTCACAGTGCCAAGAATAGGGTGATATTCATATAGACAATGCAATTGTTTTCTATTGAGGTAGCTGATACCGCCTGGGGAAATTTCTGTTCATCCCAAGTACATAAAGCAAGAACACGAATATGAGTCTACTAAAAACGAAGTTTTGTGCCAGTGACATTTGTGTCTACAATCCTACCTCCTACTTTGGAGATTGAGATCCGAGAATAACAGTTCAAAACTAGCTAGAGCAGGCAACTACATGAGACATTTATCTCCAATTAAAAAAAGAACCACAACAGGCAAAAGTGGGATTGTTGCTCCAATGTTAGAATACTAAAATTGAGCAAAAGAAGCTCAGCAACAACGCTCAGTTCTCTAGTTCATGTCCTGGGACTCACTCTCTGTCTCTCTCTGTCTCTTTCTGTCTCTGTCTCTGTCTCTCATACACACACACACACATAACTTGTACATATACTTTTATTGTATTAAAAGTAATATTAGATTTGAGATGTTAGAATGAAATAAAAAAAGACCTAAGTTGAGTCCTAGTTACTCTTCTTCTAATTCAGCTTATGCATAATTTGTGATTCTCAATTCCCTTGCCTGTATTTGGAGATAATGGTTTTACAGTTGCCTATCACAATAAAAACTAAAAATAAATGATGTTCAACAAATTATTATATCGTATTTCACTACAATTTAATCAGCCATTGAAGCTTAATGTGAAAGCAAGATGAATGACTACAAAATCACCAGTATAAAAATGTCACACTGTAATTTTTAAAGTTCACTAATTCCCTGTATTCTCCTTAAATATTAAAGTATCAACTGTTGTTTTCTAGTTTTAGAGATTTTACAATAAAATCTAAATGATACAAAATGAGAAAGGCTGAACTTATTTCAAATTAATTTTGTTTCTTATGATATAGCATTAATTGTAATAGTTAAAAACTAAGTTAACAATGCTCGATAGGAAATGTACTCATTACCCTACTCGTGTAACTGTAACCTTTCTGTATAGCATTTTTACAATAAAAATAAATATGAAAAAATAACAAAGGAAGGGGTAACAATGCTCGATAGGAATTGGACTCATTACCTTGCTCATGTAACTGAAACCCCTCTGTACAGTTCTTTACAATAATATATATATATATATATATATATATATACATAGATATTTAAACAAACTAGATTAAGATGGGGAAGATTGTGGATCACCTACAGAAGAAAGTCACTCCTCTGACAAACAAGTGGTACAGGGCTTAAGTAGGGAAAGTCAGCTTCATTGAGAATAGCAGACAGCTATAAGCAAAAGACTATGGTGAAATAAAATTATAATTTGAATAGTAAACCTATAAAAATAAAAAGAAATTCATGAAAAAATATATTATACACTAGATAAACCTTTGGTTTTCACCCTAATTCATATCAATCAATCCAGTCTGTTTTAAATTTGTCCTCCAATATTCAGATGTCAAAGTTAGGTCAATGCCACCATGTTATGAGGTGGATGAAAATATTTAGGTCATATATTTTTTGTCTTTGTAAATGGATGTCATTATTTAAAGTGCTTTCAAGAGTAAGCTCTACCATTTTGCTTTTCAGTGTATCAGCATTCATGGGAAGTTTGGTGTCATTCCAATAGGATTTGTGTCCTGAAAAAATGAACATAAATGAGGAATTTAGGAGTATTAAAAATATTATGAAGACATAATGATAAAAACATACATAATGATAAAAGTACAGTCTGTATATTTATATATGAACAAAAATGCATATAAGGGATATGCAGAGTATATATGTAAACTATTTACTTACCTATCTATATATTTGTTATTATCTATCTATTTAATCTTCTCTCTCTGAATGTATGTACATATATACACACCATAATGAAATTTTGATTTTCTGGAGAAGTGGGTTAACATATTATCAGTTAGATCATGAATGAAGAAGGGCATTGTACTTTTACTTAAATGTTGTAGATCAAGATTATTTGTAAAAGTAAATACTTGGAATTAATAAGAAGTAAAGTACAAAGACAATTATATAATTCTATGGAGTCACAGACAAAAAAGAACAGAATAAGGAAAACAGTATAAAGATCTTTCCTAATCTCAAGTGAGAAAAGACCTCAGTCTGTTTCATTGAAGCATAGCTTTACCTGGATGGGAAGAAAGGTGGAAGAAATCAATTATAAATTGTCAACCATCAAAATAAATGGTATTAAATATAAAATTTGATATACATATATAAGATTTTGTAAATTTGTTTTACAGTATTCCAAATCAAGTTTATACAATATATCAAAAATTATCAAGCAAAAAGTATAAGGCACTTAAAAATGTCTTTAAATTTCAGTTAAATGTGAAAATACTTTCTAGCTAAGACAGTGTTCATAAAAAATAGTGACTTACCCAGATATGCCCTTTCAATGTATAATTAAAATTAAAAAAACAAAAAGAAAAAACACGTAATTTTTGGCAAAATGGGAATAATTATAGGCTCCAGGGGTTTCAACTATAATGCATCTGAATCACGAAATGGATTTTGACTTTCTGCTCAGAACTGGCTTAGAAATCTATCTATTAAAATATTATCAGGAGATTAGGCTGTCAGAGCTGGAGAAGAATAAAAGATGTGAGCACACAAAATTACAGCTTTGCAATTTTAGAGTAATTTAAATCTGATATCATTCTTTTAAATTCTGCAAATGTTTTTTTTTCCAACAGAACACTATTCTAAATTATATTCTTTTAATAGTGATCCCAAGGCCTTGAAATTATATTAAGCAAGTCAGTTACATCCATTTTTTTGGAATTTGTACCGTCATAGAAAAAAAGTTGAAAGCAGATATTCTTATGTGAAGACATCCAGTTTTGCTATAGTTTAGAAAATTAGGTTACAATTATTTTAATACATGGTTTCTATCTTCAGTGCTAACTTTATCTATTTCTGCATCTGATAGGCACAATTAGATAATGTGTACTGAGTGGCACCCACTGTAATATATTCAAAGCAATGAATTGCTTCATAAATGGGAGATGGTAATGCTTGATTAGTTCACTTTAGGTTAATGCAGCTTGAGAGTCCCTCTGTAATTGTATGAAGAATAATACCTGTAGTTATACATTAGGTGTAAATTATCTCCAAAAATGAATAGCATACAAAATAGAATGTCATTGGTTCATTTCCATTAAATAAGGACCTGCTTGCTCATAACTTGTTGATATGAGTTTTTAAAAGTTATTTTAGTCAAAATAAACCCTTAATTTTAAAGCTAAATAGTTAAAATAAATTTAGACCCTTAATTTAGTATTAATTTTCCTTTCAAAGACTTTTAACTAAATAAGACAATTCAGAAATTTCAACAAGCAAGAGTTAACATTTAAAAATATCACTAAAAATAAATATAATTAATAGAAATTAGTGGCAAAGCATCAAGTTAAGAGAGTTAAGAGACTGAAAAACATGAAATTATAGTTGATACTCAAATCTCAATATAGAACATTCTTCTCACATTAAATGTATTTAAGATAAATATTATATATTGAATGAATTATATGAAACATTACATGAAATGATTCATATATATTTAAAATTTTATATTTGTTTATATCATAGAAATCATTATTTGTCTCATTGTCATTTGGCCTATAAACTGGCAGTTTATAATATAGAAAATACTGGGTTTTTGTTTTGTTTTTACTTCCTTTTATTCTTTTTTGTTTTTATTAAATTTAATGTTATTGTCAAGGTGATGTACAGAGGGGTTATAATTATATACATAAGGTAGTGAGTACATTTCTTGTCAAAGATGCTACCTCTTCCCTCATTTTTTGTCACACTTTCTCTTTCCCCCTCCCCTCCAGTTAATTTCCCATCTATTGTCTTGTTCGTGATCACTGTTGCATTGGTCTGCCCTGTGTTGTTTTTACTTCATTTTACACAACTATTTTGCCAAGCTTTACTCTAATAATCAATTCTACGATATTATCTCATATGTGTATATAATGTACTTTCACCTCCTTTACTATCAGTACTGTCTCCACTCTGCCTACCTGCTCCAGTTGAATGTCTTATGAATTACTATTTTTATTGCAAGTATTTGTCTATCTGTAGATATTACCATTTCAATGTTAATTTTATACATTCACAAAACCATTTAACTTTCATAGTAATGCTCATTTTTCCTATTTAAATAATTTATTATTTTTCTTCCAACAGCATCAGTGATTTTTCTTTAATTTTCGTCTTATTTATTTTAAAATGTGGATCATGCTGACAGCATAGATTTTAATTTTGTATTTTTGGTTAGTACTGTTACCTACAAATAGTAGTAAATCTATAATAAACATTTATAAAGTTAAGCTCATGATTTACTTTTAATCTTCTTATAGTGACCTGTATAATAATTTGTATATTAACTTCAATGATGGTTTCCTCACAATTTCAGTCTAGTTGCAGTTATTCAAATAGTTCAAGGAGATAGCAGAAGAATATAAAACATGGAAATGGATTTCGTGGGACCATTTATTGCTCCTTAATATGATCTGTGCACAGGGCTGAAACATCATGGTGGTTGCCTGTGATGGAACAATGCAGTTGAATACATTTAGAGAAAAATCAGTTACTCATAACTAGATAAGGAAGTCAAGAAAGGGAATGGTTGTTAACAATGTCTTATCATAATCATACTTAATATTAACTATATGGTAAGCAGCAAGTGAATGCTTATGCTTTGCATCTAGACAGAGCTATTAAAATTTAGTCCCTTTAATAAAAGCAATAATAAAAAGTTATACTTATAGAATTTCAAGTATTTACTTCACATGACTGATTACATATATTTTAAGTGGGAGTAAGTAAAAATTTTCATATATGAAATGAAATATAAAATTCCAGTATAATTTTAGGAATTTTATAATAGTCCTACTGGGCTCTGTCATATATCTGATTGCAATCAGAACTATCAGACTATGATAATTTTGTAGAAAAAATCTCAATTTGTCAGATATATAATAGGACTGAAAAATAGCTGGGAAATTTGTTTTGACTGTCTATAAGTTCAACAAAGCAGGTATTGATGTTTTAGTGTGCAACCAAAGAGAAGGTATAGACGGATTCACTTCGAATGAAACATGGCAAAATACTGTAAAAGCATGCACTGCACTGTAGTCTGGGTATCTTTTGAGCTTAAAAATTCTGCTTTTGTAATTTAGTGAGCTCGGGTCATGCTATTTCCCATTCTATAGGAAGAATATTCAATGCCAAATGTCTCAGAAAGCCGTTATCAAATACACATCTTAGCAATTAAGATCTAGTTAATCTTGAATCTTATATAAGAAGTATAGCCTTCTCAGAATCTTATCTATAAGTTGAAGATAAATTTACCATGATCTTTTATATGTTATAGTGGTACTCATATTTAGTTTGTTTAATAAAAATATAACAAAGCTATAATGTTTAGTGTTTAATTTAAATTAGCTTTCTTCCCATGGATTATATATATATATATATATATATATATATATATATATATATATGTCAACAGGTAAAATAGAGACATCAATTATACAGACATATATGTATAGGGATCATCTATATTTATATACACACATATATATATAATGATATCAAATTAATGAGATATGTGCTGAACATAATGTCAGTATAATTTCCCCAACTCTCTGGTTTTGTTCACTTAAGGAAAACAGCAAGCAAGGAGTTGCACTTTGGATCTATATATTGATTAACTTGCAGAGGTGGAACCAAGAGATTGCACATTAATTAAACTGTCTTAGACTATGTTAATTATTCTTATCACTCAGTCTGGCTTTGTTTGTGTGTATTTGTGTCTTCCAGCATGTGAGTGTATATGTGGGTGGGTGCTACAATAATAAGGAGAATAGCTCTATTACCATTCTTAGAGTTAATTAAAAACTAAGACAAGTAGAAATGATTATCTCTCCTCTATCTTATTATTTCTGTTAATTTGTTTTAAAAAGTAATTTGCTAATCAACAATGAAGTGCTTGCTAGATGTTTGTGTCTACTTATCTTCTATAAGCAAATGTGGTATATTTAATTAAGTTTTTTGTTTCTAATTTTACAGTTAATTTGAGATAGAAATACTTTGATTCCTACATGAAAGCTTCACAAAATAAAATGTTAAGAATGTATTTTTCCTTCTGAACAATAGACATTTTAATCAAAATGAATTACATATAAATAACAAATTATCAACAATTATTATTTTATATCTACAGTGGATGTTAAGAAACAAATATACTCGTAATTAATATTTTATAAAATGTCTTTAAATCTCCAGGTTTCCTATTGCACTTTGTGTTTTATATCAAAGCATGTTAAAATATTTGCCAGTCTTACAATAGATATTGAAACAATTCTATGGTCTTTGTTTCTTTGATGAACAGAGATATACAGAAATAGAAAAATGTTACAGATTTTTATTTTTTCTCAAATAATGCTCTGAATTTTTGGTTAATGTTTAATTATTTTAAATAACTTCATTAAGTATATTTTATCATTACAATTTGATATTGTATGAATAAATGCTCTTAAATTATACTTTAAAAGTGCACATGAGTAAGATTTTATTAAAGTTTACTTTATCTTTCTCTGTGTCTGTGTCTCTGTCTTTCTCCTTGTGCCCATACTGGGGCTTGAGCTCAAGGAATTGGGAAGCATTTTTTAGCTTTTCACTCAGGGCTGGTATTCTAATACTTGAGCAAAAACTCCACAATTTAATAATTTAATAAATAAGAACTTTACCTATTTTTCTTGCTCAAATTTGATTAATATCATCCTAAAACCTAATCCCCTTAAACAGCATTGATGGGATTTACTATTCTGTGTTATAGCAATGTTGGGTGCAGGCCTTAGCAGAGTTCATCTGTGTTAGTGGTTGCATTCTGGTCACTGGTCATATTATAAACATGTTTGAGCTCAACTTCTGACTATTGAATGATGTAAGAATGATACTGAGCTAAGATTAGTTCATCATGCAGAAAGTGATCAAAGCTGTATCACATGATGTTAAAGGCGCTGATTTTAAGAGCACAAAGAAATAAGAAGACTTAATATTACCAAAATGATTCTTATGTCCCTTTTTATATCATGTTTGCTCTTACTTTATGTCCCAAACATGAGATATAAAACTCCTAATCTATATGTTAAAATGCCAACCACATCAAAGGGAGCAAACGTGTATAAACTTGGGACCCAATATTGCAACAATGTAGTGGTTTCCGATCTAGTACTTGTGAGAAATACATACTTGCTTCTCACAAGCATATACTTGCTTCTCACAAGTAAGTTTCATGAATTATCTCACCAATTTTATCATTTAATCAAAATAGCAGGCTAAAAGTCCTGAATCTTGTGAGGCCTCACACTCATAGAGTGTGTCTTGAGAGAGAACATCATATTGAAGACATGCTTTCTAATCTATGAAGACTGAATTTACCATAGTGACAGATGATAGAATAAACACAAATACTGCCTTGTGAGAAGACAGTGAAGGAGCCACATGAATTCTGAAATTTAAAAAATATTGCTCATGTGTAGAATATTGACACACTTTTTATTAAGCTGTGTTTTGTCTCCTATAACCCCTCATTTTTTCAAGACTTCTGGTATTAGTTGATTTGTCTCCAGTGACATGGATTATACTCAGAATGATTATACAGAATGAAGTTCATGGATTCAGATTCAGAGAGCTAAAGAACAGGAAGACTAGGGTTGAATCCCATGTCTTAGCAGGTAAGATTGGGTCATGTTTGAGATTGTTTTAGAGGACAGTATTGCAGTGGATGTTTGTTGTAAACCTAGTCAGTGCAGGTGGTCCTGAGCAAGAGGGTGGACATAGAGTGATATGAATTTATCAGAGCACTATTGAATAGCAACTTGCTGAGCTGATTCCAGTTGCTTACCTATCTAGCTAACAGAAAAAGGATGGTGGCTCTATAGAGATAATGACTGTAACAATTACCCTCATATCCGTGCAATTGCAAACATGGTTGAAGTACATTTGATAAAGACTCATAAATTGAGTCTTTCATATTTACTTATTTTCCTTAGATCTTAGTTCACTATTTCTTTGCAGTGATTTTTTTCACCACTCTTCATCTGAGTAGTATCTTAAACCATAATCATTATTCACTAACAAGTGTCTGCCAATTAGTTTAGTGAGGCTTTGCATAATTAAAAGAGATAGTAACTTTGTTGACAATCTGAGCAACAAGAAATTAGATTTAGTGATTACTTTAAGATTGATGTATTCTTTCTAATAACTTTGTGACTCATTATAATTTTTATTTATAAATAGCTACTATTAAAGAACCATTCCTAAAATTGAACAGTTTAACATTCTAGATATAATTTTTGTTCACTTACGATTTTTAAAGTTTGTATATAATAAACCATCAATAAGAACATAATCATGAAAGTTTTTCAGCTGTTTAGATCTATGAAATACTTTCTCTTTGTCTTTTCCAAATAAACTGAAAGTACAAATATAGTTCTCAGGACTAATTCTTTCCAAAAGTTCTCAGTAATTTAAAGAAAGTTTGAAAGTATTTAGAAATTTTTTTAAATCAAGCAAAACAACAACGAAAGGAAAAAAACATTATTTTACAATGATTTTTTTGTTTCTTCTGAAAGCTTAATGGTTTACTTAAAATCATTTCTTTAATCTACTTTAAATGTTAGTCTACCTTAAATGGGCGATAGACTGTAGTATATAAAATAACTTCCTTCCAGCATTATGATTGTTGTAGCCTTGTGTTACTGTTTTCACAGCTCTGCCAGCTTTCCAAAGGTAACATTCATTGTCTGTAAGTAAATGCTCTCTAGTAGTTGTTGCAAACTTAAGAAATGAAAATGGAATAAGAACACTTTTTTAGAATAAGTGATATGTTTCTTCCTTTTCTCATCTTCAAAACAGAAAAAAATGGAACCGATACGCACTAGTGAAAAATTTATAAGAGCTTTTAACATGCAAAGACAATATATTAACATCTTCAGATGTTATTAATAGTTGAGCATCTCTGCCCATCGTAGAATCCTATTCACTTAGTTATTAGGTACAACACCATAAAATTTTGGAATAAATTGCCTGTCAAAGAAGCTGGTATTTTTGAAATGATACAATTGTTGAGAAGGAAAGGTAGGTCTCAACTTTTCAGTAGTCACCATCAGCTGGATCTTCCTTCAACTTCCAAGTGTATTTGCTTCAATAGTTGGCACTGTTTTGAATTTTGTGACTTGCTGAATCATTGAAAATAAGGACTGTTAATTCATTGGCTGGTGTTGACTGAACTCACAGATTGTCGCAGAAAATATTCTGTAAATACACACTGCCAAATTGCTGCTCTGTTTTGACTTATTTTCTGAAACTTCACACATATTCAGGAAATTAAAATAAGTACATCATGGCATTGATTTCTAGCAGTGACAGCAGCAATCACCTTCTCTTTTTCCTTCTGTCCTTCTTCTCCCTATCCACTACTTTTCTTATTAAGTGAATTTATTTCATTTGCAACCATTCTTTCACATATATGTTATTTCTTCTTCAATAGGTTTGCTTCATATGCCACAATTTTGTTTTAATAACAATTTGTTTTAATGACAATAGTAGGCTTGACATTTTCAAAGTTCCTTGAGACACTTTAAATGAATATATTTTGACTTTCAAGTTCAAAGTCACTATTTAAAATTTTCACATTGTTTTTTGTGTAATTATTTTTTGAATTGTGACATCTGAGGAGAAAATGAGTTGCAGAAACAACTCAATTGGCAGAACACTTACCAACCAATCAAGAAGCCCTGTGGTTAAGGCCCTTACTGTCTTTTCCCAAAAGCTACGTGTTTTCATATAACATAGTGTTACAAATTTCTCTTCCAGATAATAATGGGATTTTCGTACAGTTCATTTGTGACACAAAATTGTTTTAAATAGGGAAGACTGAGGACAAAGAAGGAAGAATAAAAGAGTAAGTCAGAAGACAAGATTTCATAAGAAAATATGATTATGTTAAAATGAAACTTCTTGTACAAATAATAAATGCGAATAAAAACAAAATAAATTAGAAAATGCAAAATATACCCATTTTGTACTTCTAACCTCTAGAAAAAATAATACACATTATTTTAGGAAAAAATATATATTTCAGTTAGGGGTTTCCTATTCAACACAGAATTTAAACATTAAATAATGTACAATCAACCTTAATCAACCTTTAGAGTAGCTTTTTTAAATATTTCAGAATTTTTTAAAATAAATTATACTTATTTAGCTACTAAAAACCTGCCAGTTAATAATGAGTTCTATAAACACCTTATTATTGTAAGGACTCTTCCTCCATTCTTTTCACTTCCTAATTTTATTTCTCTCTGTTTATATTGGAATTTAAAAACCTCAAATGAAAACATTTAATTCAAATTTCTTAGCATGTTTTCTTAAAAAAAAAAAAACAGGCTTCTGATCCTCACTGAATCTATACATCTCTCCTTGAACCCTTGGACTTTCAACTTGTTCAGCAATAACATCAATTTTCTTTTTCATTTTGTATCAAATAGTAAATTGATTTCAAATAAATAATTTTATAGCCTTAGCTATAACTAAGCTGATATCTAGCCAAAATTTTACATCCTACCATCATTTTAAAGTAAAAATAAAAATAGCTTATTATAACATTTCTCAGAACAAATTTAAATTTAGCTATAATAAAATACTCAGGTTTCTTTTTATTGTACAAAAATTACAATAGTTGTACAAAAAGTTGCAATTCCATACATAAGATCATGAATATAATGTTTCTTGATCAGTGTCATGATTTCCATTATTTCCCCCATCCTATCTCTATCCTCAACTTATATAGGTAGATGTTTACATAATATACAAGAAATATAATTATTGCATTGACTCACTCTTCCTCTCTCCCTTCATATTCCCTATCTATTGTCTTCCAACAACACAACTGAACAACTATCAAATATACTAACATACTGTTTATCCTAATAAATACCAGAAAGTAATAACATATGCCATCTTCTCCAGCATAGAATGCTTTTTAACTCATAATCAATTCTTTAATTAACTTTCCTGTTTTATTTTTATTTTGCATTTAGCAGTTATGAAAAAATATAACCTCAAGGTCTCTACAACAGTGGGGCTTTGATCTGTTGCAATGTCTCCTTTAATAAGAAGCCACTCAACCTCTTTCACTTATTAAGAAAATCATATGGGAGATGCAATTACAGAACAGGCATATTCTTCTGGAAACAATGATTGTGATGAAACTAATCTTTGTAATTAAACTGAAATATTTTAAAAAGCATTCTGTTCCTCCAACTAAGGCTTCCCACTGCTAGAAAGTAAATTACTTCGGAGACATTCTGAGAACTCGGAGTCTTCTTTGAGAATCTTTGGGACACGCAGAGTTTTCCAGCACATGGCCCAAGGGAGAACTTCACTTCAGAACAGATGCTAATGTTTCAAGCAATTTAACGGTGAATATGGTAATGAAACAATTTTATTTAACTTCATTTTAGAAGAAGACACAACCTGCATGATTTGATAATGTTCAAATTGAAACTGCCTTCAGGGTATAGAACCTGACATATTTCTAAAGTTGTTTAAAATGTACACAGTAGTAAAAATGTCTTTTTGTGAATAAAAATGTTCCTTACTTTTATCTGTATTTGAACTGAAATTTTGTCATCCTTACCATATTGTAATTGGTATTACAAAGACATGAAGTATTATTTCCCTGTCTTTTTCTATATATCAATTTTAGAGTAGCAATGTCTGATAAGAAGTAATATTTTACAATGATACCATATTATTACTAAGGAAGGACAAAATACTGTATAGAGGGCCATTTTCTGTGAAATTATTTAGAAACTGTTTTTTTAAGAAAATGGTTCTTGAAAGATTAATCATTTTAAGTGATAAATTCACCTATCTTGAGCCATAAAATAATATTATAAAATCCCTGCCAAATTTGCATTATTTTAATAGGTCAGAATAGATTTAAATGTGTAGAAAATATCAGAAAATATCTATCATTAATATCAGTTATCAACATGTCATGATTGGAGGTGAACTTCAGACAACCAGTCTTGTTTTTAAAAAGGATTTTAAACTGTCCTTATTTGCTCTGACATGCTAAATAATAAACTGATCATAGTTATCACCAGGTCTCTATTGGCATATTATTTTTCCATCAGTTATTCAAATCTTTATTGTGTTTGCTAGTTGTGGTGATGTCTAAATAATATCTTTGTCATAAGAATAATACAGCTATCCTGAAAGGACCTAGATATTAGAATGTGATTTTGCTTTAATGAGGAGAAATAGAACAAATTGCTATTTTAATACATCAGCTGTCAAAACCACAGATGGCACTCCCTAATAGACAGTCATGGAGAATTTATAGAGGGATTTTTTTTTATGTGAGTGGCCAGTGTTAAGACAAACCAAGGAGAGATGACAATAAATGTCAATAGCTGAAGTGAAGTTTAACAGAGACCAAGAACGGGTGCTTTACAAAATTCATACAACAGGTTTAGACTGCTGAAAGAAACCAGTTCCCAACTTTATCTCATGCCAATCCTCTAACTTCTGTCAGTGCATCCCAAAACAGAGCATAATATAATATGCCAAATATGTCAATTAGGGATAAAGATTATTTTCCCTTAAAGGTACTTGAAAATTACAAGGAAAATGAAAGAGCACTTTGAATTCATTTTTGCTTCTGAAAGCAGTGGAAATACTCACATGATATATATTTTTTTATTCTTGAAGGAAAAAAATTTTATCACCTGAGGTGAGGGTCGGACTTTTGAACTCTTAGCTACAAACCTTGTTACACAACCCATTTCCCTCCCATCTCTTTCCCATGGTTAACTGTCTCTTCTATTTTGTCTATTTTCACAGTTTACTAGTTTTAATCTAGTACAGTGTATAGCCATTGGTTATAACTGCCCTGCTAGGTGTTCATATTCTTAGGGGACTCAAATGAATGTATAAAATATTCATAAAATGTCATGACAGTTTAATCCTTAGAGCTCAAGCCACATACTCTAAAAAGATAAAAGTATAGTTTTCCTTGCCTACAATCCTATGAGCCAAAATTAGGAGGATTAACAGGTAAAAATCATTTCATTTAGTCTACAAAGTGAGTACCCTATTTATAATCAAGATGGAGAAGGAATATTGAATCTAACAGAAAAAATATATAAGTGTTGGTGGCTCATGACTATAATCCTAACTAACTATTCAGGGCTGAGGACTGTGGTTTGAAGCCAGCCTGGTTGATAAATCCACTAAAATTGAAGATGCCACTAAAATGATAAAATGTCAGCTGTGAGCAAAAATGGTGAGCAAGAATGTGAGGCTCTGTTTTTGTACCCCAATATCCCTCCCCGCTCTCAAGTATATCCTACAAGAGTAGATTGCTATGTTGCTATTCATTAGATATTTTTCCTGTTTTTCTTTTTTTCAGTCTTTTGTATGATCTAAAGAAATATATCAGCTCCTTCCTATAGTAACTGATACCAGGCAATTCCCTCTCTCCTAGTGATACCAAAAGCTGCAAATGCTCATGTCTCTTGTTGAAAAAGGACATTGAATTTGAATATACTTTTGTATATTCTCCACTATACATGAAGCATCTCTATGCTATTTATGATGTCTAAGTATATATATATATATATATATATATATATATATATATATATATATATA
>NW_012267352.1:4438281-4585370 GCF_000151885.1 Dipodomys ordii
TATATATATATATATATATATATATATATATATATATATACATGTATACAGAGAGAGTTGTAATGATAGAATAATGACAATAATCTGTTTGGATTAGTTAAGCACCGATATAATTTTATAAAATATGAATATACTCAACCATGCTTGATTGAATCCATTTACATAGAATGCTCAGGTATGAAAGGCCAATGGTACACAGTTTGGAAATTTTGTCTGAGTAACTGACACTGCTTCTCTGGGGATCTAGCTTCACCTTTGTATTTGCTCTGCTAGTCTCTAAGCTTTGTTAACTTGCAGCCTTCAAACAATGTGTCTGTGTCTCAATATAACAGCATTTGAGTTCATTTTGGTTTTCAGCTAATCCATTTCTTTCTACTTGATTTTGCTTATAGAAAATAATATTTTGTCCCTGATGTTTATTTACAGCACAGCCTGCACAGGGTAAAGGAAGAAAAAGGCATTCCATACTGGGACACATTAAATCACAGACCCTCAGAACTGATTCTCTGTGGAACCTCATTGGCATAATTCTTAACATTCATAATAGAAATACATCGTGACATGGTTTGTATCCAGCCTGACAATGTGTGAAACGTTGAGCCACAAATTGAAATGAACTGTGTGACAGAAGAGGTCAGTACTTCCTCCTCAGAGGGAGGAGGGAGACTCTGAGGGGATTGGGGGGGGATCTCATGATCTGGTATGTTCAAAATCGTCCTTGAGAGAAAGAGTTATGTGCTGCCCAGAAGAAAATATTGTTAGGAAACTTATAAAATATCTAATAACATTTTCAAGAATTATTCAGAAATATATGGGAAAAGCTATGGACCACAGTATTTGAAATTAATAAACTGAAAACAAATGCCTTATATATCTATCGTTTGATTCACATAATGATTTTTCTATCCAGTTGGATTCACTATTCACAACTCCCAATTTTTTCTAGTCCATCATGAGGTGACTATATTTTTATAAGTTGTATTTATTTGCCTTAATCTTTAACATTGGGTATAGTCTTACATTTGTCATTTACTCGTCTTTATATTATATATAATATGATGCACAGACATTAGAGTACTGACCAATTCACTTTGTCAAATGTGCTTAACCAGGTCATTGTGAATATCATTAGGACATCCAACTTTTCCCTTTACTAAACAGACTTATCTTGATTCTCAACCTAGGTACACATCAAGTTTGTTTGTTTTCTTGTCAGTGTGCATTTAATTGAGTGTATTAAAAACAGGTTTTCTCATTGTTTCCACTTCAAAAATATTTTGATACTCATGCCCATTGCAGGTTGTATCTATCTGAAGTTCCTATCATACTAGAACTGAGAATTAATCCATTAGCCATAGACCCACAGAAACATCTATTTTCATATGGCTGAACATATATTTAAATACTTTAGGCCAAATATATTATGAGCAAGAAGCTTTCATGGGTAAATCCTTTTGTGGTCCTACGTCGGCTGACAATGATTGTGGTATCCTGTGGTAGAGGTAGGTTTCAGTTTACAGGACTTGCAAAGCAGCTTTTCACAGAGCTTGCACCATATTACAATGCCTTCTGTTGAGTTGGAGAGTTCCAAGTTCTGACTCGCATATGAGGCTGACAAAGTCATGCTTTTAGGAGAGTTACGGTATGTCATTGAGCCTCTGTTATTTTAGTAGCATTAAAAGGTTTCTTATGCCTTTATGCAAAATAGTGCAACCTAAAAGTTTATTTGCTACCAATAAATGCATGGTAACCTGACAATGTGTGCAAACACATCAGTACAAGAATTAATGTTTTATTTTAGTTAGGGGAATTGTCAAAATCAATCCTTGTCTTGCTATATTTCGTGATGTTTAACAGTCTTTATACTTGTTCCATAATTTATCACTTTTTTAACAAATAGTATATATCACATAATCTTCTAATTGAATTCATGGATATTCGATTTTTGAATAATGTTATATAAATATTAATAACATTGGCTAAATGTGATTTCTTTAATATTGTGTGTGTTTCTGTATATATTCAAAAATATATTCCCAGATATCCATTTATTTCTACTCTGAACATCCAAAAATTTCTGAAAGCTAAAGGACATGAATCTGGAAGAGTTTGTTATTATGAAGCCTACATCTTCCCTTAATTTCATCAAGCAACCCAACTGTCAGTTAATTACAAACAAAACGAATTAAGACAGCATGAAATCCAGTTTGGTTTTTGTCAGTGTTAGCTTTCTACAGTTTCTGTAACAAAACATCATAAATTGAGTAGCATAACAGACACACAAAAAATCGTATTTCCACAGATATATGGTTCGAGGTCTGAAGCCAGTTCCTAACTACCTTTGAATCATCACAGAGATTTTCTTCCTTTCCATATCTTCCTAATTTCCACCAGTTTCCCAGTGAATATTGCAGCAAGTTGTCTCTACCTGTGTTATCGTGTGGTATTTGCCCTGTGTGCATCAGTCTTTCCATGGCCATCTTCTCAGGAGGAGCCAGAGCATATTCAGGTTATACATCCTATTGCAAAACCTTATCTAAAACAATTACATTAGAAAAGCATCTATTTCCAAATCAGTTCATATTCTCAGGCACTAAAGAGAACTTCTACATATCTGTGTCTTTGTGGCTAGGGTCAGGGGTTCTTGCAAATATTATGGGATCAGAGTTCATGCAAATAACATAATGTGAAGAAGACAGAAAGGTAGGAGGGGAAATAGTTGAGCAAGAGGAAATAGAATGTTTTACCTGCTCTACTTCTTGAATGAGCCCATGGTTACATGACCTCATGGATTTGAGTTAGACTCTTCATATTCGTTGTTTTCAGTTATCTCACAAACTGCAAATTACATTTCAATTTAAAATCTCAACGATATTTGGGTACTTTTTTGTTTTCCATTTCCTCATACTTTTAAAATTAATGTTGCTATTACACTTTTTGACTCAGGTCACTTAATTTACTGTATAATATTTTAAGTTCTTTTTGTTAGGATTAAGCATATAGTTTTACTTTTGTGTATTTGGGTTTTTCTCACTTCATGGATCCACCTTATTTCACAGGAAAACTGATATATGTTTTAATTTTAGATGGCATTATCTCATTTCATGTTATCCATAACTCAGTGTGCAACTTCACCTGATCACTGTATTTTAATTTATGTCTCTTTTATTTAACATTGGATATGGGACATTTACACTCTCAATATATGTCCTATTCTTTTCATAGGTAATTTTAATATCTCCACACAAATTGGGTGAAGATGAAGAATGTAGGAACATACCTCTTTCCTGTTGCTTATTGAATTTGGAGAGGTGGGAAAATGATGAATGTATCCCTACTATATTGTGTCACTACTAAAATACCTTGCATCGTTTTTTTTTTTTTGCTAGCAGTTTAAAGTACAGACAAAGTTCTCAACATTCTGCAGCAGTTGTCAATGCTTTTTCAACTGTCATCCTAAATGCATTTGACAGTGTCGATGATCTGTAAAACATGCTGCTGTAAGTATTGCCTTACAGAGATTAGTGAAAATAATAGTCTGATACAGTAACAAAGGGGCTGTATTTAGTTAGATAGTCCCAAACCATGCATTTCCTTTTGTGCATACAGAAGGAGCCATATGCCTCACTGAATGTAATGATGAATTATAAACTACCCATGAAAACAAACATCAGTGAGGAAGCAGAAGGAAATGAGAAGTTAATACAAATTGCCATTTAAAACTGAAATATACTGAATCTCTTGTGCTTTATATTCTATAAAATTTATGTTTAATTTTTATAATGGTCTCTATTAAAAAAGTTAACTGATTGTTATTGAATGTGCATTCTCTTTTTAGTTGATTGCAGTAAGGGCATGAATAGTTTGTGCCATTATTCTAAGCAGTCTAATTGTACTCACATTGTGCTTGCTTCAGATTTAAATTACATATTTCATAATAGGTATTTACTAGTATATTTAAGTATATCATAATCATTCCCATACATTGTGGGAATTTTCTCTGATGTCAGGTTACCATGGAAGTAGATCTTGAAAGACTGTTACTTTTTGAAAGTTCCATAATGAATTACTCACTATTGTTCGCTTGTAACTACATTTATGATATAGAAATCTTGCAAAATCATCTTGCATATACTTTGTTTTATCACTAGCTTATCAGCAAGGCCTCAGATTTTTGACATCTGCATGGATTTCAAATACATGAGCTTACCACTTAAAATTTCTTTCTTTTTTTTCAGTCATGGGGCTTGATCTCTGGGCCTGGGCTCTGTCCCTCAGCTCTTCAGCTCAAGGCTAGTGTTCTACCACTTGAGCCACAGTGCCACTTCCAGTTTTCTGGTGGTTAATTGGAGATAAGAGTCTCATGGACTTTCCTGCCCCGGCTGGCTTTGAACCACGATCCTCAGATCTCAGTGTTCTATGTAGCTAGGATTACAGGCGTGAGCCACCAGTGGCTGGAAAACACTTGTAAAATTTCTAAATACAAAAACTACAGCAAGATTATAAAAACAAGATTCAGAGTAATTCAGACAATTTTTTGGCATTTCAATAAGACCTCATAAATCACTTCACTCTACCTTAGCATTTATGC
Organism: Dipodomys ordii; assembly: GCF_000151885.1. NCBI lineage: Eukaryota > Metazoa > Chordata > Mammalia > Rodentia > Heteromyidae > Dipodomys > Dipodomys ordii. The sequence continues at coordinate 4,442,873 of NW_012267352.1, forward strand.
CACTTTTTCTTGAGTACCTGATGAGATTACAGTTGGTAATAATTCCTGCAAATATTATTCAGAATAAATTTCATTATAAAATAAACTTTAAATAAAAAACTTGTGAAAAGTTTTTGAACCTTTTGCCATGAATATCTTATATTGTACTTTTAGAAGTATAGGTCATCCTTGTGTCTAGGTCTAATAGCTTGTCGCAAAATACTTTGCTAGTTTGGTGGTAGACTATGGTAATATTTAAAATGAAGAGGAAAGAAAGCTAAATTTAGTTGATGCATGATTCAGGGTTGTGATAAAAAAACTATTGGTATATTTTTGCGATGTATTGTCTTATTATTCATAATATTTATAAAAGATTTCAGGAAAAGTATTTACCGTTTCAATTAAAATTGGCATTGTGTGTCTACTTCCTAGGATGTCATTTAATAGTGTGACTCTTTTTTTAAATCAAAGGTGACATGGTGACGAAATAAAAACAGTGACATAGTACAATAGAGATATAGCTCAAATGGTGAAATACTAGCTTGAGGCAACAAAAGCTTAGCTGAAGCACAAGGCCTTGAGTAAAAGCCTCAGTATGGATATGGATGGGTACACTCATGCACACACACGCACACACTGATTTCCTCATAACACTAGCACCATTGGTTTTCTGCAATCAATAGGGTAATACTGGGAAAGAGTACTGGGAAAGAGCCAGTGTGGTGGCTATGTGAGCAGAAACTAATATCTGCCCTTCTAAAAGGAACACCAGGTCCTTGGAGCATGTTGGGGAAATGCATGGCCATGCTAGAGCTGTGACAACCACTGTCACCCTAAGTGAAGCATTCTTATACTAATCTACTGAATAATCCAACTGGACTCTAGAATCAATCTTTCTTACATTCTGTCTCTGTCTCTCTATCTCTCTGTCTCTCTGTATATCTCTCTTTCCTGTCTTTTAGTGATACTGTTTTTTTTGGGGGGGTAGGGACTAATCTTGACACTTAAATTCTGGTCCTCATACTGTCACTTTCTTGCTAACTGCTAACTGACTGGCTGTGTGTTCTACCACTTAAGCCATGCCTTCAGTCTGGCATTTGGCTTGTCAATTTGAGATGAAGTCTCACAAAGTTTTCTACCTGGACTGGTTTCAAATCTTAATCCTCCAGATCTCACTAGCACCCGGCTTACAACTACATTCGTATATGAGTCATTTATTTTTCCCCCCGCAACTTATGGTTTCACATAGACAGACATGAAACAGAAGTTGTGACCAACTTTTTCTTGGTAATTGAACAGTTTTATAGGCAATGATTAGATATCTCTTAATCAATATCATCTAACATATTTGCTGGCTTGTCTTAAAACTATAGACTAGCTGGGCATCAGTGGCTCATGCCTGTAATCCTAGCTACTTTAAAGGCTGAGATCTGAGGAACACCATTCAAAGCCATCCCAGGCAAGAAAGTCCATGAGAGTCTTATATCCAATAAAACCACCAGAAAACCAGATGTGGTAGAGCGCTCACCTTGAGCTGAAGTGCTAAGGGACAGCCCAACTCTCGAGTTCAAGCCCCACGACTGAAAACAAAACAAAACAAACAAACAAAATATAGATAAGATTTATAACAATACAAATACCATCTTCATATGACAGAAAATACTTCATCATTGGCCTGGATTTGGCTCACATTGAGAGCTCATGACACTTTCCAGTTCTTTTATGGTTTCAAAATATTCTGTAGTGTTAGATAATTTTCCATTATGGTTGAATAATATTTACATTTTCTTTATTCGTATAACAGGAAAAATATATTTCTTTGTAAGTATATGTAACATATTTGTAACTCTGGGTTGTTTTTGTGGGTTAGATTTGAAGGGAAGAAAAGAGAATATTAGAGGAGAACACTACTGTAATACCATGTACCTGTAAATGAAAATTTTAAAACAAATCTCTAAATTCCCTTGGACAATGCATACAGTAGATAGAGAAAGTGAGAATAAGAGAGAAGCTCAATCTTATTTTAAAGTAATGTATACACATAAGTGTAATAGTGGTATAAAACCCCTAAGAACAATTTCCATTTTGTAGAGGTGGGCGTACATGTAGGAAGATGAGAACAGAGTAATGTCAACAATTTACTTTGTGTAAATAGGCAAAAAAGCAACAATGGGACCTTTTGAGATTACTTTGAGAGGATGAGAAGAGGGATGAGGGGAAGTTACAGAAGGGGTGAAACTGATCAAAGTACCTTGAATGTATTTATGGACATGTCAAAATGAAGCCTCTTTGTACAATTTATTAGTGATGGTAATAATGGGAAAAGGGTGGATATTATTGTCAACCTCAGCCTATTCACTCCACTTATCATGGGTTTTCTAACTCATTTGTCACTTCACTGTTATGGTATTAGATCACCAATGGTAAATTATGTACCTCAGTCTCTCTGTAACTGTGATGTACACCTTCCAAGTCGATTTCCTACTGCCCATCAGTGTTCATATTTCATCATCATTCAGAAGCAAGGGAAAATGATAGGTGTGTTTGCCTTTTCACTCTGCCTTAGTTCTTGTATATAATTAATGATCTTTTTAATATTTAATTTCACATAACTAGAGAAAACACATTGAACTTGTACAACAAATAACAAAATGAATAAAAAGACACTTTTGTAACCAATTTACCTTTTCAGACTTACTCATTTTGACAACACTGTCCAGTACCTATATTAACCCCTAAGGCTACAAACTGGAGGTATGGCTGAGACATGATCCATTTACTATGACTACACATTAGTGAGTGGAAGTTCAGACATGACAAGGTAAAAAGACATAGATTTTCATCATTCTCTGTGTGCGTGTGCGTGCGTGAGTGCGTATGTGTGGGTGGGTGTACGTGTGTGCACACGCCACTCAGATTTCAACCAGGACCTTATGTTAATAAGACAGATGCTATAACCCTAGTTTTCTATGCCTTAGTTCTATTCATTTTCATGTTTGTTTTTGAGATACACATGTTCTGTGCCAGCCTACTCCACTGTAGTTTTTATTTATACTTTGTACTTATACTTTCTATTTATACCTTTTTTGTAACAGAGATAACAAATGCATACAAGGCCGTATAGTTTGGTTTCTTTGGATGAAACGGAATATCACTAACAGTTTGCTTGGGTTATCCTTGAATTGTGACCTACTCATTTTCCACCTCCTGGGTAGCTGCAATTCTATGGATGAGCTAATGACAATTGTCATCCTCCCTACCGTGATTTGAAATTAATGAGATCATTGAACATAGAAAGTTATAACTCTCCAAAGCAGGGTCAAGATTATGGAATCTTTGATTTTGCAAATTATGCTTTAACTCCACACTATCCTTACTATTTTAAAGTTTTAATTCCCATCTACTTTGATGATAAATAGTTCCCTGTTCACACTGGAATATTCAAATTTCTCTTTCTACATTTTTGATGATACTTCTAATTCCTATTACATTTCCATTTTGAAAGAGAACACTTGCTTCATATTTGCATAAAGATATATTTAATGATTTCACAAGGAAGTTTATGGAAGGTGAGTTTAACCTTGACCTCTTGAGAATAGAAGAGATTTTGCAGCCTCACCAGCAATGTTGGGAGCTTCCCTACGAACTTCCTTCATCAGAAAATAATGGGTCTCTACTTTTCTGAACATATTAAAATTTAAGGAAACATGGACATGTATTGCAACCAATGTGTTGATAATAAGTCTGCATGGCTTTTTTTCCCGAATATGCATTTGTATTTTCTCACAATATAGATATTCTTCCAGCTGACAAAGGAAATCTTCATACGACAGGAAGTTTGTCTCAAGTATTCATAAATTTTATTGATTGTTATATCTGAATTCATAAGAAAAATACACACAAAAATCTATCTTGTTGGATGTGGTTTGTAACCTCAAACAGATAGAAATACACAGATAGAAATAAATATTATGCTATGTGCTACTTGAATAACATCTGCTTAACTTTGGTAATCATTATCTTATTCTTTTAATTGAGAAGTAAATATTTTATATTAATGATATAAAACATTAATATGTATTGTAATATTTATTTAAATTTCCAAAAAGTGTACCAATCAAGTACATATATATTTTCACATGTCTACTCTTTCAGTTGAAATATTTCTAAGAGAAAATTCACATAATATTTACACATTTTTGTGTGTGCAAACATTAAGGAATAGTATTTTACGATATTAACTGTGGCTTGATTCTGGTTTATTCACTTTGAAACATATTTTGAAACCATACCCACAATTCAAGGCCTGAGATCTAGTGGGACTTATAATAGATGGCAAGATCAATATGAAATATAAATATCTTTCTCACAAAACCAGCTATTGTTTCATTGGAGCAGCTTGTAATAAATTGAAGCTATCCCTTTGGTTTTCTGTCTTACACACATGTCCACTTGCTCTTCCATTTTTCTGCTCTATCACAAAGCAACATGAAGAACAAATGAGATGGAAATTACACATGAATTTCTAGCTCTCAGAAAGATGAGTCAGAAATACCTCTCTCCTTCATAAGTTACCCTGTCTCCAGGTAACTTATGTGATAGAAATAACTCATGTGATAGATAAGTATCTTCTGTAATAGAATCAGAAATTTCTTTTAGACAGAAAAATCAAATTAATGATTAAAATGTATGATGGAAAGAGACTATCATCCTACCTATATTTGACAAAGTTAGAGACTAACCAATGTTAATCATTGAGTTGATTTCAAATTCTCAAATTACTACACAGTGAAATGGATATTGGAAAAAACAAAAACTAAATCTACTATTGTGTTTTTAATGATGTTGGATAGAACAAGGAATTCAAACATAAGAATATAAAACATCTGATTTTAGAAATGTTTGCTTTTTGAAAATCAAAGGATGTTTTATGATGGAACATACGTTCTAAATATCTTCTGACATAACCTTGAATAATTATTGTGAATATACTTTTTCGTGTTGTTGTTATAAATGTCTGAGATAAGCCATTAGTGTTCTAATTTCATTGCACCATCAGATGCCAATAACTTTCAGACCCTGTCTCTTAACTTTATGACTAATGCCCATTGCCCTTGCATTAGGACAAGAGAAGCTTCAGTAAAATTAGTGCAATCTTCAGAAATCTTGCTTTTAATGTGTTATTTACGCATGTTGTTCCCCTGCACTGTAAAGTCTACATTTATCATGACATGAAATTCTCATAGGTAAACATGTCTAATGAAATTCAATAATATTCCCCCTTATGAGTTTACATTTATTTATCTATTTATTTATTTTTTGTCAGTCATGGGGCCTGAACTCTGGGCCTGAGCACTGCCGGTCAGCTCTTCAGCTCAAGGCTAGTGATCTACCATGTGAGCCACAGCACCACTTCCAGCTTTTTCTGCTTATGTGGTGGTAAGAAATTGAACCCAGGGACTCATGGATGCAAAGCAAGCACTCTACCACTGAGCCACCTTCCCAGCTCCACATTATTTAATGGTATCACAGAATTGGCATTATGTAACATTTTTTTGAGAACTACGTATGTATCAAATATCTTGGATATCCACTCAAAAACTAGATTTTTCCTTTTATATTTAATTACATAGAAACATATGACATCATCAAAACTGTCAAGTTTTCAAATAATAAAAATAAGTTGAGGAAAATAATATGAGTCCACTCATTCCTAGCATCTATTTTCTCTTGATTTGTAATGTTCTGCCCAGGTCGCAGGACCTTCACCAAGAAGACCACCGAGAGTCAGACTTTACAGCTGTTTCAAGGTTTTATTTAGATGGGCTGCAGCTCGGGCCTCATCCTACACTCTGACACAGCAGAGCCTAGGAGGAGAGCCCTGAGCTAAAGATTTGCAGGTGTTTGGATTACCACCACGTGTTGCTCTGCTAGACAGAATTTACTGATCTTAAGCAACAAGTGGTCACCACCTCAGACTTTAACCCTTCAGTAACATGGGCCATTTGTAAGAGAGCAACACATTTTGTGAATGTTGTATTTCAGAAAAAGTGGCAAATTTGGCTGAAAAAGTCTAGGAAAATCGTGTGTCAGAACAATGTTTTCTATCACTCATAAATGTATGATGTAAACATTGAAAACACTGCAATTCTAAAACAGAAAAATGTTAACCATCACATAGACAAGTGCTTAGCCCTTGACCAACAGATACAAGCTCCTTACCAATTTTACTTTTTACCCTCTGTCCATCCTTTCCTCCCTCCGTCCCTCCCTTCTTTCTTCACTCCCTTTCTCTCTTCCTTTCTTTTACTTCAAAACAACTGTGTTAAATTTTTGCCTTCACTATCCATGTATTGGCTCCTTCTACCTCTATCTCCTGAGTACCTGAGATGAGAGACAGGTGCGAAAGGCTATGTTCAACAATGAAAACTAAACAAGAAAAGTCCTACAAATAAAATTCTTACCTACAGTAACTATGTTTCACTTACCTAGGAAACTAATTTACCAGCTTCTTTCTAGGCAACTGAATCATTTTCTTTTCCCTTGTATGGCAATACATTTCTCCAGTGAGATCTCTTCAGAAACCTACATTTTAAAACACTTGTAATCCTAGTTACTCAGGAAGCTGAGATGTGAAGAAAGGAAATTCCTTGGGACTCTTACCTCTGATTAACAGCCAAAAGCCAGAAATAAAGCTATAGTTCAAATTGTAGTGCTAGCTTTGAGTAAGAAAACTCAGGGAAAACACTCGAAACCTAAGTTCAAGCTCCAGGACCAGCAAAACAAATGAAAACTCTTCTTGATCCTTTTGAGAATACTAAAGTGGAGGTTTCCAAATATTGTGGAAGAAAAAAAAAAAGAAAAAAGAACTTCACAGCTTCCTTAGAAATTTACAATTTGGCTTGTCTCTTACTGACTTTGGAAGCTGCTATCTATTCTATTTCCAACAAGCACAAGCAATTTCCAAATTATCATTCTGTCACAAAATTTTTAAAATTATACTGCAAAGTGAGAGAGTAGGTGAAGCGGCATTTCTTTAGGAAAAAAAGGGGAAAAAAGGAAAACACTACAATTACATGACACTGAAGAATATTTTCCTTTCTTCCATAGGAAAGGAAGGAAAAATATTACTAAGAGAAAAAATCAGTGTTAATTGTTGCATTGATTGTTGAAATATGTAGGGGTTTTATATTGTTAAAACATTTTATTATTCAAAGAGTTTATAATTGTATGCCATATGCTAATGAGAATATGTAATAAAATGTTTTTAACAAAGAAGTTGCAAACAAACAAGAATGATTCTGAATAAATATCTTCAGGGCCTCTACCTTTTAATTTCTTTTTCAGAAGAGTACTTCAATTCTCAGAAAACTTTTACCTAGAGACTGGGGTCTTCACGCATGGGTCATACAATAAATTGCTGTAATATTAATGTTAAGTCTCTTTTGAAGTATGTTGAACCAAATCGAGAATTAGGTATGCATATTCTGCTGTCATACTCTGCAGTCTTTGCTCCTGTCACTAAAGTTTAAATGCCCTCAGACATTAGAAACAGGGATTTTTTTCCCTTAAGCTCATTTCCCCTCTCTGAAAGTCAAAATATGCTTAACTAACAACATTTGCTAAGGTTGGCATTTTAAAATGCCATCAAATCTTCACAGTATAAAGGATCTTTCACAGTTTAAGAAAACTCACACACAGAATAGATTTGTTTTTTACCAATTAGTAAGCTTAGATATATTAGGAAACACAAAGTCTCTTTATGCCAGCACATAACTAGTTAAGATTCATTTTTGGTGATGAGTAATGCTGTATTTCTTCATATTTATATATAGAGAGATAGGTACACATGTGTATATTTATGTAAATGCATATATGTCAATATATTCACATATAGTTACATACATGCTTATTAATTACATTGAGCAGGGAAGACATTTTATTTATAAACTGAAGCATTAGCTTTATTTATTTTTTTAATTTTATTTTATTTTATTTGTGAACATACTGCACAGAGGGGTTACAATTACATGGGCAGGATAATGCATACATTTCTTACCATGCATTGCAGCCTCCTCCTTTGTTTCCCTTCACATCCCTTCCCAGCCTCCCCCCTCCCAATCCCAATCCCAATCCCTATCCTTCTCCCCCCACCCCCCGCAACGACGTTGTAAAGCTCGTTTTGGACATGACAACTTGTACTTCTCATTGTTGCAACAGGTCCACCTGTATCCTTAAATGACTTGTTTTTCCCCATCTCCTCCACAAGTTATACTGACATCAAATATAGTGAAAGCAGGGGTTATACTGTGGGGGAGGGACATACAAAGCAACAAAGAAGTAATCTTATACATCATTAGCTTTATTTAAATAGCATATTAATGTATTTCTGTCCTCCAAAGCAATCTTGAAGTTTGATTTTTGAACACCTGCTTATTTCTGATCAGAATTACTATTAAGATCCCCATCTCAATAAGATAATTGATATGATGTAACATTGAGAAAACATTGAAAACATTTTCCAAGCTTATTCCATTGGCTTAAATGTTATTGATGCAAAAAAAATAATGTTGATATTCCTATCTTACCCTTCTACCTTCTAAGTTAAATTACATTTTGTAGCTGTTAGCCAGATATCTGAAGACATCTAATACTTAGGTATTAAAAACTTTTCTCATTAATCCCATCTATTGTGAGATTTCCTCATTTATCAGTGAATTAAAAATAATCACATATTATGATATGTAGATAATTAGTAAAGTGGTTTAGTCCTCATTTCTGGGGCTTTATTTCTTTTTTTAAATTTAATTTTATTGTAAAGTTGCTGTAGAGTGGAGTTACAGTTACCATGAATAAGGTAATGAGTACATTTCTTGACCAGCATTTTACCTCGCCTTTGTTTTTCTCCTACTATCTCTTCCCTCCTCCACCTTCCTCACAGGGGTTTTATTTCTATATTATTGAATTTTGTATCACATTCCAAATTTCCAAATACTCTGCATTTGAAAATAAATTCACATATTTCTTTCCTCATGTTGAAATGTATGTAAATATACTGCATAACTTATGGGTGATATGTGTCATGATTAGACTGACATAATCCAATATAGAACTCCATAAACTTGTATACAGCTTTTAAATGTTTGATAAAATGTAATATTAAGATAGAATGAAGTTAATCCCTATGGATAATTTTAAATGTTGATCATTTTCATATCCAGAATTTATTGCTGTAGACTTTTTGCAGCTATGTAAAAGGCTATGTTGAGGACAAATTTTAATAAGAATATGTGAATATGTAGTTAACTTGATATACATAAACTTGACTGTAAAGGACCAAGAATTAAATATTTTAGCCATATTAGCTATGCAGTCTGTTTCCTCTATTCAATTCTTAGCATCTCAATCTATAAACATTTATAAACAGACACGAAATAGTCATGGTTCTCTTTCAATAAAATTACTTAACATCAGGCAGATGACTTTCTGGGATATAACACATTGCTATAAAGACATGACTCATTATTCATATTTCAGATGTTAGTTTTATTTTTTCACATTGTTGAGTTGTTATAAACCATTGAAAACAAGAAACTTTGATGGGACTGTTTTGAATTTTTATTGTTATCTTTTCCAATTACCTTACCTTGCCCTTATTCTATGATTTCTCATTAGACAACATTTGTTCCTCTGAATGGCATTTGAAAATACTTCTCCCACCCTGAAGTGGATGTTTCAATAGCTAAAATGTATATCTGTAGAATTGGTACTAGAAATAGGAAAATAGTTATCTATCCTTCCAAAGTGTACTTTTTCTGGCAATCCTATATTCACGGTTCTCTTTCTTTACTTTTATCTAAACGAATTATTCTTTGCATTATGTTTTATGTATATTATACCCATGGCTGTCAGATATTTTAGTAGTAAGGAAAAAATGGAAAAACAGTTGAGAAAAAGAGAACGATGAATATATAAATTACATTTTATGGTGTGATAGAAAGATTGGCTTGCTGACACGTTGCATTTTGTTCCTTTGAATGGTAACCCAGGATCAAAAATATATCCACCAATATCCATTGCCTATTCATCTACTGTACTTGGATCCATGTCCTGATTCCAGCAAGTGGATTCTCTCTACCATGTTACCTGAAGCAATGTTTCAATTCAAATTTCATGTGAGCTGGAGAGATGTTTTAAGGTATGAATGCCACCATTCTCTTACACATTATTTTGGATCTCTAAGTTGATTCTGGTTAATGAATATGAGAATAATGAATGTGTATTATCCAAAACAAAGCAAAACATTAACAACTCTTTATGCCTCAGCCATTGGTTCTGTCAGCTTTACTACCAGCATGGTAGTGTTTGAACTCCCCTCAGTATAGATTTCTGAATAAGTTTCAGGCCCAAAACCAAGCAGAGGAGAGCAAAAGTCAAACTAGGTGTAGAACAATCATTTGTTGAAAGGCAGTGACTTTTCTAGTTTATTTATAACTATAGTGTTCAGCAAAAAATTTAGAACTTAAAAATATAAAGAAGACGTGGGATTCTACATCGACTCAAGTCTATCATAATTAATATTGATATATTGATTTCAGGACAAAGCAGAATATAGAGACTATATTAATTTTGTAAATGTTAATTGGAAAGTGGAGTCATGCCCAATTCCCTAAACACCTAATACAATTATAGAGACAGCGCAAGTGTCACAACAATGAAGACACAATTCACAGGAAAGATTTTGTGAGTCCATATCTTTTGAAAATATGCTTCAGTGCTGGAGACTGGATGTACTACAGACATAAATGAATCATTTGAGTTAGGCAAAATTTGGGTCTCCCATAATAAATGATAACAGCAGATTTTTTCTATATTTGATTAAATACAAACTTAGCAGTGTAAAATAAAGATAAATAGTCCCAATCTTTACAATTTATGCATGGGTTAATGTATTCATGTTATATATTTTATTTGGAAAGCTACTATCTTCAGAAAATTCTAATGGATGACTGGTAGCTGTTGCTCTTAAACTATGATTAGATGGCCCCATCCAGTATATTTTCTAAAGGGAAAAAGAAAACAAAACTATAATTCAAGCAGAATCAAAAATGATCGCAAAGAATAAATATTGACTGAAGTAATTTTGATGAACAACAAAGCTAAAGGCAATACACTTTCTAAAACAGAAGAGAAATGACCAATGTAAATACTCTGACAAAGATACCCCTTCACTATCAATTCTGTTATTTGTAAATATATTCTTGTTCCATAATGTAAACCAGTATTAACAATACCATCATTGATGCTTTGTTTCTGAGATTAATCATTTAAAAAATCTAAATACCACAAGAATTTATTTTACCAAGCTCCTATTTCAAAAAGAATCTATGGTTCAATCTATTGTAATGGGAACAATGATTGTTGAACATAGCCATATTGATATATCCAGAGGAAGTTTTAAAATCATTATTCTTTTTCATTTTACCTTAGTATCTGACAAAATGGGTGAATTTTTCATGGTGAAAATTATCTTTTAATCTCACATATTTATTATCCTATTAAATTTTTATCTCAAATAATGGGATATTACTAAGATTTTGAACACTGTATTCTAATTTATAACTTTGTCCATTCTACAATTTATCTCCATGTCCTATCTTAAAATTACATTTTTATTTCCTAAAATCAATACAAATATAACCAGTTCCCTAAATGAAAACACTGTTACTGCCCTGAAATGAGCTTGAGCAAAGAAGAAAGCAAAGCATTATTTTTTGTAAATACATTTTTTATTATAAAAATACTGGACAGAGGGGTTACAGTTACATGAGCAAGGTAATGAGTACATTTCCTATCAAACATTGTTTTTCCCCTACCCTCCCTTCCTTCTCACTTCCACAACTACACTCCCCCCTCCCTCCCTAGCTCTCTTCCTCCCTCTTCACCTAAATTATAAAGTTAGTTTTTGAACATAATGTCTTGTATAAGCATTCTTGATCTTGGTTTACACCAATAATTCTCCTTCTAGAACAACTCTCATCTTATCATTACCCACTTAATGTATTCACTTAGAAATATAGAAAGCTACCCAAGTGCTTATTTTCCATCTTTATACTAAAGCTATATGACAAATGATACCATATTCCTAACTTGCTCTTAAATAACAGTATCAAATTATCTGAAATTAGCTGAAATATTTACATAGTTTGGATAGGTTTCTGTGCTTCCTAACCTTTTCAAAGTCAGTATCCAGTATTCATCTTTAAATGGTGATTTTAAGTAGATTAACTCTTATAAACACCATTATACTTGCCTTCTTCATTTAGTATCAACACTGTGTGTGTGTGTGTGTGTGTGTGTGTGTAATTTGACACACACTATGCTACTTGGCCCTTATCTGCATATTGAAAATGTGCTTCTCACTTTCTCTCTCCTAGGCTGTATAGGGGACATCCACACTTTACTACTTCAGTCCAGGCTCAAAATACTTTATAGTGCTCACAATGCATTTCTGTGTCATTTTTGAAAGTTAGTGTTGTTTCTGTCTTAATACAGAACTTACATAGAAAAAATATGGAAGCTATATTCAATCGGAAATTTTCAGAATTGCAGAATTTTGAACTTGAGTATTTCTGGTTTTAGTTAATTCTCTTCTTCTCTTTTACAGCTTTTAAAAATATTTCACAAAGAGTGTTTTACTTATGACTTACAACACTACTAGGGCCTGAAGGAAGTTGAAAAATGATATTTCTGTATGTTATTTTGATTTTTAAAGGATGAGTGTTTAAGTTTGTATCTATCATTTTCTTCATAACTTATCATTTTAATAGAATAATAGAAAGTCTAAGCAAGTATTGTATAGTAATGTCAAAGAATATACAAAGTAATTTCAAACTGAAAATGTATAAAATGATATAATGATAAAATTAGTTTCTTAAAGGAAAATATCTTTTGTATTACTTAAATATTACTGTTCTTTGAATCAATGTCTTCAAAAAAACCAGAGAACTATGGCTAAAAATACTTGTTTTGAATGAAGAGTGGTAAGGTACATGTTAGAATGATAATAATATCTATCCCATTTCATTTTGCCATTCGTTTTTTTCAGAAAAAGGTAATAAATGGCATCAGCTATGCAAATTGCTATATGAATATTTTGTTAACATTTATGATTTTCATTAATCTTATGAATGTTGCATTCACCGGTTTATGTAACTTTACATTAGTTTTAAATTAGATAATTATTAGTGTGTTGTTTTCCTTTTTTTACTTCCTGACATTTATACATGTGGGATTAAAAAGCTAAAGTTAATTCAGATATAATAATTTATTTTAACTATTGGGCTAACACAACGTGTCTTTGTTTTTGTCTAAGGGAAGCATAATTAACCTAATGATTAATAGAGCAAGAGCAGAATAATAGCACTTATAAGTGCCTAACATAAATCTAATGGAATAGACAGTTCAAGATTATAAAACTAGTATTTAAAAATTTTTTGGAAAATCACAGAAAATATAATTACATCCTGCTCTATTTGCTATGATCACTTTGCTTCAGTCATAACTACCCATGGCTAAATTGTGCTCTTCCAGTGGCTTATACCCTTCACCATATCCTGTGATATGAAAAAAGAAAGCTATGTCATACTTAAATTCTGTCTTATCATTGAAGAAGACAGAAATTACTAGAGCAATTTTTTTTTAAATATTGAAGCTAGCTGGACGCCAGGGTCTCACACCTGTAATCTTAGCTACACAGGAGACTGAGATCTGAGGATCTCGGTTCAAAGCCAGACTGGGCAGGAAAAGTCCTTGAGACTCTTATCTCCAATAAACCACTAGAAAACCAGAAGTGGTAGTGTGGCTCAAGTGGTAGAGCACTAGTCTTGAGCTGAACTGCTGAGGGACAGGGCCCAGGGCCAGTTCAAGCCTCACAACTGAGACTTCCTCTCTAAAATAATCAAATAACAAATAAATAACAAACTCAACAAAATCTCTTCAAATTACAAAAAAATGAATTTATTTGACTAGGTTATCTATGAATATATAATGTTCATAATATATAATTTGAAACATGTGACATCTATAGATCTCTATCTATCTATCTATCTATCTATCTATCTATCTATCTATCTATCTATCTATCTGCTTTGATAGAGCTAGACATCCTTAATGAAAAGTGATTTAGACAATAAGGAAAGTTTATTCAATGTACAGAAGACCACATTATGTATATTTACTTGGCAAGATTTTAATTAATCAAGAAAAACAGAATTTAGTGTTTATCAAAATAATCAGAAATGTTAGTAAAAAGAGTGTGCAGAAACCACATAGAATTATTGGATCATTATTCCACTTTATATCCAAAGATATCATTTCTTTGCTGTGCTGAAATTTAATTTCTGCCTATGAGGCTATTTCCTCATGCAGCTGAGATTGAAGTATTTTATTCAGGTTCTTAACTCATAAACCCCACACTTCTCTTTCCTACCTGGACCTCTCATTGAGAATTAAAACATGCAAAGAATCCTGGCAAGTAATTGTTTGCTTATGTGTTTAAATAGGGAAAAAATTGCTTGAATATTTCTTTGCTAAGTACATAATTATGGGCATAAAAGAAAGGTAGTCAGTCACATAAAATGATTGTTTATCATTTAACTGTTAATTGGAGCTAAAAAATAAAAATAAGCAAGGGTACCAATGGCTCATACTGTAATTCTAGCTTCTCAGGAAACTCAAATCTACAGGTTTGAAATTATCATGGACAGAAAAGTTTTCAAGACTTCCTCTCTAAAATAATCAGTAAAAAAAACCTGGGATGAATGTGACACAAGTAGAAAAGCATCAATAAAGTGAGTAAGTGCAAGGCCCAGAATCTAAACCCTGGTACCAGCAAAATAGAAATGGAAGATCAGATATGAGGATGACAATTTGGAACCAAGAAGAACAAACAATCAAAGAATAGCAAAAGGTCAGAAGTAGAGACATTGCTCAAGTGGTATAATGCCAGGTGTGCATGAAAAACTGAGCAAAGCTCTGAGTTGAAGCTCCAATAAATATATAATGAGCTAATCAATTACATCTTCACAATTCAAATTATCTCTATTTACTACCACTGTTAACCAGCTTTTCTTGTCCAGACTACTATTATATTTTCTTGGAATTGCTCTTTCCATCTTTCAAATATTTTTGCATCAGCAACTTCCACCAACGTAATTAGTATTCTCATCAAGCTTAGAATAATCCAGATATGATGAGACTTTCCTATCAAATTAGTGGCCTCTAGCTGAATAGGAATAAACCCAAATGTCTTAAACATTTTTGTCTTAACATCCTAAACTATTCTTGACTCTCCAAGTTGGTTAGCTTCTTAGTTTAACCTTAATAATCTTCTACCAGAAGGAATGACATTGTACCATTTATAAGGGAATGGAAGACTTGAAGTAAGCCAGACTCAAAGAAACAGGTTTGATGTTTCCTCTCAATTTCCATAAGTTGAATGTACCTTTATTTCTACAAGTAAACACACTGTAATGCCAAAAAGTATACTTGCACATAGTAAATTATGTAGGTCTCTAGGCATTCACACACTGAGACCAAAGGAGGATATTTTTAGGAGATCAAAAAGGCTCCATAGCTATGTGCATATGATCTTATAAAATGATGCTTATTGACATAAACTCCAAGAAATGAAAACAAGAGTTATTTCCCCCTTTGATGCTGTTTTTGTTTTCTGTATCTTTTGTGTTGTGTGTAAGTTTATCTGTTTGATAAAATGGTAGGAAAAAAGTTGAACAAATACAGCAGTGATACTCACTAGACACTATGTTGAAAAATAACTATACAACATGGGGGTTATGGGAAGGAAAAACTGGGAGAAAGCAAAGGAAGAGATGACAAGATTCAATAAAAAGTATACTCACTACCTGAATTATGTAATTGCAACCTCTCTGTACATTATCTTTACAATAACAATAAAATTTATGTATATTTAAAAGAGAAACAAAGAAAATACACTTGTATAATAAGTAAAGGATAGGGAAAATTAGGGGATTTTATTTAAGATATGTACTCTCTCTTCTTATATCCCTGAAAGACATTTTGAAACAAAATCAAAACCAAAATAAAAACAATCTAAGCAAACCTAATGAGATTGATGTCTCTACATTAATGCCAAATCACTAATGCCATCAATATTTATTCAGACATTTGCTAGGATCATTTCTTCTGATACTCTAAGTTTCCATGATTACTTCTATATCTCATATTGATTGAGATGTGACATATATAAATAAGATTTTAAGATATAGATTAAGATAAGATTTTACTGTTATTTAAATCTTTAAGTACTTCTCTCATTTATACAAACCTTACTTTTGCTCCCATTTATTATTATTATTTGAAGGAACTATTATCTAGGCCAAAAACAAATACATTCTTGTGAATAAATAAGTGTTGAATGAATAGAATCTAGTTTAGATTCCATAAATATATCTTCAAATAAAAATGTAAACTCTCATTGATAAGATGTAAGAATAGAGGAAGTGAATTCTAACAGATGATAATTTTTAACTGACTGCAACCAAGAGGTGCTGCTGACCTAAATTTCAGTAAAAAACAAGAGATGGGTTAAATGTCAATGGATTTTAGGTACTAGTCAAAATAAAAACAGACACATTTAGTAGTTGGCTAGAGATGGACCAAAAGTAAAGAAAGACAGTTTTTTTTTTAACTTCAGATTATGCAAAGGTCAAGAAATCATGTCTTCTATTCAAATATGAAATGCAGAGAGATCACTTTGAGTACTTAATACTGACTTCTCTTTAAATCATGAGGTTAAACACTGGTTCTGCCACACACTATGAAATTTTTCCAAGTTTATCATAACCCATCAGTTCTTATGGGTAATTTTCTTTTGTGCAGGCACCATAAACAGTTTTTGCAATCAGTGAAATAGACATGAAAAGTACTGAAGATTCTCTGGAATATAATAAGAAATCAGGCTCTCTTGCTATTTTGATAATGTTATTATGTTACTTATATCTTAGTTACCAACCTCATTTGAAAGCAAAATGAGTTTAGAGACAGGTTGATGTGGATTACATGTAAATTCCTAAGATTAGAAAAAAATAGAATTAGAGAATGCACCTAACAATAGAATCATTCACTGCATTATGTTCAATTGTACATGGAACAGAATTAAAGGACATATTCAATAAATAGCATATTTGGAAAATCAAAACCTGCGAATGTGACGTGAGAAAAGTAATTGTTTGAAGTTGTTGAAGGAAGATGAAAGAGACAACCTTATGAAAGATAAAGTTAATTTGAGAAGTTAATAGCTAGTTTAGATTACATAGCCTTTTCTGTTTCTCTCCACTTAGAACAAATATGGACTTAGTGACATAATTTAAGTGTTGTTAGTTTAATGAAGTTCACGGCAAGCCCTTTTTCTAATCATTAGTTCATTCAAGAAATATTTATTTGCTGTGTCTTATGAATGAAGTACTACATATAATGAGTGCTACCAGATTATAATGTGGTTGATGGTATAATGTTTGGTCTAAAATTGTATGCCAAGCACAGTTATACAGCTAATTACAGATGCAGATTGTTTAAAGCTAACTTGGATTTTTCTTTTTAATGGTGGAAGTAATATGTATTTGTACTCTAAAATGGTTGTATTGGATGTACTAATGGATGTACAAATTTCTGTGCATATACTTTGAACAAATTCATCTCTTCCACCATAGTCCTATTGCATCCTTACTGCCTCTTATTTTAAGGTTTTTAACAGATAATTATTATGTTTGCAATATTCCATGATTCTAAACACTTAACTATTGCTTAGACAAATTTATTTATGAATAGATTGGCAATTCAACCACTTCAGCCACAGCACTACTTCCGGTTTTCTGGTGCTTAATTGGAGATAAGAATCTCAAGGACTTTTCCTGCCTGTGCTGGCTTTGAACCTTGATCCTTAGTTCTTACCCTCCTGAGTAGCTAGGATTATAGGCATGAGCCACCAGCACCCTGCTTTTTGTCCCCCTTTTATGTGGTATGTATTCAAACTTTTATACCTAATGTTTCAGAATATGAACATATTTCTCAATACTATCTTAAAATGTGAGAAAATCTAGACACATAGAGACACCAAGAATCTGGGAGGACAGAATAAAAGGCCGTCAAGGAGGCAGCCTTCTTGCCATAAAGGAAGGCAGCCTCCAAAGACGAGAACCCTGCTCACATCTTTGTATTAGACTCATCACCTCAAGAGCTATCTGAAAATAAGTATTATTATTTTTGGGGCGCATCCGGTCGTGGGGCCTGAACTCTGGGCCTGGGCGCTGTCCCTCAGCTCTTCAGCTCAAGGCTAGCGTTCTACCACTTGAGCCACAGCACCACTTCCTGCTTTTTTCTTTTTTCTTATGTGGTTCTGAGGAATTGACCCAGGGCCTCATGCATGCAAGGCAAGCACTCTACCACTGGGCAACCTTCCCAGCCACAATAAGTATTATTTTAAGTCACACAATTTATATAGTTCTTTTGTAAACCATTAACAAAGTTATGTCAAAAGTTGTATGAAATTCTAGTATTTTAAAACCAGGAATTAGTTCTGTCTATAAAAAACTACTGTTGCAGTCCTGAAACTAGAAGCTCATACCTGTACTTGTATCTACTCAGGCAGAGAACGAAATTCTGTAAGATTCTATTTCCAAAATTTCCAGCAAGAAATGGGTGGAAAGCATAGCCAAATAATGCAAACATAAGCGAACTGTGGTACCAGAAGAAAAAAAATCAACCATTTCTACAAAATCTAAAATTATTTTAAATTAAATTAATTATACAATGAATATATTCTTATCCACAGTTTTCAATAGAAGTGAAATTTACTGTAATCTCAATTAATTTTCTGGATTCAATTATTTGATACTGAATTTCAAAGAGTTCAAAGTGAATCAGATTATATACTTATGCAGTTTTAACAAGAAAAAATCATAGAAATATAAATACTTCCAAATTACATGAAAATGCAAACAAAACATTGAACATGTGAAAATGACTTAAAAGTGCATTTTAAGCTATGCGCAAGGGGCTCATGCTAGTAATTGTAACTACCAGCTGAGATCAGAAAATTACAGCTTGAAGACAACCTGGGCAGGGGAGTCTGCAAGATCCATCTAACTACCAAAAAAAAACAGAAGTAGTGCAGTAGTTCAAGCGGTAAAATACTAAACTTGAGCAAAAGGTGCTCAGGGACAGGGCACAGGCACTGGTTTTAAGCCCCAGGAACAGCCCCCAAAAAAACAAAATAGTGCATTTTTATTTTGACTTCAATTACATTTGATTCATTCAGTTGATTATTTAGTTTTGTCTTCCTGTTCAAGTGAATAGAATTAGTTCTTGTATTTGATAAATGACCACATAACATTCTCCTCAGTTTACTAAATTTCAGACATTTCTTTCTACTCAGGACGGTACTTCACATTTAAAGCTTGCCCATTCTTTTGTATTTTTTGGTAAAAATTTAAAACCCTTCACATTATAAACTCTATATTTGTTTTCAAAATATTTGTCCTCTTCATCTTTCATAAAATAGTTGATATTTTATGTAAATGTATGTTATATTTTGAATATATGTACACTATATATTTAATAGTTACCAACTAAAGTACATATGAGTACCAACTTTTCCGGATGTATTTAACTATATATATATATATATATATATATATATATATACAGACATATATTCCTATTTTATTTTATTTTATTTTTTGTCAGTCATAAGGCTTGAACTCTGGGCTTGGGCGCTGTCCCTCAGCTCTTCAGCTCAAGGCAAGCATTCTATGGCTTGAGCCACACCACCACTTCTGGTTTTCTAGTGGTTTCTTGGAGATAAGAGTCTCACAGACTTTGTGCTGGGACAGGCTTTGAACTGTGATCCTCAGATCTCAACCTCCTGAGTAGCAAGTATTACAGGTATGAGCATCCAGCACATGGCCCTAATTTTTAAATCAATCTCTCATTTATGCTCTCAAATAATGATCATTCATTTCTACTATGGATATGCCACCTCAAAAATGTCCATTTAAAATTTTTCTATATATTAAAATCAATAGCAACAAAAAAATAAAAACAAACCTTGTGTCAATATCTTTGGGTTCATTTTGCTTAGCATCATCTTACATGGTGGTATGTACATAACTTTATACCTTTTCTGCTTGCTTAGTAAGATTATCCTAGACATATACCAGTTATTATAAATAAGGGAAACCATAGGACGTATGTTTCTTTGGGTCTGGTTCACTTTAGTTAATATAATTTTTCCATGTCTTTCCATTTCCTAAAAATTGGGGTGGTGTTAGTCTGATGAAGGCATAGAATTCCATTATCTATCTATCTAACTATCTATCTATCAGATAGATAGATGGATAGATAGATAGATATGAGAGAGAGAGAAAGATAGATAATGATAAACATAGTTGTGTTGGTAACTTTAGTATGGCCTTGTGGTTTTTTTGTGTTTGTTTGTTTCTTTTTTTTTAGATTATTCTTCTACGTTTTTTATAGTAAAAAATGCTTTACAGAAGGTTACAGTTACATAAGGAAGGTGATGAGTAAATTTCCTATTGACCATCGTTGCCTCCTCCTTTGTTTTCCCCCTACCATCACTTCCCTCCCACCTCCAGTAAAGTTCATTTTGAACATAATGTTTTGTACATCTCATTGTTACAATGGGTCAAACTGTATCCTTATTTAAGCATTTTGTTTTTTCCCTTCCCCTTCCCCAATTAGAGAAGTATATAGGGATCAATGGACTAAGAAAATCCAAGAAGGAGTCAGCCAACCATAAATTAACAGGTTTAGGGAGAATTGTGAGGAGCAAATAAGATTAGAGGAATGTAGGGAGGGAAAGGGAAAGAGGTAATATAACCAAGACCTAAATTCAGAGAGAGGAAAGGGATAGAAGAAAAGGAGAAGCGAGATAAAGAAAAAAATAAAAACTTTAAAAATGAATCACTTAAAAATTATGTAAGTATAAAGAAATAATACTACAATTAAAGGAGTTAAGGCTGAAAGTTTGTGAATTAATTGGTATCTGAATTAAGAATGTACACAAGGATAAGGGCTAATAATCAAAGATAGTTATATATCTGGGGATGAACAGAACAAGAATTAAGTAAAACAACAACAAAAACAAAAAAAAGCATAAAGGACCAAAAAGGAAAAGGATGTCAAGAGAATAAAATAAAACAAAACAAAACAAAAACAAACCTAAAATAAAAATGATGAAAAAAAAATAGAAAACAATTTAAAAAAAATTTTAATTAGGTAGAAAAAACAGTTCTTCAATTTATTTTTGGAGAGTATCTTGTGTCTCCCCTGTGTCTAACCAGTATCAAGCAGGCTCTTGGTAGAGTCTCTGGTTTGCTTGTGGTGTTTGGTTTACCTGTGGCTTGATTGGTTTCTAAAATTAGTTTGAGCAAGCAGAACCAAGCTCTGCCTTACCAGGGACTTTATGACCCTCCTCCCAGGCTAGTTTATTGGAAGGGAGATCTGTTTTGAATATCACAAAAGAGGAATATGGCTGTTTCCTCTAGCTTGGAGTTGTTGTGAGGGAGCTAGGTTGTAGGTGGGGCTGTGGCCTGTCAGCAATCAGTAGCTTTACCATGAGGGGCTAGCTCCTGGGAGACTCAAGCATCCTAACCAGGAGCAATTTTCAGGATATTTGTTTACTGGGTTTCCAATTGTTTTCTTTTACCCTCCAGCAGTTGGAGTTGCTGCCATGCAGAAATGGGGTAAGGCAGCCACTGGCTCTGTTTACCCAGTGAAGACAGTTACCAGACCATTGTAGAGCTGCTTCTGCTTGGGAAGGGCAACTTTCACCAGGGGTGGAGATGAGCACACAAGGTCAGGTTCCTGTGACCTGTTGAATGGTTCCTATTGTCTTTTTCCAAGGCCTGAGTTACAGTGCTAGGTGCTCTCTGTCCTGATCTTTGTCAGTATTAAAAATGGAATTTTTCTCCAGTGGTGGAGGAGGGTCTACCTTCTCAATGCTGCTCTGAGAGAAGGAGTGAGTTTATCTGTGGGGAGCTCACTCCTTTCCCTTGGATTCTGAGCCTTCCTATGTCTGCTACTCTCTGTGGTCATCAGGATGATTTCTGCTCCTTGCCAGTAATTGCTGGCAGGGAGTAGAATCCCTCACACTAACTCTGTTCTCTTGTCCGGGGCTCTCTCAGTTAATATGATGCTAGGGTAGCAGCCAAGGCTCCACAGCAGACACTGGTGAATGCTCTAACCTGTCTCCTTAACCAAGATGCCTGATTTTTTTCCTCTCTGGCCAAACTCTCTGTACTATGATGACACTTATTTAGCCCCCAGGTCCTACTCCGGTATCTCCCTCTGGACTCCTTATTTACAGTTTTGTAAGTGGACAATGGACTCTAGAGGTACACAGTCATGAAAATAACTTTTTGAAAAAAGGTTAGTTTTCTATTTTAAAATATCTCATAAGTAGAAATTTCCTTTTTATATTTTGGTTTTACTGTTCTTTTCATGCCATTACAAGGGCTTTCCATCCTCAGCATTCTTGCTCACAGTTTATGTTCTAACAATTTAATGAAGCCTAAAGTCCAGAATTTTGTTAGTTACTTGCAGGTAAGTGTCTCCTGGATGTTTTTGCCTGGTATACAGTTCAAGATTCTCAGATCTCAGCCTCTTGATTGGCTAGGATGATGAGCTTTAGCAACTGATATTTGCCTTCAATATTCTTAATTCAAATAATTGTAAGTATATTTCAGTTACTAATTCTGTGTTGAAATTGCAAACCCACCAATTTCTTGAATATGCAGTACTGCTAAGAAATTAAATGTAAATATTTGTTAAATACTCTTTTGTTTCATCTTTTAATTTTTTTCCATTTTATAGTTACTTTGAATTGGGTATCTACTTGTCAAAGCTAAAATTTGGCTCCAAATTTTAGAGATGGACAAATTTGAATTTATGTTATATAATACACTCTGTCATCCTTAGAAACCAATAAATGGAAGATATTTCCAATGGGAAGCAAACAAAATTTGGCTCTAATGATTTCACTTTTATAATTTTTTCAATTGTATGTACATGCTCTCTAATGCATAATCAGGGAATTCATTTTCTTAAAGTAGAGGTTACCTCAGGGCATAGCTATTTGATCAGATTTCCAGTGGCCATGTCTCACTGCATGATTCCAAGATGGACAGATTAAGTATAACTTTAAAGAAGGTTCTTTTTCTTTGTTTCCAACTAGGATGATTACATGTAGAATAATTTTATTCTCACTTTTAAAGAAACCTGATATTCAATAAATAAACATTTTAAAAGGATTTAGGCTCCAGAGGGAATGAATTTTATCTTCCCAAATGAAAAACATGTAGCAAATAACTTCATCATTTATAAAATATTCCTGTTAATATTAATATCCCACCTTTAATTGGTTCCTCTGGACATTCAATCAACTTAGCATACTCAGTTTTACAGACAACACAACTGTGAACATAATCAAAAGTTCCAAGAGTACAACTGTAAAAGTGCAGACAGGAAATTATGGTCATTAACTTGCATAGAGCTTCAGCAACTTTTGAAAGTTATTTTGACATTCTGTAAATGTATTAAGGAATCATTGACATAAAAATTGTATGTTAAGTTAAACTGTATTATTATTATTTTTAAAGGAAAGCATTCATCTTTGACAGGAATTAGTTTCAAAGGAAACTTACTGGTGTGTTGGGGTACTTATGAATATATGTATGCTGTAATACTTATCTGAAGTTTTAAGGTAATATTCTATTCCAGGTTTATATTACAAAAGTTAAAAATTTCACATTCTTAAAAAATATTTCATGGCAAATCTAGATTTGCCAAGATCTATCTATCTATCTGCTAATATAGAGAGGTATAATATTATTCAGATTCATAGAATAAATAAAATGTATAAAAGAAATGTAAATGAAATTAATCATGGAATTATATTTAAATAAGATATATATACATGCACATGCATGCATATATACATATCATATATACACATCTTATATACATACATACATATCAAATATACATATAATATACATATGCATATATCATATCATATATGCATATGCATATTATATACAAATATACATATCGTATATATAAATGTAATCTTACATTTTTGAGTAACATCTCCCTCATTTCAGCATTTAATTTCAAACAAATATTATTTCTTACACATCTCCCATAGCCCTGGGTTGTAGATATTTTGTTTCTTTTTGTTTTTATTGCTTACTGACTATCTTACTGAATATCTTGATCTCTTCTTATTATGTGTAATATATCCACAAAATTGTGGTATTTGGTTTTTAATCTTATTCATCAGTTTCTCTAGGAGCTAGAGACAATTCAGTGAAAGTAGATTTAATAAAGATAGCAATGATTTACAGTGCTTCAAAAATATTATTAGGATAAATGACAATAATTCATATCTCTAAGTAGTTGAAAAAAATTACCAAACAATAAAGAAAAAACAATGTCATTTCCTACATTTCTTACATAATGTGGAAAATATTGTTATAAAACATGATGTGTGCCACTTTTCTAATTTAACGAACTATGCTAATTTTGGGGTAGCTTTCCTTCAATTAATTTAATAAGTGATAGTTTTAAAATTAACAAAATTAACAAAATTCATTGAAATTTTATATAGAAGGGTAGAGAATTCTATTAAAGTATATATATGTATATTTTTAATAAACATGAATAAGTTATCTTATTTAGAAATTAATATTTGTATTATTCACTGATTTATATTTTAATTTACATATGTAAACACCAAGGGTCATTAAGATTATATATACTAAGAGTTAATGAGGCAGATTTTTTGTGTCGTATTATAGTTTAAGTACATTACACTAAAGGTACTGAATATATTTCAATTTATGTGTTTTTTCTGAGATTTTTGTCATTCATATGTATGATCACAGATAGGATTGGAGAGAATGACGCTGTACTAATCAAGCAGCACTGGACATTTAGTTGGGACATGTTAATTTTAACTCCCTTTCACAGCTTCTAGGAAGCTCAGAAAAAATAAAAAGTTAAAGAAAGTGAAAAGCATATGAGAATTCCTGAAGAACAAAATCTTAATCAGCAGAGCAGGAGTGCTGATGATTTGGATGCAGCAAAGGTTACATGCATGTGTCCACATACATTCTCACACACAAGCACATGAAGATATTGGGCTGTTAGTTGACAGTTTACTGTTCAGCTCATATTTTCCTATTGAACAGTTTTTATGAACTTTGCAACCAGAAAAAGATTTATGACATGGAACCCGTGATATGAAAAAACAAAATAACATGCAAAAACCTATAGTATTAAGAAAGAATGATGTCCCATGTGAATCTTAGGGGAGTTAAACACAGAGAACTTATCATTGCAACAATGAAAGTATTTGATGAGAAATCCAGATAATTTATTGGAACAGTGAGGAGCAAGAATAGATTTATTGTGTTTGGATATGATTAGTGATAAGGAAAGAAAAGAAACAAGCATTAATTGCAGGTACCTACTTGTAGAAGTTCTCCAGGGAAAGAAAAGCAGTGCCCAGAGGAAATTTTGTGCATATTTAAATTATGGTGAAAGATAGGATGAAAACTGGTCATGAAAGATGGTTCTGGAGAAGAAAATACTGGAAGGAATCTTAGCTCTGTGCAGTAGGATTCAAAGTTAAATAAATAGTAGTAAGGATACTTTATTCACAAAATAACAAACAGAGGCTGACATTGTGGGTTCATATTAAAATCTTGTATAAACACAAAAGATGCCCCATTTACCTAGACATGTTTTGTAGCTTCAGTATTTGGCCACATTCTCAGGGCTCCTTTAATAAAATGAATGTGTGAATGTACCTGACTTTCAGTTGCAGAAGATTCTGCTCAACTACAAAATCTTCTCTTCACCTTCTAATTTTCTCTGCCAAAGTAACATAGATTCAATGTTAGGATAATTTCATGTTTTCACTTGTTCTATCAGTAGCTGCTTTTATAAAGAACCTGAGAACTTTTAGATAAAACAGTTGTTTAAATTTATGAGTATTTGTTACAGGTCTATTACCAGTAGTATGGTTAGAATTGATTCAAAGCAAAAGAGAAGGCAGAGCTGTCATGGAGTCTGGTGACTCATCATTAAAAAATAATTCACAGCTAAACATTCTAAAGAACATCAGATTTTCTGAATTAAATTTGGTGCAAAAATAAGCACTGGAGTATCTTAAAATCTGTGCCTCCTCCATAGTTTATCCTTTTTTTAAAGAATATCAAAGCAACTGGTATTTCTCTTAGCACGCTAATCTGGGAGGGCATACACCATGAATGAATTATCCTCCTGTCAGGAAAGCATCACTGATTTTGCCTAAGACTTTATCAGAGAGAATTCACTCTCTCCCATTGACTCGGTGTTTTATCCATGCATTCTAGTCACTGAAATAATAATAGCTATAAGGTGTCTAGAGTAGAAAGTGTGCATTCAAGTGAAGGTTTTCTCTCAAATCATTATAGTTTCCACTATAAAAACCAAAAAAGCCTCTTTCTCAATCCACTGCTTCAGAGATCTGTTATTAGTGGAGGCAAAACTTTAAATGGTTTTTGTTGTAAAATAAACAATTGGTACTTGACATCGATGAAAGGGATGGTCTGAGAATGGTTTATTGTGACAATGCAATCACTTTTGGGTATTAAATTTCAAGATGAAAACAATAAATCAGTCACCTTGCTCGGAGTGAAGTCTGACTTATTCCTGTGGTCATCATGTCTTCTGGACACCAAGGACAAATGAGTCAAAAAAACTTGATGAGAAAAGGATCTAAGAGTAAGTACAGAGTACCTGAACAAATGTGTTAAGTCTTTTCATTTGTCAGGCCATTGATGACATATTGGTAATTATTTGTCAATAACACACACCTTTAACAGACTGTATTATTTTATTATATAACATCATTGACATGGAAGCTAATTGAGGCTAGAAATATATAAGGAAAGCATAATTATTAGTCAAAGTATATGTTTAGATTTATGATTGAAATATTTTTAGATTTTTATGAAAAACATCATTGGTACTTCTGTAGTAAAAAATAAAAAAGAGCCATGGCAGGGCTAGGAAGGTGGCTCATAGTAGAGTGCCCCTCTTGAATACATGAGGCCCTGGGTTCGATTCCTCAGCACCACATAAACAGAAAAAGACAGAAGTGGATCAAGTGGTAGAGCACTAGCCTTGAACTGAGAGCTGACTGAGTTCAAGCCCCACTACTGACAAAAAAAAAAGAAAAAAGATCAGTGACAAATTTTGTTTGCTGTTATAGGGGCCAAGTGAAGTTAAAGCTACAAATTCATGAGAGTGGGCTGAGAAGGTGGCTGAGTGGTAGAGCACTTTACTTGCATGCATGAGGCCTTGGGTTCAATTCCTCAGCACCCCATAAGCAAGAAGAAAAAAGCCGGAAGTGGCGCTGTGGCTCTAGTGGTAGTGCGCTAGCCTTGAGCTAAAGCACTGAGGGACAGTGCCCAGGCCCAGAGTTCAGGCCCCATGACCGGAGCCTCCACCCTCCAAAAAAAAGAATTCATGGAACTATTCCAGTCAGAAACCATAAATAAAAATGTATTAAAAGTAATAAACATCAGATGGATGATCTGATTCTTTCATATTTTTCTTAATTTTATTCCATTTATGATTTTTCAAAATTTAACCTAAAGAAAATAAAGAATGCATAAAATTTTACTTGTAATAATTTACTTAATTGGGTAATTTCATTTGTTTCTATAATTTTAAATTCATTTATTTACAGATAGATAACAAAGCCTTTTTACCAGAGAGAAACCTATTTTTACAGCCTAAAATGAAATTAGTTTATGGGATCTCATCTCTTTTGAATCAAACATTTTCATAAAAAGTTGTGAATATTTTATATTACCAGGCCAATGTTATTCTAAAGAACTAATTACACTAACAAATGATTTTCATTATATTTACTTAAAGAAAGTGTGAAAGCTTGAAGATGTAAACATTGTTGGATTTGTAATAGTACAAATTTAAAACTAAAAAGCATCTGGATTTTTCTTCAAAAACATTTTTACATATATATCAAAAAGCTCTTAATTTCAACAGATTATTTTGTAAACATTGATTTTTGAAATTTTAAAAGAAAATATAAATTTAATATTTAGCAATTTCATATTTCTCTTAAACAACAATTTACATAAAAATCAAAAATATTTTAACCAACAGCATATGACATTTTCATGTCATTAATTTTCAGAAAAAATATTTTTCTCTATAATTTAAGCATAAAGCAATGATAACATAGGACAATTTCAGAAATCTTTATGCTTCCACATGCAAAACACAAGGAAACACACAGGAATTGTAACACAGAAGTAAATTAAAGCTATTTTTATATTTTGTAATCTTTCAATTATCTTTATGCTAGTTGAAAATTCCCTTAGGTATAAACTATATGAACGAGTGAGAAAAGAAAAACGTGCTCCAGTTGTTAGTATAGAATTTATCCAAGTGACATTATTTTCAGTATTTATTGAGCAGCAATTATCTTGCTGCATATATTACCATGGTATTTTCAATTTGGCCTCTAGTTACAAGGAGAGCTAGAAGTATGGAGTTACCAAAAGCTGTTACCTTAGTTAAGAAAGCAGAAGTCAATTAAGTCATTGATCCAGAATTAGATGAGAAGGCTCCGATAATTTCTTTATTTGGGATTTGAAGACACAGCTGGATTTGTGCTTGTATGGATCTGTGAATATCAATACCTACTGATTTTTCTTCTAGAACAATAAAATGAAACTTCAATTTATTTTAACTGGGCTAATCAAGTTCAATGCTTTTGTTATCACTTATAATTTTGAATTTATATTTAAATATATCAAAATGATTCATTAAAAATTAGAAGACCTAGAAATAAAACCTGTATCTAATATTTGATAAGCGAGCAAAAAAAAAAAAAGGTTAGAAGGAAGATACCCCCTTCAATAAATGGTATTGAGAATACTGGATATCCACATTCAGAAAACTGAAACTGGATACTTATCTAACACTGCACTAGCATCAACTCAAAATGGATCAAGGACATCAGTGTAAGACATGAAACTGTGACAGGAAAAAGTAGGGGAAACATTAGACCTTATGAGCAAAAGTTGAAACAGTATGAGTAAGATCTAGAAGTCCACCAAATCAAAGAAACACTTGATAAAATTTCTGCATAGCAAAATACATAGTCCGGAAGCTCAAATAAACAGCCTACAGAACGGGAGACTATTTTTGCCAGATACACATCAGAAAATGGCACAATATACATAATATACAGACAGCTTAAATAATTAAACCCTCAAAGAACCAAAAACCCAATTAACGAATTGGCTAATGAGCTAAAGAGTCTTCTCAAAGCAAGAATAAAATGGCCAATAGAAACATAAAGGAATGCTCAATATCTCTGGCCAGAAAGTAAATATAAAACAAAACAATACTGAGATTTTGTCTCACCCCAATTAGAATGGCCCTTACCAGGAAAACAAACAACAAATACTGGTTGCAGCAAAAAGGAACTATTAACACAGATATGGGACATGTTCAACCACTCTGGTTCAATCATTTTGGAAAGCAGTATGAACATTCCTCAAAAAAACTAAGCATAGAACTATCCTATTATCCAGTAGTTGCACTTTACAAATCAATATACATACACAAACACACATATGTATATATAAATAAATGTACACATATATAGTTCATTTTTATAAAATAATTTACACAAGACATTCATATACATATATAAACATACATCTTTCATTTTATGCCTCTCTGCCAGTCAAATACATGATTTATAAAAATGTTAATTTTTTAGCAAATAATATCCTATAAATATACACATAAACATTAATGTGATAATTGTCCAAACTATACATTCATTACGGAAATGGAGAAATCATGAAAAACTTCTTTGACTTCTTGCTTGAGTAAATGTATAAATAATTTTAGAAACTTTAAATTTTAAATATG
Organism: Dipodomys ordii; assembly: GCF_000151885.1. Classification (NCBI taxonomy): domain Eukaryota; kingdom Metazoa; phylum Chordata; class Mammalia; order Rodentia; family Heteromyidae; genus Dipodomys; species Dipodomys ordii. Next base: position 4,472,939 of record NW_012267352.1, read on the forward strand.
ATTATGTTATCCTTTCAATCTTATGTCATACACACATATACACACATGTGAGAAATATGTACAATAGAGTATGATGAAGATTATGAAGTAGTAGTGGTTTACATCATGGGCCTTAAAAACCTAGCTTTCAGCTCAAGTGAATAAGCATATGTAAAAGGAGGGGAAAACATTTGCATCTGCTATATTTCTTGGATAGAGTTTATGAAAAAGGGGAAGGGGTGTTTTTTGCTGTTGTTTAAAATCTAAGTAGTTTTCAAGAGCTAGAGAAGACTTTGTTTTTATCCAAAGTTTCTCTGTCACTAGCCAGGGAAGTGTTTATCAGAAGGGTTACATTACCCCATAATCTATTTTAATAAAGATTTTAATACTGATTTTCCAAATTCAAAGTATTTCCCACTAAAGGACTTTTTAAAATTGTCTGTGCAAGTATTTTAACTAAAAGCTTCATAATCCTGTTTGTCTTTTCTGCTCAATGCTGGTGCTCTTCCACTTGAACCAAAACTCTATTTCTAGAATTCCTGGTTTAATTAGATATAAGAATCTCTCAGATTTGTTTTCCTAGCTTGGCTTCAAACCACATCCTAAGATCTCAGCTCATGAGTCACTGGGATTACATGTTTGAGCCACCAGTGACAGGCCACAGGTAGACATTTAAGATCAATTGAGTGTTGACAAGCATGGAACATATTGATTAAAATTATAACCTCTCTTACAGGCAAATAGGAATTGTATACCTCAGAATATCTATATGTATCTATACACCATAGTAAATATTTGTGCACATAACACAATAAAAATTTCACTCTATACAATGTGCACAATGAATATCATGCAGCTATCTAAATTGTTATGAAGAATTTCTCAGTGTGTATATTACATGGAAAATGTTTATAATTGCTGGTATTTTGAAATGAATAGTGAAGAACATGAACTATCACAATTAATTTTAAGTATTCTGCTTGCTATTGTTAATATGAAAAGAGATATAGCCTGACCTACAATAAATTAATTAAGATTATCATCTCAAAATTTGTTTTCATATTTGTATTAAAAATGTACCATTAAAATAAATGGGCTTTAACCTGGTTACTGAGCTGATAAATTCCATCACTGCTCATTCTTCTTTGTTGTTTATTTTTATGACTTCTACTCTGAAACTTTTGACATCTTGCATTATAATAATCACAAGGTTGTATCCCCATTTCTATTATGCGAACTGTACTATTCTTTTTAAGACAGGCAACAAGAAAACACGAGAGCATCATAATAGCAAATTGGATATTGCTTTAAACAAATGTTACTTCCTAGAAATGGGTAACATGAATACAGCTTTTAGGTTTCAATGTGATTTCCAAGTTCTGAGGACTAGTATTTTTGCCTCAGAAATAACTATAGGGACAGTACAGACAAAAAAAAGCCTCTTAGAATGATAGTATTTGTGACATGAAAATAGATGAGAGAAGGAGAGATGAGCTTGGGCTTCTCAGCACACAGGCCCCAACTTGTAAAAGTAAAAGCCCATAAACTACAAAGATTAAACTTCCAAAAGTAAGCCTAGGTCTTAAATTTACCATCTGAAACAGACATTAAATTTAATAAATGTTAAAACTAGTAATGTCTAAAAACCAAATACAATTATAAGATAATAAATTTGATCATATGTCTATAGTTTTCAAATGGCAATTTGAGCCAAATATATGTTTCTGTATTGTGCCAGCTTTAAATACTAGTAAATAATATATTACTTATGTGACAGTATTTTTAATAAACTGTGAGGATCAGTCACTGTTACTGTAAAACTTAACCCCAATGTATTATATAATTGTTAATGATCCTCAAGATCTCTACAAATAAGTATTGTATTGTTTATTTCATCTAAAACATACATTTGATATAAAATATTATATATTTAGTATTAATTAAGAGTTTGTTACTTTGTTTAGCATCATATGATAATAACATAATTTAGCACAAATGTAGTAATTTAGAAATATAGAGTGCACACATATACAAATTTACAAGACAGGGTTGACAAGGTGGCTCAGTGGTAGAGTGCTTTCCTTGCATGCATGAGGCCCTTGGTTCAATTCCTCAGCACCACATATGCAGAAAAAAAAAGCTGGAAGTAGCGCTGTGGATCAAGTGGTAGAGCGCTAGCCTTGGGCTCAAGAGCTGAGGGACAGCGCCCAGGCCCAGAGTTCAGGCCCCATGACTGGATCCCCCCCCCCAAAAAAGAAAAAAATTACAAGACATTATGCTTACTTTTACTTTTCTACAGTTTTACATTTTTAGTGAATATATTTATAAAATTTGAATTACCTATAAATCTAATAGATGACAGACTATTATAGAATAATGTATTTCCTTAGTTTTGGGAAACATAGGACATGTGATCCAAACTAATTATATTTTCATTCTTCTATGGCAAATGTTGGATTCAGAACTAAAACACATAAATAAAAATAATAAAGGAGTTAGGTGTGTTGGCTGGTGCCTGTGATGCTACTATTAAGGAGGCCAATGGAAAAGGCAAATAACTTTGACAGTATCCTACTTAGTGAAACAATATCGCATAAAGGAAGGTAAGAAGAATGAAGAAGAAGAAAAAAAGAAGGAAAGAAGAAGGAAGAAAGGAAGGAAGGAGAAATTTAGGTGATTTTCAGTCTTTCCCATTTAGCCTTCATAACTTCCAGGTAAAAAATATGATGTTTTTCTCATGCAAAAATCTCTGATTCACTGGCTAATTAACCCCGCTAATAATTCGGTAAGGGCGAAATTTGAATTTTAATTCAGGCTCCATTCTAAGTATCTTGGCTCTTGAACACTTTGCCACACAAAGCACGAAGACAGAATGATATAAACTTTTACTTTCCCTACGTTGCTACCTTCTGCATTTTAAGAAAACCTCTCTCAGGAGAATTCTTGTCTTCTGAATTAGAACTGCCAATCCATGTTGTTTTTTACTCCCATTAGGAATTCTCCGTAAATAACTACTTAATCTAGGGTTATAAAATCCTGGTTGAGTTCCGATTTGTCTTTCAATGGGAGCTGGGTGGCTGAATGAAGTGAAGGAGTGGGGAGAATGCAGTCAAGAACCCATGATCTGTACCAAAAAGTTCAGAAAAGTTAGGGGAAAAGGGCATAAGAGTGGTGATGCTGATCCAGATGCACTGGGACAATACAGTGCCCAAACTGCTTTGTTAAATAGCACCTCCTTCACACAACTCTTTAAAGATTATATCTATCTATCTATCTATCTATCTATCTATCTATCTATCTATCTATCTATCTATCTATCTATCTATATTTAAATCCTGATTGAGATCTTTGGCAGGGAGGGTAGTAGCCAGTTTAATGCTCCAGAATGCTCCCTTTGTCGATTAGTTAGTTGCAATCATCCACCCACAAGAATTGCTTAAAAAGATAAACAATAGGGCTGGAAGCCTATACAGACATGACTTCTGCAGGGCAAATAGTCAGCTATTTCTACTGTGGAAAGTGAATAATGGCTTCTGCTATTCTTTCACCTTCTAACCCTTTCAGGGTTATTTCAATTTCTCCTCATCTATACTGAAATTTTGGAGTCCAAGGAGTCGGGGAAATATAGTGGCTAGGTGACCAGCCCTTGTGACACAGCCAGATATCATAAGGCAGTGATAGAGGGTAAGGCACCAAGAAAAAATCCAATTCCACAAAGCTTTCTCTTTATATGCCATATTTCACATACACACTTATATTCACATTAAACATCACTTTGTATAGTACCAGTCTCATATTCTCCTGACAGATAAAGATGAATATCTATTATACACACATATATACATACATACAGATTTTAAATTAAATGAAAATAATATGCCATATAACATATATACATGCACACACACATATATCACATATACATGTACACATCGATGCACATAAATATAGCATATATTATATACATATATATATATATACATATTTTGCTAGTTGTAGTGAGGGGGGTATTTGAATAACTTGGCTGGTGTGAAAAGTTCCCTAATGCACATGGGTATGAATGTGTCTTCCAGTCTTTTGGGTCAGTGCCCAAACTTCAACCCCCACTATCATCAATACCTAGGTAATTCAGGCCAAAAAATAAATTCAAGGAATAAACCTCAGATTTAAATGACAGTATTAAATCTAACATACATGTTCAGAATATTTCTTCCAGTAACCAGTAACCAGACATTACACATTCTTCTCAAACAGATGAAATCAAAGGACATAAATTCTTAGCATATTTAAGAAAATCAAAATCATCCTATATATTTTATCAGGCCATAACGGAATAAAACTGGGCAGTAATAATAAAAGAAACTATGGAAAACACTTAAATTCATGGAAACTGAAGAGCACCCTGCTGGATGAGTGAGTCATACAAGATATAAGAGAGGAAGCTGGGAATCACTGGTGCACATCTGTAATCCTAACTTTTCAGGAGGTGGAGATCGGAGGATCACAGTTCAAAGCCAGCCTGGGTAGGAAATTCCATGAAACTCTTATCTCCAATAAACCACTCATGACAACACCAAGGCTCAGAGTTCAAGACCCACGATCAACAAAAAAAATCTCAAATTAAGTTTTGAGATAAATATTATATGGCTACATAACAATAAGCTCATCTAATCATTAGGACAATGAGAAATAATTTGGAATAAGGGTTGACTCTAACAACAGAAAAGATAACTGATAAATGAGAACTTGAATTGTTAAGTATGATTACCAATGCCATGATATGATTGTTTGTATTGACTTTTCAAAGAGCCAGTAAGCAGTTTCGGCCATCTACATGGTTTATATTGGATTTCCAACACCAGTATTCACCTTTGTTTTGTGTATGTGTGTGTGTTATAAATGTGTGTATATGTGTGTGTTATAAATGCTTCAAGTTATTATAATAGCACTTTGGTCAATTGTAAACTAGAAAATATATTTAACTGTAGATGAAATGCTGGTAAGTTTTAATTTGAAATCTACAGACAAACTAACATTGTAATTATTATTAAAATCATGAGCCTGATGATGTTTTTTTTCAATATTGTGTTTTTTTACCCTTTGGTACATTAAGGTGATTACTGATAAAGAATAAAAATTAACTATACTAGATAAAAAGGTTTGCACATAGTACATGGTATCAAATTTCATTCACTTGTAGTGATTTAGGAATTATGAGCAGCAAGTAAAGTTAAGTTGTTGTTTTTTTTCCCTAATCTACATGAAAGTGATATGTGAATACACGCACACGCACACATACACACACACACACACACACACACACACACACACACACACACTTTATGTGGACTTAAATATATAAACATATATATGTGTATTCAAATCCTCATTATTCATTATTTCATTTTCTCTGGATTTATCTTACAAAGAGCTAAATATGTTCTTACCATCAGTTTTATCTCTTTCACTTTATTTCAATGATCAGCTGAAAAAATGATATTCAGAAACAGAACACTCTGGTTTTAATACATTTTAGACTATAGAATGTCATACAAGGTTTTATACTATCTGTTCTTAGCTATGTATCTTAAAATACCCTTGCTTTTTTAAACCATAGGTATTCATGTGAACTCTACTATAGTTAACAATTATAAACCTGCACACAATTGAAAATACATGAACATTATAAACAAGTCTTAGATTAACTTCAGTATACTTTATATTATGTTTCTATAGGATTCATCCTCAGAAATAAACTGGTATACAAATTAAATATTTGTGTGTGTGTATTTGTGTGTGTGTGTGTGTGTATTTGTGTGTATGTGTGTGTGATTTTCTGTTAGTACGTAAGCTTTAACTCAAGGCCTTATGCTCCCCCTTAGCTTTGTAGTTTATAGAATACTTTAACACTTGAGCCACACCTTCTGTTTTGAATTTTGTTGATTAATTGGAGTTTTGCAAACCTTTCTGCCTGGGCTGGCTTCAAACCATGGTCCTCTTAGTCTCAGCGTCCAGAATAACTAGTATTAAAGTAGTAATCCACTAGTGCCTTTAAGGATGAAGAATCCACACTGTCTCCTCCAAGGTATCATTCGTAAGCATGTTTCTACAAATAGCTATTGGTTTTCAGATCAAAGTATGTTACCATGTTAGCTCCCAATATTTCCTTGTAAAATGAGAGTTAAAACTATCCTAAGCATTTAGATTATGATGTGAATGTTTGTTTGAAAGACATGAAAACACATTGTAAAGCTTATGTCATAAGTAAAATATATTCAAAAACAAGTCAGTGGGGAAGCCAATGCAATATTCTATGTAAGATTCCTAAGGTTATAGCTAAAAGAGGAATGAAAATTATTTGAACTATAGATATACTTAAGAGTTTTTGTCACATCATTCGAAGGATCAAAATCTCTGTTCACTTCATTATTATTCCTCTTTCTTCACTGAGTTCTTACAAATGTCCTTGTTAACGAGGCTCTTTACATACAATATTATAACACAATGAACTAAAAGGGGCTAAAGTCAGTAGTAGAAGTAAATTTGTTATAATGAAATTATTTTAAAATAGGAAAATCTTTTGCAAGGAATGTTAAATGAGGAATTAATGCAATGACCCAAATAATTAAAGTAATGCAAACCACATATATCTGAGGGAAAAATAGGATTTTGAGGCCAAATCATCATGAATTACTGTCTACATTTATCAAATTAATGGGGCAATTACTCAGCATGTACATTAAATAGGATCCTTATTTTCATACTGACGATTTTTCTAAATGCAGACACTAATTAACTGACTTCTGTATTCTTCTTAAAACTTAGTGATTTAATTCTGATATTAAGATAGACAATATTTTGTAGCCTGCCGAATAGATGTATTTATTTTTAGTTTTTGAAATTTGTACATTATCAACTTCAAATGTTAAAACTGTAACAAAAGGAAAAGGAGATATTTTACCCATTCAAAATATCTAAAATATGTAAATTGTAATTGGAGCACCACTAATATCCTGCATATGTATTTTTTCCTGATATCTTTTTAAAATGAATATTCTCACAGTCTGCTTGGTCATGTTTGTCACATCCAACAAATCAACTTTGCAATTGATATACACTAGCACCAATTATTTTTGTCTGCTCCCAGTGATTCTTCTTTCTCTCTAACCCTTCTTTTCCTCCTCATCTTAGTCTTTTCTCTTCCCTTTCTTCCTCTTTTTCTTTCCTCATTCCTCCTCCTCCCCTTTGCTGCCCTCCCTCTCCCTTCCTCCTCCCCCTCTTCTTCCCCCTCCTCCACCACATCCTCCTCTTTTTTTCTTCATCTTTGTCATCATTCTTTTCTTCTTCTCTCTTCCTGGTTTTCCTCTTCCACTGTTTCTCTTCTATTTTCTTTTTCTTTTTCCAAACACTGTGAATCTCTCTTTTTGATTGTCAAGAAAGAAAATTAGCAAACAAAATATTAATGAAAAAATGAGAAACTGGTTTTAAAAGAAAAGAGTTATATAAGCTTTGTGTTTTGAGCATTTGATTCCACATTGTGTTTCCATTTGAATGTAGGATGTTTTCCTATTTCTGTAATGAATGCATTCTGTAAAGAATGAATGGATTTATGAAATGGGCAAGGGAGCTAAGGAGAAACTTCTGAGAATAAGAAGTAAAAATAGGAAACACATGGGGAAATCTTCATCATCCCTAGCCCTAAAGGAAATGCAAATCAAAATAACCCTGAGATACTATCTTACCTCAGTTAGACTGGCAAATATTCTGAAATTAGACAATGACAAATGCTGGCAGGGATATGGAAAAAAAGGAATCCTATTGCACTGCTGGTGGGAATGTAAACTAATATAACCACTCTGGACAGCAGCCTGGAGGTTTCTCAAAAATCTAAACATAGACCTGCCTTATGACCCAGCCATACTAATCCTAGGCATCTACTATGAACATCATGAACCAGGATACAACAAGGACACCTGCACTTCCATGTTCATTGCTTCATTGTTCACAATAGCCAAGAAACAACTCAGATGCCCCATGATAAATGAATGGATCCCAAAAATGTGGTACCTCTATTCAATAGTATTTTACACAGCCTTTAGAAAAGATAACAATCAAAGTAGCATGTAATTTTAGCTAGAAGATTAGGGAGTAAATGTACTATTCTATCTTATGTTAAGTAAAGTGCAAAGGAAATGGAGTAGTCTTTTTATTTTTCATCTATTGAGTAACCAAAACAAAAATTTTTCTTCAAATAATTCTCATTTAGTAACTTTTTCCATATTGAGAATAAACACCATAATATGTATATGTTGATAATAACAGAAGCACAATGTTTTTATATTAATAGATAAAAGAACAAAATGTGTCAGTTGCAACTAAAATGTGCTGTAAAACAGACATTGCTCAAAACAGTTTCCTACTAAAAAAGCATTTATAAATGAAATAGAACTTTATGTAAGTTTGTCTTAAAAAATAAATTTAATTATATTACCTAACACCTAAAATAATCAAATATTGTCTTAACTTGAATTTGAAACTATTTTGTATGTTTGTTGAAATGAGGAGTTTCTAGTGATTTTGTATCTATAATTAGAAAAATCTATTCTACAGACTTTTTGGAAGTGTTTGCTCTTTCCTATAATGAATATACAAGATGATATTTAAGGTAAATCTTGACCAATATTATATGTTTCTTTCTAATTAGTAGACTCTGAAAAATAAAATAAATAAAAATAAAGACATGAAATCTAACTGGGGAACAATTAGGAAATCGAAACTGGGACAGGATGTATGTTGATCAACAATTTATTATTTATATACATATCTACATATAAACATATATATTAGAATGAAAATAAAAAAGAAAACTAACAAATCTGTTATCAAGGAAAATTTTACTTTGGGTATAGACAAACTGCATGGTGAAGTATTTTTTTCCTTTAATCTTGGAAAGGAGAGAATGAAGTAAACATCACAGAGAGTTTTCTATAAGACTGTGTATAAATTGAAGCCAGGAGAGACAATAAGCCACAATTGTGTGGATTATTAGTATATAATTACATATCTTTAAGTACTGGATTTCACTAGATTCTCTTCCTACAATAGGACTAAAATATTCCAGTCTTTGAAGATGTAAGATGATGCTGACATTGCCACATTAAAATTTTAAAACTCTTAATCTTACTAAATTTTTTTCTATAAAGCTTTGAGTCAATTTGGTGAATGTATTCAATCGTTTCTTTGGTGTAAGTGCAGATGCATTTGAAGCCATTTTTTCTAACGACCAAATATAAACTAGACAAATGCTATATTGTCCCCATTACAGGAGGTAAAAAATGGTGAAATTAAAAGGTAAACAAATAATAAAGAAGCACAAACAGTAAAAAAAGTTATGAATGAGTAACAGTCTAACAATATCAACAAAGACTTCGAAGAAGGTGACTGATAACCTCATTACTGTAAGAACATTGATGAGACCTGCAATTTTTCTTCCACCAGTAAAGGGGAGAAATGAGCCTCAAGTATAAAAGAAAAGGAAAGGAAAAATAAGTGAGGGTATTGAAGTTATAGAAAAACTCAGAATAATTTGAATATAAAATAAAGGGTAGAACATGAGAAAAATTGAAAAGGTAAGTTGCAATGTTACTAATCAATATAAACACATCTGCTCATGATATATACAAAAATCCATCCATCTGACTTAGCAAGTGATTGATAAGAAAAGTATGATGGTGGTATTTATATAATAATAACAGGAAGTCTCCAAAACTAGATATAACAATATGAAGTATCTTTGACTTACCATTATTAAAGAATATTTGTAACTTTTAAAGAAATACCAGGCACATTTCAAACAATATTTATGAATTCTCAAGCAAACCCTGTAAGAGAAACAATAATTTTTAAAAATAGGCTTTAACCTCTGATTTTAAAAAGAATCTATTTCTAGAGTCTGCATCATCTTCTTTTTTTTTTACTACATTTCAGGATGTCATACATTTTATTATTATTTTATATGTTTATGTTGAAATATAATATTATATTCTAAAATGTGAGAGAAAGCAGATTATGTGTCCATATGCTTGGACAGTAGTTTAAATATCACACATAGACTATTATAATTAAAATGTAGTTCTTTAGGGAATTATTTCACTCTATTTAGAACACAGGTGAGCATAAGTGTTATAATTTTATGAAATAATACCTGGCCAAGATAGTTTAAAGAAGGAATAGAAGAATGATTTCATAGGCATTTGCCTGGAAACAAGATGTACGTATATACTCTAAAATTCCTAAAATCAGGGTCACATTAATTTATATGACCAGTCTTCTCACTGAACAAGTGGATAACATAGAAAGAATAAAGATAGTATTGCCTGATCCAGAAATCCATTTACTTTTTCCTATACAAGAATTGCCAAGTTTTCTAAGTAGTGTGGGAAAGTATTTTTGAAGTCCAGAATACATTTTAAAATAGGAATAAGACATGCCATATGAATCTTCTTCGCTTAGAAGATGTTTCTATTAGTGTAGACATAATAGAGATGCCATTGGAAGGTATCTTCCTCTATCTTACTCCAGCACATTGTTGCAAGCAACTTGGAGTTCATCATTTCCATTTTATCTACATACATTAATGCTATTCTCTTATTCCAATGCTAAGGATATCCAGAGCTTCTGCAAGGAAACTTACTTCATTTCCCAAAGCCTGAAGAAAATATTAAGCAAAAGCTCCAGAAAGCTTACCAGGGAAATAAATGATTTCTAGAAATGAATGGAAATCTTCTATTCCAAATATTTTAGTTTTTTCTATTAATGTACTTGGATCTCATGTCTTTTTCCCACAATATGTCTTCCTATTATTTTGCTTTTTAAGTTATCTGTAAATAGTACTATAAGTTTCCATTTAAAACATTTTATTGTAAATGTGATGTACAGAAGGGTTACAGTTGCATAAGTCAGTTAATGAGTACATTTCTTTTTGAATACTGTCACCCCTTCCCTCATTTTCTTTCAGTTTTTCTCCTCCCTCTTTCTTTTCCCCTAAGTTAACTAGTTCATTTACAACAGAGTGTCTAGTGAGTATCACTGCTGAATGAGTTCACCTTTTATCCCACCATTTCTGCGCTTCCCCTTCCACTCCCCAAATCAGATAAATGTATACACAAGACAAAGCGTACAGAAATTAAAAACAAAAAAACAGTACCAAAAATAATCAACCAAAGGGGAGAAAAAGAACCACCACAAGCAGTACAATAGAAATAAAGAAACCTATTAATTCCATTTCTTGGAGTTCATTTTGATAATCATTTTATATGATCACATGCATATAGTTATTGAGCCATTGTGATACTCTCCTAAGAATATCCTCCTTTGTTATCACTGTGTGACTGTTTAAGAACTGCTTAATTAATCGTGCCCAAGAGTAATTATTTGTCTTTTACAATCGATTTTGTTTACTTATAGATTCATAGGTTCATTCTAGTGACCACAAATGAGGGTAACCATGCAACCTATGTTTCTTTGGGTCTAAATTATTTCACTTAGTATATATTTTTCCCAAGTCTTTCCATTTTCTTATAAATGGTAGATTATCTTTCTTTCTGATAGAAACATAATTCCATGGTGAATATATACCACATTTTCTTGATCCATTTGTCCACTGAGGGACATCTGGGTTAATTCCATATCTTAGCTAGGATAAATAATACTGGAATAAAAATGGTTGTGCTGGTGGCTTTAATGCAGACTCATTTGTGCTCATTTGGGTAAATGTCCAGGAATGGGATTGCTGAGACATAGAGAACCTCTATGTTTAGTCTTTTGAGGATCTTCCATACTGCTTTTCAGAGCAAGTTTACATTCCTACTGGTAGTGTTTCCTTTGGCCACATCCTTATCAGCATCTGTTATTGTTAGTTTTCTTGATAATGGTTATTCTAATCTGGGTGAGGTAGAATCTCAAAGTTGTTTTGATTTGCACTTCATTTATGGCAAAAAGATATTGAACATCTCTTCATATGTCATTCCTATTTCGTTTTTTTGTTTTTTTTTGTCCGTCATGGGGCTTGACCTCTGGGCCTGGGCGCTGTCCCTCAGCTCTTCAGCTCAAGGCCAGCGCTCTACCACTTGAGCTACAGCACCACTTCCGGTTTTCTGGTGGTTTATTGGAGATAGGAGTCTCACGGTCTCTCCTGCCCGGGCTGGCTTTGAACCTTGATCCTCAGATCTCAGCCTCCTGAGTAGCTAGGATTACAGGCGTGAGCCACCAGCGCCCGGCTCCTATTTCTTTTTGATGTTGTTGTTGTTGTTGGTCTGAGGCTTGAACTCAGTGTCTGGACACTGCCCTTGGGCTTCTTTGTGGTCAAGGCTCCCCAGTTTAAGCCACAGCAACACTTCTGGATTTTGAATGGTTAACTGGAGATAAGAGTCTTACAGGGACTTTTCTATCCAGGATTGCTTCCAATCTCGATCCTCAGATCTCAGCATCCTGAGTAGCTAGGATTACAGTCATGAGCCACAGGTTCTATTCCTATTTCTTCTTAGGAGAAGTGTCTCTTTAAGTCTTATTATTTGGATTATTGTTTCTTTGAGGATTTATTTTTAAGGGGTTCAGTTTTTTGAACTCTAAGTATGTTTTAAATATGAGGTCCTTGTCTGATAAGTAGCAAGTGAATATCTTTTTCCATTCTGTGAGCTTTCTATTTATCTTTCTAGCTATATCTTTCCCATGTAGAAACTCTTCAGTTTGATGCAATCCCCTGTATCCAGTCTTTCTTTGATTCATTGTGATTCTGTATCTTTACTTAGGAAGTTTTGACTTGTGGTAAAGAACTTTAGTGTTACCCCTATACCTTCCTGTCATATTTTCAGAATATCTGGTCATACATTGAGGTCTTTAATCAATTTGGAGTTGATTCTGGTGAAGAGTGACATATAAGGATCTAACTTTATTGCTCTGCACATGTATAGCTGATTCTGCTAAGACCATTTCTTGAAGAGGCTGTCTTACTTCTATCCTGTGTTTTTGGCTCCCTTATTAAAAATATGGGTGGCTATAGGTCTGTGGGTTCATTTCTGGGTCTTCTATTCTACTCCATTTATCTTTAGGCCTATTCTTATTCCAGTATGAGCTGTCTTTATTGCTATACTTTGCCAAAGGCTTCAAAGTTTGATATTCTTCTTTCTTCCAGCACTGTTTTTCCTGATAAAGATTGATTTTCCTATTTGGGGTCATTTATTATTCCATATGAATTTTTGGACGACTACTTCTATATCATTGAGGAATGTTGTTTGGATTTTGATGAGTATTGCATTAAATTTTTCGATAACTTTGGATAGTATTGCCATTTTGAGAGTGGCCATTTAACAATGAAGTTTATGAATATAATATATCATGATTAATTTCACCCTTTATAGCTTTCTCATCTATCTCTTCCTTTCCCACCCTTCCCCTGTCTTTTCTTAATTGTATAGAATATACATTGGATTCTTGACTGCATTCTCTACCTCTTTTCTTCTTCATTCATCTATGCCTTTCCTTTTGATTCTGCTCCACCCTTCTAAAGTGCCTGCTTCCTCACTTTGATTTTGTTGAAATTGGACTTTTCCTTTCTTGGGAATCTGAGTTCTCTCTTGAAATATGTCAATATTTTTAAAACTCCATCTCCCATTTGACCTGCTATTCTGGAAGATTGTACCAAAGCACGGCCAGCTTAGTGACTCTGGCCTGTGAATCTCAGCTAGGAGAAGAAGCAAAGGTTGGAGGATGGCAACCCAGGACCACCTGGGCAAAGCACAAAAAGCCTTATCTGAAAAATATCCAAAGAATGCAAGACTATTAGTATGGCTCAAGGAGTAGAGGGCTTGCCTTGGGAAAACATGGCCTTCAGTTTAAAACTCAGTCCTTTCTAAAAACAAGCAAAGAGAAACTTGTGCTAATGAATTTTCTGGTGTAAGAAAGTGTGCTTGTATTTTCTTTTGAGGCTATAAATAAATTGTATCTCATTTGACATAAAAAATACTCATTTAACTGAGCTTTTATTTGTTGTTTGTTTCTAATACCAGACAGAAATATACTTGTCTCTTTTATGCACTGATGAAAATTCTAGAGTAGTATCAGGATCTGAGTAGCTAGCTCTCAATATATATTTGTTGACAGGATAAATAAATTAGTGTCAACTTGGTTTAGTAACAAAAGTTTTCAGTGGTGCCAATGATTTTGCTTTACTGACTACTTCAAACTATATCAAAGTTCACTGCAGAAATATATTTAGCATAAAAACATGTGGCTTTAAATAAAAATCAAACCACAAAGAAGAAATTGTGCTAAAAATTACATTATTTTCTTTGGAATTAATTTAGTTATACCTTGATATTTATATTATGCACTCTCAATTATCTTGCAAGCCTACATAATTTAGAAGAGCTTGTACATTGTTTATCTTGAGGACAAGATGCCTGAAGGCCAGAATTCTGTAGCTGGGCTTAGCCAAACCAATTAGATCTAAGTTAACTGTTCAGCTGACTGTCACATAATCTTTAACTCCTTGTAAGTATATCTGAATGTTAAATGACAATCCTCTATTGCAAAGGAAGATTATAATTGCCACAATGAGACTTTTTTTTGTGATAGAGAACCAAAATGAGGTGAGCCCCACATTTCCAGTAAGTCTTTTTTTTTTTTGGTCGGTCATGGAGCTTGAACTTTGGGCTTAGGCACTATCCCTCAGATCCTCAGCTCAAGGTACATACTCAACCACGTGAGCCACAGCACCACTTCCAGTTTTCTGAGTGGTTTATTGGAGATAAGAGTCTTACAGAGTTTCCTGAGTTCCTCAGATTTCAGCCTCCTGAGCCACTGACTCGCAGCTTTCCAGTAAATCTTTTCTCATTCCTTGATTTGATAGGAGTATTCCTCACCTGATTCTATCCTTTGCTTATCAGCAACTAAATTATGAGCATATCTTCCTTGTGTTTCTTGTCCTTTGCCAATAATACAATTTTCTTCTCTACATTATTTGAGTTCTTTCTTTTTGATTGTTTTCACAATTCTAAAATAAATTAGGAATTTAGTTAATTATCAAAAGTAGAAACAAAATTATCAAAATTAGTAACAAAACCATCCATATAAAACCATGGTAAAAATTTTCTTTCTTGATTGCTTATTGTTTAGCTTTTTTTAAATTTAATTTTATTGTCAAGGTGATGTACAGAGGGGTTACAGTTGCATACATAAGGTACTGAGTACATTTCTTGTCAAACATTTTTACCCTCTTCCTCATTTTTCTCCCACTCTACTCCCCCCAAGTTGTAAAGTTCATTTCCAATATATTGTCTTGTGTGTATCGCTGTTGCATTGGTTCTCCCTTTGTCCATTGTCTCACATTTTGTTGTTCTCTTTCCCTTCCCCAATTCAGATAAATGTATACACAAGACAGAGTATCAAAATTAAGTGCAATGACAACAGGGGACAACCAAACAGGGAGAAAAATGAAAGAAAAAAGAAATAATTTTATATAGTACACTAAAAACAACAACAAAGAAAAAACTCTTTGGAAAGACTTGGAAGAAATCATATTAATTGAAGTAAGCCAGACCCTATAGTTTCCCTCATTTTAATAATTAGGATATGTCTAGGATAGTCCTAGACTAGGATCACAATAGCTCAACAGCTATGTCCATATGACCATATAAGATGATGCTAAGCAAAATGAAGTTCTTTATTTTTTGATAGTTGGTATAAGGTAAAATACTAATGTATCTGAAATCATAGATAAACCAGAACTTACACTATTAATAAAAATGAACCTACCTATTAATGAAAATGTTCTTCACATAAATAAAGGGAAATGTATAAGAAATATCTTCCAAAGAGAATAATTCACTTTTTTTCTGTATTAAAGCTAAAATACTACCATTTCTGTTTTTTTGTGTGTGATGACATTTAATGCATGAAAGTCTGAAGCAGCAATCTGAATACAGGATCAGACTGTGGTCTCATTTTATTTGAAGAGTTTAGATGAAAGTATGCATATTCTTTGAGAAACTAGCTGAATGTTTTAGCTTTATCATAATGCCATGCCTTCAGAAGATAATTTAAAAGTTTACAAGGCAGTCTTGGCTTGTTGAGGATAATAGTTTGGAATTTCAAACTTCCTTTATCTAGTCAAAATGGTCATAGCTCAAAGCACTATAATTTCAATAAGTTTTGTACCAGATTATTAAATTCTGTCATCTCTCATATTACAAATTTATGATTTAATTTTTTACCAAATTATTCATCATTCATGGAATTAAATAAACACAGAAATGATACAATACTAAATTATTCAGATTTAGTTGAAAATACTAAATACGTTTGAATTCCATTTTTCGACTGTGTGTTCACCCTCTTACCCATAGTTTTAATGTTCTTGTTTCCTGACCCCATTGTGCTTTGTTTATCTTGAGAAGGTGAAAGTTTCTGTACCCTCAATAGGAACTAACAAGGGACTTAATTACCACTGCAATCTGGATTAATTTAATTCCATTCAAATGAGCATTGATTGGCATCAGCATAATAATTAGGACATTTCTCAAAATGAACCAACCTCAAACGGTCCCTTTGTTTATTTGTCCTATATTTAACCTTCTCACAAAACTAGACACTTTTAAATATAAAAAATAAAATAATAAGCGTTTATTTCCAATTAAGTTCAGCTTAATCATGAACTTTATCCAATGGGAAATGCAGGATTTTAAGGAGGATAACCTAAAGTTCAGATGATGTTTTTCTTTGGGACATATTGAGTTTCAAACCAAAGGTGTTAGAAATGCTGGATAATCATCCACTAGTAAACTCACACTCAGATTTTTGTTTTGTTTTATTTTGCTGCTCCTGGGGCGTGAACTCAGTGCCTGGGCGCTGTTTCTGAGCCTCTTTTTGCTCAATGCTAGGGTTCTACTCACTTGAGGCACAGCTCCACTTCGGGCGTCTTACAAGTCCTTTAAGTCAGATATAGAGTCACACAGACTTTTCTGCCTGGGCTGGCTTTGAACTGCCTTCTTCAATCTCAGCCTCCAGAGTAGCTAGGAATATAGGCCTGAGCCACCAGCTCCCGAGCTATACAGATTTTTTTGAGATAGGATGGCTATAATGTAGCTTGCCTAAATGGAGCCTTGCCTAAGCCTCTCTATGTAGCTTAGCTAGACTTGAAGTTGTTCCCACGTCCACATTCAAAGCATTGAATTTTACCTCCATAACCAGTTGGAAAATTACCACATTTTCCCAAATTCAGTTAACCAATAATTCCCTATGTGATGTTATCTGTATCTTCTTTAACTTTTGTGTAAGCCAGTGTATCTTTCAATATTAGAAATGCAGTTTGGGCTGGGAGCTGGTGGCTCACGCCTGTAATTCTAGCTACTCAGGAGGTTGAGATCTGTGGTTCAAAGCAAGCCTGGGCAGGAAAGTCTGTGAGACTCTTATCTCCAATTAACCACCAGAAAACCGGAAGTGGTGCTGTGGCTCAAGTGGTAGAGCTAGAGGTGCAAAAGCTAGTATCAGAACATTGTATCATCAAAGTAAATTCTAGCCAATTATGGCTTGATGGTGCAGTTAGGAACTAGCGACAAGAAAAACTAGTTTGTTTAAAAATTAAAAACATCTAAATGTGCAAATTTAAGAAGGATGTAATACTCTTGTTTGGATTTCTTTACTCTTCTGGGTCTTTAAATTGACAGTGGATCATAGGCAAATAGAAATGCCAGAAACATTCATAACCTGATTATTTCTTGCCATGTTTGCCCTAGTTTTTGTCCCTGACATATTGTATAAGGGACATACTTTTGTCAGTTTGTAAGTATGCTTCCATGTGCTATTGTATTTGTATCTAAAGCCATAATTTGGGTAAGTACTGCATTATATCAATTATCTATTGTGAACAACAATAGCTATTTTTTTGTTGGCAAATATTTTCCTCTCTGCTTTCATGATTACACTTTATTATTAAATAGGTTTAGTTTTGTAGGACATCTGACTACTTCAGGCTAGCTAGTTATGAGGCAATAGTAGGCATCATTTGCAGCTTAGAAAATCCAATTGTCAAAAGAAGAAAAGCTACTGAGATCCCTTTTCTATATAATGGAAAAAAATATCCCACTAGTGGCTGATCTTATTTTGTGTATCATCCTAGTAACAGAGTTGGTAGTTTGCTCTCTATTTTGTCTAAAATGAACATACAATAAGAAAAGGAAAGTCCCCTTTAGTAATGAACTACAGAAGGGGCCCAAGGAGTACCCGGAGGTTAGGGAGAGGAAATACCGGGAGAAAATGAGGGAGAGGTGACACTGTTCAAAAAGAAATGTACCCATTACCTGACTTATAAACCTGTAACCTTTTGGTAAATAACATTTACAATAAAATAGAAAAGAAAAGAAATTAGACTTTGTTGTTAAGTATCTAACACAGTCCACTCTCTTCGTCCTGGAATTGTGTTTTTGCCTCACTGAAGCATAAATGTTATTTGATATAATGACAGAAGTATAATTGAAAAGGACAACTATCTATAGTGTTAGCCGCATTTTTGTCACAGGGAGTACATAACTAATAATGCACATGACAAATTTCATACCATTGAGCACGGCTGCAAAGAATAAATTTGTGCCTAAGTCCATTGACATATAGGAGTTTATTAAGTCAGGATGATGAAAAGAAAAGCCAGTTGAAATAGAGGCGTTTAAACAAAATGAGTAACCAAGCCTACAGAAAACATATTTTCAGTGTAGAAATTCAGTTTAATAAAAAGGAAATAATCCTGGGAAATGAAAGAAAAGAACCATGTTTAGATGACTAAAGATAGCCATAAAAGAAATCTAAAACATGATTGGAAATTGGAACCCATTGGTGTAGGCTCAAATACTACAGTAGAAATTATTGAGATATTACATTTAGAGCGGGTGGGGGGAATGAGTTGATTTAACCTGTATATTTTTTTTCTTGTTGTTGTTTAGTGCTATGGATGTAACTTAAGATCTTGTAGATGATAAGCTGGCATCCACAGTGTAAATCCATACTTTGGTGAGATTATCTTCTGCACCTTAGAAAACAAATTATGTTTAGGAAAAAAGTGAGAAGACACTGGGAGCAGGATGCTGTGTGTCAGTTGACGGTGACCTGTCTTTTTTGCTTTTGCTTTTAATAAATTTTTTTGTTGTGAAAATACTGTACAGAGGGGTTACAATTACATGAGCAAGGTAATAAATACATTTCTTATCAAGCATTGTTGCCTCCTCCTTTGTTTTTCCCCTACCCTCCTTTCTCTCCTATCTCCACAAGTACACTCCTGACCCCCCCTCGCCTAAATTGTAAAGTTCATTTTTTTGACATAGCGTCTTGCACATCTCATTGTTGCAATGGGTCAATCTGTATCTTTATTTAAACAATTTGTTTTTTTTCCCTTCCCCTCCCCAAATTATACTAACAGCAAATAGAGTGAAAACAGGGGTTATTCCATGGGGGAGGGACATACGAAGCAACAAAAAATCATGTGATACCTTATAAATACATTAGAAACAATAGCAAGAAAGGAAAAACCACTTGTGTCCTTACCTTGGGGTTCATTTTGCTTAACATCATTTTGTATGATCTTTCCTGCTTGTCTCAGACTTGGTTTTTGTTTTTGTTTTGTTTTGTAAAGGTACTGGCACCTGGCATAGTAACCTGTAGTTAAGCAGCTTTATAAATGCTGTTATAAACTAGAAAATGAAGCCTGATATGACAATTGAGAAAGCAATCTTCTAATATTGCTGAGAAACAATACATTTCTAGCAGAAATGTTACAAAAATGCAATTTTGTGCCTAATAATTTCACCTGGTATTGGACCAGATGAAAGTTCTGTGAATTTTCTTTCATGGAATGATATCACACATTGGAAAACCAAAGTTCAAGCCAGGCATTGGTGGCTCACTCCTCTAATCCTAGTTATTCTGAAGGCTGAGATCTGAGGATCACAATCCAAAGCTAACTGCGGCAGGAACATCTGTGAGACTCTTATTCCAATTAACCACCAGAAAACCGGAAGTAGTGCTGTTGCTCAAGTGGTAGAGGGCTAGGCTTGAGATGAAGAGCTCAGGGACAGCGCCCAGACCCAACGTTCGAGACCTATGACCGACAAAAACAAAACAAAACAAAACAAAAAATAGGATCCCAAGTTCCAACTATGACAAAGATGAAGACCACAGAGATATCCTATTTGGTTTCTAACTTTCAGATATAATCTCACAGTTTCCATGACTGCAATGTAGATATATACTAAAATCTACAATTTAAAATAACATAACCAGGAACCTGGCATTTCTTAATATCTCTCTTCTAACAGAATCAGATATGAAGATGCAAAATCAACTTTAAATAATTTTTTTTAATTTAATCTTTATATTTTCTTTGTTTTGTGTTGGTCATGGTGCTTGAACTCAGGGTCTGGATGCTGTCTCTGAGAAGTTTTTGCTCAAGACTAGTGCTCTACCACTTTGAGCCACAACTCCATTTCCAGCTTTCTGGTGGCTAATTGAAAATAAGAGTCTCATGGACTTTCTTCCCTAGGTGGGCTTCAAAATGCAATCCTCAGATCTCAGGAACCAGTGCATGGCATATTCTTTGTTTTGATTGGGAATATGTTAGCCAGAGCTTTATAATAAGGTTTATCAATTTATTTACATATGGGTTGAGGTAGTGAAAATTTTGAGGATGTGTGCATTTCTCATCTATATTCATTCTATAAGAAATGGATTTGGTGATTTTTATAAATTTCACATACTTTGAGAGTATTTCTATGACATTTTTAGTTGAATCACAGTTCAATATGTTTATTGTCCCTAAAATATTTTTCCAAGCATAGCAAGATTTACAAATGATATGGATAATTTTTTTATAATCTTTGTAAAAAATGATCACTATTTGTAAATAGAACAAATGCAACCAATATAAAGCCAGGTCAACAGTTGATATTTATATTTTTGTAGGAGAGAAAATATGTTTGACAAGCTATTTGAAACTCAGTTCCTAACACTACTAAAGAGTACTAATAAAAATGAGTTAAATGTGGCAAGAACTTTTATTTCCAACAGGTAACAGCACATTTACCAGGAAGTCAAATGTGTTATTTACCACTAACAACCAACACTGTCTGTATAATTGTACATATAAGTGCTAGAGTCCAGTAATTTTGATTGTTTGACCCAGAACCAGGAGAACCAAGCATCATATGCTATACAATATAAACTATACAATATAATCTATATAACTATATAATATATAAGTTGGAGAATTCAAATTATTACTATGAGCACAAATAAGTATTCTAATAATCTTGATTGAAAAAATCAATCAATTAAAATTTACTGGTAACACTACCATACAAAGTGACAGCATGTAAGTCTTTCTTCTCAGAGTAAATTCTAGTTTATTATGAGGACACAAGTTTTACAAATGTTTTAAATCTCAAAACTACTTGTATAGTAATGTTTTCATGTAAACACTAAAATCAGACTGTAAATTTTCCTTGAGGGGAGTGAAAGCCTCTGATTATGACTGGTGAATGTATTGAATCTAATCTGTAGAGTGATTGATAATTCTATAAAATTATTGAGTAATTGAAAATTCATTTTTTAAATAACTGTTGAACCATATTTAGCCCTTAATCCTTAACTATTCAACACAGAATATCATTTTACTTATAATGAGTGACAATTTATATTCCATTTTTTCTATCATGCATTAGATTTTCTCATTAAACACTGGTATTACTTAGGATATATTGGTTACTTTGGTAATGTCTGGTAATTTTTACTTACTTTTATTTTCTGATTTAAATCTGCCGTGACTAGTGATAAGGTACTGTAATTTGTTGTTTCATTTATTTGTGTATTCATTTTAATTTCCATATCTCAACATATATGATCAATTTTATTAAGTGAAGGAACTCCTGCTGGTTTTATATATAGTACCATGAACCTCTAAATTGCTTAAATAAATTGTTCATTAAATATATATACTGTCCATATTTTTCAGCTTTTCTCTCTGAAAAGCAGAGATCATTTCATGACTGTAATTATAGCTCTTCAAGAGAAGAGACTGAGATGATTTCAGGTCCAGGACAGTCAGGAAGAAAAATTAGTGACACTTAATCTTACCTGTGACACTAGAAGAAGAAATAAAATGACATAGGTATGGCCAGCTTGGGTATTATCCCCCCAAAAAGTAAATCAGGAAGGGCTGGAGGCAAAATTCTAGTGGTAGAACATTTGCCTAGCGAATATAAGCCCACGTTTTCAAATTCTCGTTTGAAATAAGAAAATAAACAAAATTTTAAAAAAAGAATTCTTGACTTAAGAATTGCCTATCTTCAGATAACTCAATGTACTCAGAAGAAAAAAAAATAAAATATTTTCTATTACCCGATTTTCCTTCTATATTTTCCTTATATATTTCTATGGAAAGAGCTAAAAATCCAGATTCCCCCAAAATTTCATCTTTGTCTTGAATCTTGACATTCATGAAGTTTGTTAAAATGTATTAAAATATTTTAATGGCATATTTTAAGATTTTTATTTATTTCAACTTATTGAAACAGGTCGATGGTCTCAACAACACCCAACTAGGAAAGTAATTTATTCAAACTCTATGAAATATGCTAATTTTCTATATTATTTAAAAGCTAACAGTGCCATGTACATATTATAGGATCTTGTAGCAAATCTATGTGAATAGATATTGTCTTGACAAAGTCATAAAAAGTTAACTTTGACAGTACCTAATGCCTATTAGGAAGTCATTTGCTTTCCCAGCTGGTTTCTTGCTTCCTTTTCCTTTTCCGTCAATTTACAACTAGTTGAACCATACTGTGAGCTCTAATTAACACATTAGACTCATGTAATTAGCACTTACTTTATTTATTGCTTTTATCTAATTACCTATTCAAAGAGAATGCTGTTATATATATTCTGTTTTAGTAACTAATGAATGTTAAGTTTGAATTGAGACAACTTGCCTCAGACCAAATGATAGAGTTAATAATATCTATAGAAATATGGAATTTATTCTGCTTTGAGGCATACTATCAAAATCATAAATTTAAGCATAAAATTAAGCATAATACTTTTTCTCTAATACATAATAAATTTTATTTACTTACAAATTATCTTCCAGTAGTTGTACAACATGGTTTCAAAGCAACTTGTCAGTTTATGAGTACAAATGAATCTCAATCAATATAACCCCTTCCATTATTACTTAATTAAAAAAATATTTTTCTTCCAAGTTTAGCTCTAAGTGATTTTGTGTACAAAGAAAAATTGCTTTAAAGTTAAAGTTCTCATTTTAAGTATTTATAATATTCTCTGATGAGTCATAACTGTACATTTTGGTGAAGACAAACATCTATGGAGTTTGAAAGAAGAGTCCTGGTTTATGTTTGATTTTTTTATACCCTTTAGAATCAGTAGTTATGAAGTAGACTTTTAAAAACAATCTGATATTTCAATTCCACTATTACTTTATTTTCAGAAAAAATGCATAATATTTCACTTTAGTTAAAATTAAGGGCGTATATCTAAATAATGTTTTACTTAATATTATATTATTAAGCATCATAAAAATAACATTGTACTTATCTTCAATAACTCTGAAGATATTAACTTTACTATATTATTTAAAACCTCACAGTAACCTTTCTTTTTGCTGTTCTAGTTTTGAAGAAGTAAAGACACTTAACTTTTAGTATCAATAAATTATTCAAGAGAATATAATGTAAAGAATGAAAGACAAGGTCAAATATGATTGAAAACTTGTATTTTTAATTTAAAAAGTTTTAAAGGAACAGACTTTTATAGACAAATTCTTCTTATGTAAAAATGGAAATTGTTTTGTTTTTAATTTTTTAAATAGACTGATGTTTTGCTGTTGTTCTATACTCACATTACATGCTCTAAAACAAGCAAGATTTAAAAAAGAGAAATATGTGGACTGATTTGCTTAAAATTTATGCCAAAATATTTAGTAAATTAAAAAATTTTAAATCTTCTAAAATTATTTAAATAGCATAATAATCATTTTCAGGAAAAAAATGTCTCTCCTTAAAGAAAATGATGATAACTCAAGGAAATATTTATTAAGAGAGAGAAAATTGTGGTTTGATAATCATATTTCTATTCTGACTTATTTTAATATCTTTGTTTATCCTCTGTCTTTCCTATACATAAAATATAGTTCATTTAACATTGTTGCCATTTTTACAGTTGCAACAAATCTTTTCCCATGTCATTTATAAACAAATTTGAATGCTGCTTATTTTTTTAAAAATTGTTAGTGGAATTATCTATGAATATTTACATTTTAAACCATAACCCAGTGAAATAAATCCAGAATGATATTACTATCTAGTTAGGATAGAACAGAAGCCATCCAAAGAGAGCTTAAATAATAGCAAGAATATCTTTCTGTAATTGGTTTTCTTGCAGGGCTTTTGCTTCTCAGTTCATATGAACAAAATATGTCAACTTGAAGGTGACCACCAAGGATAATCATTATTCTTTGGCATACCATACCATGCTGCATTCAGAAGGATTATTTTAAATTAAACTTAGTGAGTGCATTTGACTAATGTATTCTCATGTATGCTTGTGTGTGTGTGTATGTGTGTGTGTGTGTGTGTGTGTAAGTGAGAGAGAGAGAGAGAGAGAGAAATAGAAAATGAGAAAGAAAAGAGGAGATACTGGGGGGTGTAAAGGTGGTTCCATTGTATTGAAGTATCTTTCATAGTCTTTATTTATTATGCTCTGTATTCCAACCATCATGACCATTAACTCTGTATACTTGCTCTATATCTTGAATACTGCATTGGTATTGATTTTAGAATGAATCTAAACACAACACCCTTTGTTTTATTACTTTGATCCTGTCTTTTTAGGTTAATAATTACAGTATTTCAATTTGAAAAGATGTATGCATGTATGCATGTATTCTCCTTTGAAAAGATGCATGCATTTCATATATCTATATCTATATATATCTATATCTATATATATATTAACCTAGCTATACAATGGACTAGTCAAACAAATTTAGAACATAGATTTTTGGAATAGAAATAAGCAAAAAGTTCTACTTTACCCATTTTTTCCCTCTGATTATTAAACTGACTTATTACAACAGCTGCATTTAAACACCTTGTCAACTTTCATGGCTTCAGTTAGAAGATTGACAATATCAGTATTGACAGGTCCTGAAGAACCCATATCATAGCCTAATAGCCATGCAAGACAGAAGTCTAGTGAGCAGGTGGTGAGGCCCAACTGTTAAATGTGCATCTTAAACTCATTAGGAGCATCTGGGGGTGAAAATTGAAAAGACAAAAGTATACTACATAAACCAAAATAAAAACAAAGCCATTGGGTATACCTTTTCTAAAAGGCCCAAAATAACTTTTACTGTAGGAAGGAAAATTTTCTTGTAAAAGTAGACATAGCACTATTTTATAAATTTGAGGGCTTTCATTGTAAAGTTAACCAGTACCTTTCAAAATATTTATAGAATTATATACTTAAATAGAAAGATGAAAAAATAATGGAATATATTTTATTTTAGAAATATATAAATTTTTTAACATTTATTTAACTTATGTTGATAAAATATTAAAGATAATCAATTTTTAGTATTCATATATTTTACATTTATTTAATATTAAAGGTAATCATTTTTTAATTTTAAAATTCAAGAGAATGCTATCAATGTTTAACAGCAATTATCTATACAATACAGAAATTAGATTTGTCATGTATTAAAATCATGTCCATAACTGCTTATTTCTCCAAATCAGTCCTTGAAGAAGACATTTTCACCTTAAATATTCTTTTGAATTTATTGATTGATTATTATTTTTTCTTTAATTTAGTACTAACATATGAAAACTGGCTTAATTTTCACTTCAGACAAGTGAATTAATTGGTATTTGTTGTTATTACTTGTGTTCCTTGTATTCCTTGTGTTCTCCAACACAGCCTTTAAATTTTTACAAAACTTTGAGTCTTCATTCAGAAAGTTATTTGTAATATTTTCTCATCATATAGAACAGAACAGAGACCAAGTTTAAAATAAATGCAAAAATAAATAAAGTAATTTGTATTGAATAAGAAATTAAAAAAACAGGCCCTTGAATGAAAGAATAATTTTGTTAGAAGCAGTCACATGTGCTATATTTTTTTTCATGCAGAAATTGTTTTTGTTTTTTTTTTTTGGTCAATTGCAGTTACTGTCTACTTAAGCAATACTATCTTTATTTTTAAGTCTGTTTTCTTGACTTTTAAAATTATCTTATAAAGTTTCCTTTTACTCAGTTATTTAAATGATTTTCATTAGAATGACTTTATAAAAGACAGCTGAGTATGAAAAGAGACCTAGCTACAATAAATTCACTGTTCAATATTCTGCCATACCTTTGTAAAAGTATTGTCAAATCAAAAGAAGATTAATTGTCTAACAATTATTGGAGTGTAAGAAAGTTGCACAACAGAACTTTAATGTGTGTCAAGATGAAACAATAGAGAAGAAATTTACTTTGCAAACCTGAGAACTGGGAGACTTGAAAACACATGCTAGGATAAAAAGATGTTCAATAGTATGCCAGCAGATAGGGTAAAGAGTGATCTGTAAAAGGAGATAGAAATACTGAAAATAAATCCAATAAACAACTGCATAAAAAGTTCTGCACTCAAGGGGACAATCACAAATTTACAGACTTGTTCCCTTTTTCTCTCTCAACTCTCTTGAGAGAGAAACAAAACAAAACTATTTAATGCCATAATCCTCCTATCTCTGCTCCCAGATAAATAGGGTGACTGTTATATGGAAATGGAGATCATAAGATTAAGTATATATATATATATATATATATATATATATATACTTAAAAATATTGTAACAGAGCCTACACTGTTTACAACAAAGTTTCAGTTATATTAACAAAAATACCAAGGCATCAGAAGGGCCAGAAAAATGAACCAATCCTAAGATAAGTCAATTTAAAAACATTGCATCACTTTAAATTAACTATGTCCAATGTGCATGTATGTATATATAGATAAGATATGTGTATTGCACTATTATAAATAAATATAAACATAAAATTTACACATGCATTTACATGTACAAATAAGTGAACATGTGGCATACCACAGCTGTGCCACATATACATAGCCACAGTGAATAAGACACAACACCAACTACAACATAATTGATAACTCTCTATTTAGTGTACCCCTTGCAGGCTGAGGCTAGTTTAATCAAGGCCTAAAAATCAATTGGCTTCCATCTAAATAGTGTCCATGAGGAAATCACATTGAAAATGAAGGTTGTTATTGAAAAGAAAAAAGAAAGGAAATGAAGATCAAAAAGATATTTAGATCTGTCTAAAAGCTTTCCAGGGAAAGCTTTCCCTGGAAAGCTTTTAGACAGACAGACAGACAGACACACACACACACACACACACACACACACACACACACACACACATAATCTATATATGTATTCTGCCATTTACAGTAGTAGCTTTAACAATGGTGATTATGTAGATTTAACCAACAATAACACAAAATATATTCCAATGCCTAAAACTAAATCCTCTGCACATCTTTGGACACTTAATTGTGGAATGTTAGAATAGAAATTAAACTTAATATCTGATAATCTTTCCTAAAGAATAACAAACCTTACAACTTGGGGTGGGGGAAGATGGGAAGGTGTGAAGGGAAGGGATGGTGGGGAAAAAACAAAGGAGGAGGTAACAATGCTTTACAGGAAATGTACTCATTACCTTACTTATGTAACTGTAACCCTGCTGTACAGTATTTTTACAATAAAAATATATAAAAAAGAATAATAATCAGTCTTAAATCTAACAACTTCCAAGAATACATGTTCCTTTAGCAGACGAAATGCAATGCGTATTTCTTGCTCCTTATTTAATTCTCTTATTCAATATCCCTATGTAAATGATCTTAGTTTTTATAGTTTTCCTAAGTAACATCATCAGATTATGTGACCAACAAATCATAAATACATATAACAAGCTTGTTACTGTTGTGTTTTGCTTTTCCCATCCTTACAGTACAATCAAACCTTCTGTAAAGAATTACTTTCCTTCTTGGCCTTTAAATCATTTCAGTTTAGTGAAATGGCTTCAGTATTTACTCCCAACATAAACTGCATAATCTTTCTTATCTCTCTTTTATTCCTCATTGCCCAAATGTAATTGGCTAAAATAAAATTAGTTCAGCAGATTTTTCTTCAGATTGTTGAAGTTGCAAGCATCGATTCCTGAACTAACAACATTTTTTATAATAATGATACAGATAAAGATCAGCATCATTAGATTATGGAGTGTAGTTGCCTCAACATCTCAGGAAAAATAAATTGCAAGTGGTTATTAAGTCTGTTCTTTTCTCTGCAAATACTCAGCAGATCTAGTGCAACTATGGATTCAAGCCATTACTTTGCTATTAAACAATTTTAGTCTAAATGTCTATAGTTTAACACAATTATTATCTCATTACACAGGAAGTTTGTTTTATGTAGTATACAGTTGAACTGATTTTATATTTTAAAAAGTGAAACCTAAATCACAACTTCAATACACAAAAGCTTTGCCAGAATTAAAAGGAATCCTTGTATGAATTAAGTGTAATTGTATATGAAATATTGATGTTATTTACTAAGAAAATAAAATCTTCAAAATAGCTTATTCTGTGACAAGAGCAAGATTCATAAAATATTAAACAGTATTTTAAATTTTCTACATTTGTAGTAATCACCTCATCATTTGTACTACTGTTTGCTACCAAGAGAAATTTCCTCTATTTAATTGAGATACTAAATTATGAATATACAGTTCTAAAGCATGAACATAATATTGTACTTATGCTACAACATGAACATTGCTGTCATTTTTTCAGAATAATTAAAGGGACTTCATAAGCATTTAGTGATGATGTTATTTCAACTTTCTATCCTAGCTGAAAAGATAAAGCTTATCAAGGTAGAGGTAACTAACAAAGCAAGTGTTTCTGGTATAACTGATTGAAAAACTATATTAAAATGAAACAAATTTTTTCTAAACATACTTACACACTTCATTATTTTTTCCCTTTGGGAATGCCAGGTGTTAAGAGTAATTTTCACCAAGGAATAAATTGCTGATGTGCTAATATCGATATTTGGGAATGTAACCTCAATTGAGATTTAGAGTCATTAGTTCAGTACAGAAGTAATTATATTGAAATAGAATCGACTTTTGCTCTCTTACGTCTAGCCTAACAAGATTTTGTGTACAGAAAGATACACAGAGGAAGAATGTCCTGTGAGGCAAAGACACACAGGTCAAAGTTCAGAGGCCATAAAGCAAGGCATGCCAAAGATTCGCAGCCGACCACTAGAAGCTTTGAGGCAAGACGAAAATTCCTTGTAGGTTTTCAAGGCAGGATGGATGTATCAGCACCTGGACTTATTGCCTGTAGAAATGTGAAACTATAGATTTCTCTTTTACTAGGATACCAATATTATATTCTCCAGAGATGCACTTTAAATTGTTATTCTATTTCTTTGTCCCATATATATTCTTGACAAGTCCACCAAAATGAGCCTTTGCAATTTTACGCAGAGGCTTTCCAAGCTGGGCTAGTTATCACACCGTCTTACTTCTCTTTGGCTCCATTAAATGTAAACCCTGGACACAATGCCACATAAAGAGCTCTACCATGGGGCCAAAAGGTAGGAAAATATCATTTTGAGTTCCAGCAATGAGGAACAATTTCTTGCTATCCCAATGTCAGTATTTCTACCAAAGTAACGATAGAAAGTAGTCGAAGGTTGCTTGTCATACTCAATCTGCCGCCTCCAATGACAGCCATTGCTCTTTTCTATTTCTCACATGTGGATTAGGAACTTTTATCCTAACTAACACTGTGTTTGGAAGACAAAAGTTTTGTTTTAACAGCCTCGCATGTACCGTGGATCCTGTGCTATCTGACTTTTTTACTTTGTACTTGTTTTTATACAACTTTGGCTAATGGTATGGGATAAAGGTATTTTGCAAACGAGGACGATAGGTATGTGAGGACACGGTCACGTTCACTCAACAGCCACACCTGATTTGGATTCAGTTTCACACTTCAGCTGTGACATTAGCAAATACGTCACACCATGATTCTCTTCACTAGGCCTCAACTCCCTAGAGTTTTCAGAATGTGACACTGATTTCATGTTCACACATCCCATTACATCCGATGGCGGCCTCTGAAATTTCCTTAAACACTTGCAGTTAGTTTGGGGCATGCGAATGAAATCGGGGATCCCATGTGAATAACTGCTACTCAGTTGGCATCCTTTATTTTTACTGCTCTATTGCTCTCCGGACAGAGGAATGCAGTATTTCCAGCTGACAAATATTGGAAATTATATATCCATATGCATCAAACGAAGTTCCCAGACTCTACTAAGAAATAAATCGCACTTTTCCCAACCTATTAGCATTTGACTAAAACAACTTCTTTTGTTAACATTCTGTAAATATTGATTCCTTCATCTTGTCACATACCAGAATTTCCTTCCTGGCCTAGATCAAATGCAGAGCATGATCATTTATGTATTTTTCTAAATTTGTCTTCCTTAAGGATTATCCATTTTGTACATTATGATTCAATCATTAACCTGTTCTCTGTTCCAGCAGTAACAAATAGAAGATAAAATGAATTTTTAGGACAAATTTCATCAGTGCAAAAGTGTGTATATTATTGATGATATATTTTTTCAATATTTATATCATATTCACATAAATTTCTTCTACTATGACAACAGTGAACAGAAGTAAGGGATATTGTTCATATAAGAAAGCCAACTGTTAAGACTAACAAAGCTCCAAGGTCTTTTACTAATATTTGGAATCTCCGATTTCCCATTATGTAGGATTTAGAAATGAAAGCTTAGTAATTATGCAGATCTCCTGAACTGATAAACAGTTTGTGCCTATGTTTGTATTCATTTGTTTTGCATTTTATTATTCCTCACCTCTGTAAACAAAGGTAGTGATCACATTTAGACTAACTCCCAAATGTGCTGCTTAAAAACATTCACAAAATTTAAATGTGTTTAAATTAATTGAAATTTCCATTTTGTATTAACAAAATGGAAAATAGTCAATAAGCCTGATATGAAATATATTTCACATAAAGAAAACATAATATTCAGAGTAGCAAGAGTCAGAACTTAGAAGCACCTGAAAGCAATACGAATCAAATAATACAAACTGGTATTTACTATGAAATTGAATGTAGGATTGAACATTGATGCTCTCTAAGAATGCTGGTGATGAGATTCTAAGGAAAGAAATGATGAACAGTGAGTGTGCTGAATCTACCTCGCTTTGCAGAAATTACAACTAACTACAAATTATTATCATATGCCAAATAAATATGTTTTAAAGACAGGA
Organism: Dipodomys ordii; assembly: GCF_000151885.1. NCBI lineage: Eukaryota > Metazoa > Chordata > Mammalia > Rodentia > Heteromyidae > Dipodomys > Dipodomys ordii. The sequence goes on from NW_012267352.1 coordinate 4,504,435, forward strand.
GTCATTTCTCTCATCTGTTGCTTCCTCTTTTAGACTATTTTTAGACTGTTCTTTAGACTATTTTACACTTTTTTCCTTTTATAGACTATTGCAAAGTGAATCACTTAAATGGGCATCTACTGAGAAAGAAATGAGTTAATAGTAATACACAGATATTAATTTGAATCTGGAAAATAATAATTAGCAGCTTCTACATTCATTTTTATTATGGCACCTATCAAAATGACTTAAGTCATCTTAATTGTTCTCATTTCCATACAACTCTAGCTATAGCACTTTATCAATTGAGTCATGCTATTTAAATGTTATATAAAATCTCATTTTGCTTTCAAATATGTGAACTAATTAATGCACACACTGTCAACTACAAATACTATTATAAATAGAAATGTACTAAGAATCAGAGATTAGATTTTTCTTCTACAAATCATTAACAGCACATGCTTAATCGAATTTGTGAAGAAATCCTGCAACTTTGGTAATAGTTAATCAACACTGATTATATTAAAAGCTATATGAGAAATATTAGATAGTAATAAGCCTAAAGTCAATGACATTCATCAGTTCAATTTGTATGTAGTTGAAGACAAAAATGGTTAGTAATGATCATTATGAATTAATTAGTACTTAACACAACTGAAATGAACACATTGACAGTCAAATTTCATTTTCAGAAAATGACCTTAATGATTGTAGACAATTTTGTTTGCCATTCACTCTCCATTTTATTACCAACATAGTTTTAAAAGCTTAGTCTATAAAAGAAAGCTTATCAAGATTGTCACCAACTTTTTTCCAGCTGAGTGCTCACCTCTGAGAGAATTGCAAGTGCTCATATAGTGAGTGAAAATCTTGTTTATGGAATACTTGTGAATCAAGAAAAAGTATGAACTTAAAGGATAATCACCCTAAATTCTACTTCCATTGTCTACAGGTTTCTCATATTGATTTTGATATTGTCTCTTAGTTTCTTTGAATAAAGATTGTCTTCTCATTCACCATGGCTACATTTTTTTCTATTTTCTCCTAATTGCTATCTGTACATATACTAGGGACTAGAGGATGATTATCTGATACAGTTCAGATGGTCTTCGTTTTTTCTCTAATTTACAAACCAGTAAGTAAAAAATTAGCCAGTATGCTTCCTATCCATTTGTTAAGCCACAGTAAACATATTGTCCAAAAATAGCAGAGTTTAAAGAGAGTTATTTCTTTATAATAATCTACCTAATGGAGCCAGTCATGGTGGCTCATGCCAGATACTCTAAAGATAATGGAGGGGATCACAGTTGAGTACACAGGACTTTCACAGAACATGTGAAAAGTTAACAAAACTTCATCTCAACCAACAAACTGAGTCTTGTGATGTGCTTAAGTTTCAGCTACTCAGTCAATTTTTGCCATCCTTGTCAAAAGGGTAAGTATGTCATTAAGTGTTAGACAGGGCTGAGTGAGGCCATATGAGGCTTACTAAATTAATTCATTATTAATAATATATGTAATAATGAACAAGGGTCAATTGAGTTCTGGTATTTTAAAACTCACCTGTTCAGTGTTGCAACTCTCGTTTTAGAGGTTTCTTCTTATCTAATTATTCCTTACCAATTCTCATCACACTGTAACAAATATAGAGCCCCTGGCTTGTAAGAATGTATAGTGCTACATTTCCATCTTATTAAAACCTATTTATTCATGTTAGTATTGAATTGTTCTTGGGTTAAGTAAGCCATATCCAACATAGCCACTATGTTAATGGTGTAATGTGAAAAGGAAGTTCAGAAAAGATGATAATATTGGGAAAACTCAGGCAATATAGAGATTTAACTTGTAGGTTGTACACAAAAACAAATTTAGTAAATCTGTCCTGTGGTCTAACTTTTCTGAACCTTAATTATTCAATCATTTTCTTTTATGCCACAGAGAGACATTTATCCATGTTCATGACATTGTCATGCAACTGGGATTTGAAACTTGAAAGCCAACAATTTAATTGCTAGAAAGGTAGAAAGGAGTATAAACTAGGTTTTATTTTGTTTTTGATTAGAAATCAATATGTATTTTATGCTTGCTCATTCATTCCTGGGCATTCACATCTAACATTTCTAGTATTATTGAAGCACTATGTACATTCAGGATTTTCTATTATAATGTTCACAATTCAGTACATACTTTAGAAGCTGCAAGGTGAATATTGGAAGCATTTTAACTTGATAATTATAGATTATAGATCACATCTGTTTCTATTATGTGAAACTGAGACTACTAGCAGGCTGTCATATGAAGAGGCCTGTATATTGATTTTTCAAAAGGCTTCACACACGTCTCTGCACTCCTTTTGGTAATATTACAAACTGTACTGGCCCACATCGATAACTTACTCTCCAGTGTTATAGTAAATAGCTATCCTGGAAGCATAATGATGCTGAACATTTGTGGCCAAGATGATAGGCTAATGTTTAAATGCTGTGCTGTGTTCTATGTGGATTTGCTAATAACCTCTTCCATCATTTCTGTTTGAAATACCATGGATTCTGAAGCAGAAACTAGACTAATGACATAACTAGTATATGGAACACACCATTTGGTAATTCAAAAAGAAATAATGTCAATTATTTTTCCATCCATTAAATGTTATGCAATTTTTAAGACCATATCTAATAGACAGGAAATAATTTGTAGAAATGTTATCGCTACCTCTGTTTTCTTTCTCTCCTTAAACCAAAGAATACTAAACTAATTGTTTCTAGCTTCTAATATAGATCACATGATTAAAGAAAAAAATTTAAACGTGGTTTTACTCATAACAAAACAGTTAAATCTTTAAAAATAAATGTTTTAATTTCAAGATTTGAGAAATGCATTTCATTGAAATATGTTATCAACAATTGTTCAAACTGGGGAACAAGAAAGTATTATGAAGTGAGACAGTATATTATATTACAAGACTATTTTTAAACAAACTACTCTATGCCAATGTTCAGTTATCAGCGACAAACCGGTTTCAGCTTTCCCTTCTTCTGCTGGTTCAAAGAGACCAGTCAAATAATCTCTAAGACACTATTTCCAAAATAATCTGTAGAAAGCTTGGCTGAGGCACAACTCAAGGAGTAGAGTAGCAGGCGAGCATGACCAGGTGAGCAGGACTTGCTTTCAATCCTCAGTAACATCAAAACGATACAAATTTATATTATAAAAGTATAATTACAGATGCTACTCAACCTCAGAAGGAGTTACATCCTAGAAACCACCTTTAAGTCCAAAATATCAATTACTTTCATAATATCAAAATTGATCCACATAGTAGAACGTAGGCTACCAGTTGATTACCCCATGCCTGACTCACTACTAGCTCTAGCCAACTTTAACACAGTACCGGTGAGAGTATCACATATGATATCAAAACTTGGGGGCTTCTCCTGAAAGTGTTCTGTTTTAGGACCATTATAAGGTGGAAACGCTACATGTCAAACCATTGTAAACTGGGTTATCTGTTGTTCAAATAAAATTAGTTATTTGGGATAAAATTGTCATCCTTTAATGCACATAAACATTATGTAGAATAACATAAAAGTATCTAATTAATTAGAAACACATGGGACTCTAGTAAATGTGAAAATGAGAAAATGTTATATACATATTAAAATGAGAATTCTTAATTTTTTCTTAAAATTATTTAAAATCTTGTTCATGTGTTCTATAATGATTTTTTGTATAATTAGACAACTGTGTGTTTCTCTTTATGACTATATGTTTATACTTCTCAATCTTCTACTGTTTATTGAAAAAACTATGTAGAACTAAAGTAATAATTATGACATGATGATTATATCATCATTCTATTTGAAATAACCAGAACTAATTAACTCAGTTCAGAACCACCTAAATAGACATTTTCACATCCATTTTATGATTAGTCATGCATACACTATTTCAAAGTACTGTTATTTAACTTATTTTGTGTGCTGTTAAAATAGCTAAACACATTATCATGATTATAACACTGACTAGAGCCATTGAGAGAACATAAATTTCAAAACAGATATGCAGAAGTAACCATAGGAACACTGAAAGAATGTATTTAAATTTGCCTAGAGAATTTATATCAGACATTCACAACAAAATGGTTATATGCTAATGTTCACAGGTCTTTCAATTTATCCGTGATATATTTTGAAATATAAGCCAAATAGTTGAGTTCTTCAAAATCTTTAGAAAATAAACACTTCAGAGTAATTACTTCTTAAATCTTCAATGGGAAAACTGTATACATAACATAATGTATAACAATATTAAAACTTTATATATAATGTAAATTGCATATAGCATGCAAATTCCTAACTGTATAAATATTAAGTGAGTAATATCTACAGAAAAGAACATTCTTAACAATGTGGAATACATTTCATTTTGTGATATTTTTCTAATATTTTTTATTTTGATATATTAATTTACAAAATAGCAGTGTATAAATAAACAAAATTATTAAATATACAAATGCAAGTACTTGCATCTATTATACTACTTAATAATTTTATTAAATGTCACAGTAAAATGCAATCCTACTTTAACTATATTGGCATTTATAGTTTATAATAATAAAATATTTGTGTCAGCTTTATTTTTAGAATAAAAAAGCAAAAATTATAGACAGACTCTTCAATTATACAGATACCTACACTAGTATTTCTTTTATGTATTCAATTGTTTAGATGTAGATTTTAAGCCTCTATTTCTCCTTAGCAATTTAGTCAGAATATATAACAGGTATTTAGCACTTAAAATAACTTATATCTGAGTGAAATGTCCATTATTGTGTAATAAGTTTTAGCAAATTCAATATATTTAAAACACATATTTAAGTACTTCTATATAATGTTAAAGTACCATGTGTCTATCATTATACATTTTTAATAAGACCTTTGGGTAAGCATACCTAGGGGCATTATGTTAATTTTTCTATTCTTTTTCATTGCATATCTGTTAACATCTATTCATTATTTATGAACTCTGAGAAACCTACACGTGCACATCTGAAATTTATAACACCCTTAATATTTCTCAATGATTCAAATATTAAATTAACTTCCAGAAGAATTCATACAAGGGTGAGTTTAAAAATAGGTTTAATAATAAATTTTTAGCTAAAATATAATTTCTTGTAGATAATTTGGAACTTATAGATTTTTAAATTATGACTTAAACATTTATTAAGTATACTTTATCTCATTCCTAATAATTTTTGTACCATTTTGACTTACCTAACTGATAATTTTCCCATTGATTATATAAAAGGCTTAAATGATATAGCTTATAAAAATATCCAAATTTAGCATGGTGTGTTTTATTCTTTACTTGTTGATGTTGCTGTTCCTTTACAGCAACAACTTATCAATTTTATTCTCTGTTCTCAGTACTACAATTCCTAGGTCATTTTCTTACTATTGTAAACACAGCAGCTTGGATTTTGCCAGTGAACTAATTCTGCAGTCAATAGTAAATTATGTGTTTTGGATTTGTACTTTAAGTTTTTGTCTTGCAGAAAGCCCCTCTCCATCTTCAAATTCTTCTTTATTTTTCATGTATATAAAATTAACACAGCCTGGTGCTGGTGGCTCACAGAAGTGACATTAAGATTGAAATCTGGGGATTGACATTCAAAGCTATCTCTGGCAGAAAATTGTTCAAGATTCTCGTTTCTCATTAGCTTAAAAAAAAAAAAAAAAAACCTGGGGCTGGGAATGTGGCTCAGTGGTAGAGCGCTTGCCTTGCATGCATGAGGCCCTGGGTTCAATTCCTCAGCACCACATAAGCAAGAAGAAAATAGCCGGAAGTAGTGCTGTGGCTCAAGTGGTAGAGCGCTAGTCTTGAGCTGAAGAGCTGAGGGACAGTGCCCAGGCCCAGAGTTCAGGCCCCACGACCGCAACCCCCCCCCCCAAAAAAAAAGCTGAGGGCTGAGAATGTGGCTTAGTAGTAGAATGCTTACATACCTAGCATGAAGCCCTGGGTTTGATGTCTCAGTACCACAAAAACAGAAAAAGCCAGAAGTGGCGCTATAGCTCAAGTAGTAGATGGTAAGCCTTGAGCAAAAGAAGCTCAGGGACAGTGTCCAGGACCTGAGTTCAAGCCCTAGGACTGGCACCAAAAAAAAAAAAAGATGAAAGTGAGTGTGTGAATGTGTTACTCAATTGCTACAACACTATCCTTGGTGGAGGAAGTAGAGCAAAAAGAAGACACAGTGACAGGCGTTGAGTTTAAGCACCATTGGGCGTAAGGGGAGAGGAGTCTGGAGAACTTTTTAATTTACCAAGATTATTTATAATATAATGTATATAAATCCAGTTTGCTTCACTAGGCATATGATTAACTTCACGGCAGCACTTACCACCACAGAATGTTGGTTCTATGTCTACAACTTGAATCAAGAAGATATCTTTATGACACAATTTTCAATCCATAGTTACTTCACATTTTATGTCCTTCAGTATTTCCTCTCTTTCTCTTTCTCTCTCTCTCTCTTTCTCTCACTCTCCCCCCATCCTTCCCTCCTTATTCCTCTCCCTTTCCCTCTCCCTTCCCTTCCCCTCCCTCTCTCATTTTGAATCATCAAAACAAGGAACAAGTATGGATGTCAGCAGAACTTTTGCTTATACATTGTAGTAGTGCTGACAAAGAGTTAACAGATTTTTCCACTTCTGCATGAGATTTCTGAATCTAGTTGAATATCCAAGCTTTGTTTCCCTAGAAACAGATAGAGATGCAATTTGTTTATGAAGTTACTAAGCAATATTGCTTATCGCAAAATGACCCCTTAGTTGCAGGCTGAAGTGAAATCAGGGGAACAACATTTTCAAATTTCTCTCCATGTGATAACTGGATAGGTATATAGATGGTATCCTTGAAAGATCTGCTTAAGGGGTGATTGCAAACCATGGCTCTTGGGGAAAGCAACTCTTTCAGTCAACAATGGTTTCTTCACCTGCAGATTGTGAATTTTTATTTTTGTTTTCTTCTTTTATCTATCTAAGCTGTATCCTGGAGAAACCATAACTCACAGATGGCTTTATGAATCGCTACAAGAATTGATCCAAGGTTTCCATTGACTGAGATGAACATCTGATGAAGACCAACTCCTGGAAATCTCAGGTTTCAATATTATATCCTTTAGAGAACAGTGGGAGCAAATATTGCTTGTTGTATTTGTGGGAGTCAGAATGATCAATGGAATCTGAGAGGACAGTATCTTGGGGGCAATGTAGGTGATACTTAGCTAACAGTAGCAATATATAGTCAATTGCTAGATGCACATCTTCAGAATTCAGCATTTGTGTAATATTCAGTTCATGCCTTTCACATGTTCATGTAGAAATCTGTATTTAAATCTCACAATATGAAAACTCTTAATATCCCCTGGCATACATTTGAACTTACACACATTAACAACCACTTACTTCCTATGCTCTTCTTCCTTTATAATTTCTTTTATTAATATAAAAATTTGGCACGGATAGGACATAAAACTTTGATAAAAAGGGATAAATTGTAATCTGTCAGATATGCAGAGAAATCACAATGCAACTTTTCACACAATTTTGAGAGTCTAAATTGCCAGAGACATGAAAAAGTAATGTGTTCATTATATTATATTTGTGGAATCACAGCATGTGACATGGTTAGTGCCTTTGCAGAAGTAGAATCTGCTTTTCATTTCATGAATGCAAGTGCTAGAAAATAGAATTAAATGAATATTTTATTTAAAAAATACACAGTAACCCATCTGGTTATTTGTGTTCAAATGTAATTTATTAATTGAAGATATAATTCATTCATTGATCATTTATTTTTTATTCTCAAATAATTATTGAGAAATGTATGAGAAATATTGAGCTTGTTTTAGAGCATGTTTTATAATGCTACCAGAAATTATCAAAATCTTAGTTCCACACTCACTTAATTTTATTAACTGAGTATAAATGTCCCTGCTTAAAAATAATGTCCCTATTTTTAAATATGGGATAATGCTTTAGTACTTTAAGTGTAAATTAACTTTATTTCAAAACAATGCATTTTTATTTCACATGTAGATTTACTATATGGCCTATCTGAACATTATAATGGAATTGCCAATTAGGTAATAATGCATTATTTTAGAGCTTGTTTTATGGAGTTAATCTTAGTTTTTCTTTTGTTTTCTTTATAGTGAACTTTTACATTTACTAATGGGTTTATTATCAACTCATGGATCACAGGTATGAGAAGTCTCCAAAAAACGTTTGAAAATTCTTTAAAGTTACTAAATATTTGAAAGATATTCATGTAGCCTGCAAAATTGATCATTTACACTCACTAGTGAATTTTCACGTAATTATCCCATCATTATTTTTGTATCCTTATTGCATGTTTTGAGATTTTTTTACATCAATAACATTTTTAAAGAAAGAATCTGTTGGATTTCTGAAATATTACTAAATCAAATAGCTTGTGCCTCATTTTCCAATCTCAGTATTGTCTCAGAACATCAGAAGGCCTCTCAGTACCAGTTTGAAATACTGTGTTCCACTAGACAAATTTTAGTCTAAAATGTGACAACAACTAGAGTAGCTGCATAGCTACTCAAAAAAAGATTAAAAATTGAGTGTAAGAATGATAAAAGTAATGAAACTTAATCATCTGATAGTCTATTACTTTTTGCATATTCTTTTTTTTGATGGATGCCATATGAGCTTCTTTTTATTCTATACTCATGAGAAGAAACAGCATGAGATACAGTAGCAAATGTATTTACCAATGCTAATGATGTTGGTTGGTCACTGTTTTTTATTATAAAAAAATTGTATACAGAGGGGTTACAGTTACATGAGTAAGCTAATAAGTACATTTCCTATTGAGCACTGTTACCTCCTCCTTTGTTTTCCCCTACCTTCCCTTCTCTTCTCACCTCCCCAGTTCCCCCATCTCCCCCAAGTTGTAAAATTAGTTTTCAACATAGTGTCTTGTACATGTCACAGTGAAAACAGGGGTTATAGCGTGGGGAAGAACATACAAGAGAAACAAACCAAAGAAAATCACATAGTACACTTTAGATATTTAAAAACAAAAGCAAGAAAGACAAAACAGGTTCTGTCCCTATCTTGGGGTTCATTTCACTTAACATCATCTTATATGGTCATATGTACATAGCTGTTGGCCTCCATACTCTTTTTACTTAGACCCACACTATTTCATTAGCCCAACTTTGCCAAGCAGATGGAGATTGCACAAGGTGTACATTCTTAGGGATAAGAACCATTAGAGGTAATTCTTCCCACTTTTTCTTCAAGTCTCTGTAATAAGAATTTGTATTTAGACCTTGTATATACTAGGACAACATTATACCAGTCCTTCATATCAGATTTCAGAAGTCAACTTAAAGCAGCTTTAATGTGCCAGTACATCTATGTCATCAGAGAAAACATATTTCCTTTATCCCAAACTCATTGTTAGCTATAAACAGTATGTTGTTAATTATTTTGGTAGAATATCTATGGAATGAACTCGAGTAAATTTGATTGTCCCTGACAGAATATAGCAAATATTATATTCTCCACCAACAATTATAACACCAAGCCATGAGAAAACATTTCAGGTTATTATTGTTATTATGAAGGTTACACTATCCTCAAGATACAAAAGCATAAGTGAAGAAATATGAGGGAAAAAAGAAATCTTAGGAATAATAACTATGTAGTAGATTAATAAAAATATGAAATAACTTATGACCTTCAAGAAATTGTACAGAACTGGTTTATAAAAGTGAATGGATTTTATATTAGAAGGCCAGGTTGGGAAAGGGGATGTTACATTAAAAAATTGGCATTCAATTTTTTAAATTTAATCAAAACATTATTTTATTCAAAACAAATTGTGCTTCCTTATTTTGATTAACTAGAGTTAATTTTAATTTTTTGTGATATACTGGCTTCGATGGAGTGAAATAATTAAGGAAATTTGTACTATTATCAGCAAAATCTCTGACTTACATAATATAATTTTCCAGTTGATGATTCATAAAAAGAGCATCTAAAATTGATGACTTTTAATATGAGAGGTGATAGAGAAAGAACCATATATGTATTTTACTCTACCTTCAATATTAAATTTAATGAGCACTCCTTTCATGAGTAGGCCTCATTAAAATCTCATTTTTTAGGGGTTAAGTATTTGCCTGATATTCTGCACTTCCAGTACAATTTCCAATAATGTCATGTTGCTGACTTACAAACTCTGAGTAACACAAAAGTAAATAATTAAAACTTGTGTTATATATATATATATATATATACATATATATATATATATAAAGTAAAGCAAGAAGGAATCTTATCATTCAAAATAAAAAAGAACTTGTCTTACTTCCTTCTGGCTTCAATGGAACAGCTGTATTCATTTGAATACATGTTCTCCTAAAAGAAAAAAATAAATATAAATATGATATATCTGTTAAAATAATAAAATAAAACCCAGAAAAGCTGTTGAAAAGGAGAGGGGAAGTAGAAAGAAAGTTTAGAAATAATATTATAAATTAAATAACTTTGATCAAAATACACTATATTCATGTTGTAATATTGCAATGGTGCTTCTTTGTACAATTAATTCATGTCATTAAAATGTTAAAATTTAGCTATATTTATCTACACAAAATAATAATATACATAGATTCATGTGGCTTGTATTTGGGACCTTGGCACTGTCTCTTAGCTCTTTTTGCTCAAGGCTAACACTTTACCACTTGAGTCACCACACAAACTTCTGGTTATTTAGAGATAAGAGTCTCATGAACTTTCCTGTCTGGGCTGGATTTGAATTGTCATCTTCAGATCTGAGCCTCCTAAGTTGCTAGGATAACAGGTTTGAGCCTCCTGCCCCTGGCTAACATACAAAGATTTAAATATATTGTCATGATTAGAAAATGGCAAAATAGATAAGAGAAAGCATTTAGGAGACATCCACATTCACACACACACACACACACACACACACACACACACACACACACACACGAATATAAATATAAAGTATTTGAAGAAACATGGGGATTATATCACCTTAACCAAAAGGTAAGCTAAGAGCAATAAATAAAAGTATTAATGGAAGCTATAGAAGAAGAAACTTTAGTTCTTTTTTACTGGTTGTAAAATAATTTCTGAGTTAACTTTAATAATGAACTGTTTTGTCCTCCTTTAAAATTTGGTCAAAATAGTGTTAGTTTACCTCAACAACTGAAGAAAAAACAAATTAATTTTGGAAGATGTGTTAGAAAGACAGGGAAGACATTTTCACTGTATTTGATTCTAGTGCCCTGAATCTTGTATAAACATTTTTCTAATTTGGGAGGGGAAAGAAAATAAAAAATGCTGAAACAAGGATACAGGTTGACCCATTGTAACAATGAGATGTACAAGACTCTATGTTGAAAATGAACTTCACAACTTCAGGCACGTGGTGGGGGGAGGAGTTGAGGAGGTGGGAAGGGAAAGAATGGTAGGGGAAAAACAAAGGACGGGGTAACAATGCTCGATAGGAAATGTACTCATTATCTTACTCATGTAACTCCAACCCTCTGTACAATATCTTTACAATAAAAATATATATATTTAAAAAAGAAAGACAGGGAAGAAACATATGGCAGGCAGCATTCACATTTTAAGATTTTTTTTTCATTTTCTGTAATATAGGATTCAAATAAAACTTCAAAATGAAAAAAGTGTAGGATAAATATAAGAAATGGCTTAATTTCCTTTGCTTTGAGGATAATAAAAAAAGTTAAAATTTCTTGAAAATATTGACAGGTGCAGTTGTAGCCTGTATTTAGCTTGTAGAGGTGCAGATATTCATGAGTGTCTATTGCACGAATGTCCTTTCTTTCTTCTACCTTTGTATAGTGCATTCTTCTGAGGGCCAGTAGCCTTCTGTATATAAACACATTTTCTTTCTACATGAAACATAATTCACACGTGACTTGATAACTTTTTATGTAAATCACTATTTGTTAGGCATAGTGAAACATAGTAATTAGTTGAAATATATTACTGGAAACTATTAAGCTAAAAATACTTTTTATTGTTTTCTATCCAAAATGTTTATATACTAGTTAAGAAAGTCTTGGATATGAGATATAATATGTCCATACACAGAAGATAGGTAGACAGGAATTCCAGACTAGAAGTGGATCTAGATTTAAATAACCCTGCCACCTTACTGGTCTCCCAGATCTTCAAGACTTTAGACCATGTAACATTGCATAATTGTTGTGGGTATAAAATCACCATCATTACTTGGAGCCCCTGCCCAGACTAGAAAAGATTCTCTTTGCCATGTAAAACACAGGATAAATTTGTGTTCAAATAATATTCCTCAAAGCAAAAAGACTAAAGGAAGAAATGTATTTTTCATTCTATTTCTGAATTTTGTCATAGTCTTCTGCAGTATTCTATAAAGTTCATTTTCATGTCAACAAAACTTTATTGATTCAGTTCAGCTTCATGAGTTTGCAATGAAGTATCACTCACCCTAAAAGAATGCTAATCAAATAATTCTAGAACATCTATATTACATTGCAGTAGAAGGCATACCAGTGCAAAAGCGGTGAACTACAGTCCATTTGATGTTTGATTTACTCTACAGCTGTCTACAGCAATGAAATATAGCACCAAGGAATTCAAGCTTCAGTGGTTTTCAAGCAGATTAGGGATTATTTGGTGAAGAATGAAGACCCTGGGGAAACACTGGTCATAAGCTAGGTGTTTCAAAACTTTCTGAAGAGACCTATACTAAATTTGTGTTTAATTTTCACTAAAATATGTAAGTTAGAAACTGGTAGGATCTCATCTTTTGTTGCTAATTTACTATTGAGGAGATTAAATTCAAAAATAGCATTACTGTAAAAGCATTATATCAATACAGACTTTGACAATTATTAAATGTTAATATTTTGATAATTGGTTATTATTTCTCTTAATCCAGGATTACTTTGAATTATAAATGTTTTATTAATTTATTTGAGTAATAAAATAGTTCATTAACAATGCTCTTTGTTGTGTATTTGTTGAGGACTGATTCCAAGCAAGTTTTAAGTACTTGCCATTTCTACCAACGTAAGCCACAACCCCATTTCCAGATTTTGGTGGTTATTTCAAGGTAAGAGTCTTATGGAATTTCCTGCCTGGGGTGGCTTCAAATCATGATCCTCAGATCTCAACCACTAAGGTATCTAGTACTACAGACATGAGCCACAAGTGTCTAGCCAGGCAAGTATTGAGTTTTACCTGGAGGCCAATGCATAATATACTTGGTACAGAATCACAAGTAACTATATTATAATTATAGAATATTATGAATAAATTACAAATCCTCAAATGAACAGTGACTTATATTAAGGAAGATCTTCAAGGATACTGATTTATATAATCATTTCAAAATCAATTGGCTTATCTGAATTTTTGGTTAAATCACTCAAACATCCATGATGTGAAATCTGTTATTTGATTCATTGTTTTGGGAAATGTATTGTATAAAAGTTAAAACTGTTCTTTGTTCATATACACTAGAACAATGATTTTCTGGATCTTAAGAAAGAGAATTCTTCTATTTGACAGCTGTATAAACGATCTTTGCTTCTCTTATTATTATTAACTTTATTGAAAAGGTGAGAAGCAGATGGGCTACAGTTACATAAGAAAAGTTATGAGTACATTTATTTTTAGACACTGTTACCCCATCCCTTATTTTCTTCCACTTATCCCTCCCTACGCCTCTCCCCACAAATTGCAATGTTCATATCAAACATAGAGTAAAGTGAACATAAATGTCTTGTGAGAGTTTTGTTGGTTATAATTTATAAAGTTACACATTCTTAAATGCAGCCTATTTTATATCACATATACTTCATTAAAATTGTTAAAATAGCATGAGGAAAGGGAAGTTAACAGTGAACAATATTTTATGAATCAGGTGCATATGAAATTATAGGTAGCAAAATCTCTTTAAAAAGAAATAAAAAACGTAATAGAGTTAGGAATTCATATGAACATTCAATTACCCGAATAAATGCATTCAGACATGCTAAAAAATGCCATGTATAACTAATGAACAGATTATTGAAGTTATTATGCTAAATCCATCAATAAAAGTTGTTGGTAAAATAATAAATTCCATTTCTAGAGCCCCTTATGTCATTTCATTATGCAAAAATGCAATACAATGTTAAATATTTTTATTTAGAAGTGATACATATTTCAGAGCACTTCTGTAATCTTTATGCTTGAGCTTTGCTGAGGTTTCTGAATTCCTTCATCTTTATTTTTCACGTTTGGAAATTTCTTTCTAAATGTCTTTATTTTTCCTCGTTTGTCTTATAATATTTCCTTCTGACTTGACATTCACTTGTTTTTTTCTTTGCCCTATTGATTCTCTTGTTTAAACATCTGACACATTTGTTTATCCTAGGTATTTTGTTATGATTACTTACGTATTATATTTTCCCTTTCATTTTGAAATAAAACAAACTATGTGATAATGATTGAGCAAATATTCATTCATTTGTAATGTAATTTTCTTCAGTCTGGGGATTTGAATTGATGTATATCATGGTGATAAATATATGTGCTAATTTTTATTTGGATAAGGAATGAATAAATAATTTCTGAATTTTTTTCTTTTTCTGGTTTTCAAGAAAACATCTCGTATTTCAAGAGGGGATTAACATTTGAATCAATAGAGTAAATAAGTTCACCTTGACAGTATTTGGACAGACTATTGGATCATTTTGGGGAAAGAAGGGTGAAAAAAAAATAAGCAGAGGAATGCGAACCTAGCTCTAACTTGGCTGAGGCGGGATTCATCTTCTGTTGCTGACAGGAGTCCAAGACCTAGATGAGTTGATTAAAAACAAATATGCAGTGACATAAGCCACTTACATGAACCACTCAAACTCCAATAATTCTCATCTCACGTTATGTACATACTTCCAAGGACATCTGTCACTATTGCTTTGCTCTTTAATGCATTTAAGTTGTTTACATGACTTAGTCTGTGATGGTTAACTTAAGAAGCCTGGGTTACTGGCTTTCTTCTTTTTCTTAGCTCTCTCCTTTTCTTCCTTCTGTCTGACAACAAAGCATTTTGAGTTATTCATCATTGTAAAAGGATGGAATTTTCAAAATATAAAATATTCTTAGCAGATATTTTACTAAAGCAATACATTTTAAAACATGGATTCCACATATGCTTCTAGTAGTAGACTCTAGATTTAAATAACTTTACCAAAAATTTCCATACATTCCACTTATTCTAGTATTTAAACACTATTAGTACATGAAATCCAGTCTTCTCAAAGACAGCTGAATATTTATTCTTTAAAATTAATAGTAGAAGCTGGGTACCAGTGGTTCATGACTGTAATCCCAGCTACTCAAGAGGCTGAGATCTGAGTATCATGATTCAAAAAGCCATCCCTGGTAGAAAAGTCCATTAGATTCTTTTTTCTTTTCTTTTTTGCAGTCATGGAGCTTGAACTCTGGGCTTGGGCCACTGTCCCTCAGCTCTTCAGCTCAAGGTGAGCTTGAGCACTCTAGTTGCCTGAGCCACAGCGCCACTCCTGGTTTTCTAGTGGTTTATTGGAGGTAAGAATCTCACAGACTTTCCTGCCCAGGCTGGCTTTGAACCTCGATGTTCAGATCTCAACTTCTGGAGTAGCTAGGATTACAGGCCTGAGCCACAGATGCCCCAGTTCATGAGGTTCTTATCTCCAATTAAACACCAAAAATCCATAAATAGAAGTATGGCTTAAGTCTTAGAGAGCTAGCCTTGAACAAAAACGCTCAGGTACAGTACCCAAGCCATGAATGAGTTCAAGCCCTTAGACAAGAACATAGATAGATAGGTAGGTAAATAGATAGACAGACAGATAGATAGAGATAGATAAATGCAATACTAATTTCCAATTATTCTATAGATCCAGAAAAATGTATGGAATACTATTATAGCTCATGATATTCTCAAATTATGAAAGGTTTATTGTGATGCAATTTCATTGTTAATAAAAAATCATCTGTAAAATATTATTCATAATATTGAATTTCTTAAATAACATCTGTTTTCTTAAATGACACTTCTTTTGTCTGCCATCGAAACTGCATTTTATTTCATTCATGTATATAATCTCTATCAGATAATCCTCAAATATTTTCAGTATATAAAATACAGCTTAATAGTGTTTATGCTTCTGTATGGACTTTTTAAAAATATTTTAAAGAGTACCAAAGAAGTAAAAATAGGTAAATATACAACATATATACTAGGGTAAGTAATATTTAAAATTTCAAATAATGTTTTTCCAGGTAAAAACCTAAATAATTTACAACAAATTAAATTTCTGCCAGAAATTATTAATGCTTGATGCATTATCACTGGGAAATAGTTGATATGATTATATTTCAAACTTGGTACATTTAGTAAAGTAAAACATTCATGTGATTGAAAATGCTCATTGATATGTTTTATTATTACTTACTCAAAGATATTAAAATATTTTATAAATTGGCTATTTGATCTAAGTGATTGTAAAACACTTAGAGTAATTCATGGTTGAAACTACATTTATACACAAGGTTTCAAAATACATTAATAGCAAAACTCAATTATTCTTAATGACAACTTTCAAAAATTATTACATTAATCATAGGACATACAAAATTTAGTTAAAGATGTTTATATTTGAAAAAATGCCTCCTAAATTTGCATATGATTGCACAATATTTGGAGAAATAGTTACTCCATTTTAAATTGACTGGTACAGATTATTTGTAGGAATGATACAATATTCAAAACTTAAATAAAACAGTTAAGGTAACTGCATCAATAACCTTTGGGAGATATTTGATTTCTTGTTGTGCTTGAGTGAACTCAGGCAATAAGCTGGTATAAAAATCCTTAAGGATAAGCGTATCAATAAAATATAAATATACTAATTTTAATTTTTTGAAAGGACCTCAATTTATGGTTTAATTTTAAAAACTTTAGTGACAATAAAGCACACTGAAATAATATAAATAAATTCACTTTGACTTTTAATTCGTAACTGCGTGCATTAAAAGCAAGTAGCTTTATTTCAAATGTTAACTTCTAAAATTACAACATATATATATATATATATATATATATACAATTGATATATAATAGAATGAGTCAATGTGCAAAATCTAAGAGATTAAAAAATGAATGATTGGGAGATAAAGGCCGGTGACTCTGGGGAGGCAGAGGTGGATAAATTATGAAAATTATGAGTCACAGATGAATTGATTATAGCAACCGTTTATCCAAAAAAGAATTCAATATAGTGGCACCCGCCTCCATTTCCTGGTACTTAAGAGGCAGAGACTGGGAAAATTGCTTTTGGAGAAAACCCTACAGAAATGGATAGCAAAAATCCTCTCAACAAATAAGGCAGGGAATGGCGGCATGTGAATGCCTGAGATACCAACTATCTGTATAGGATGCACAAATAGGAAGTAGGATAGAGGTCTAAAGTTGGACATATGCAAAAGTGTGAGGCTCTATTTGAGAACAAATTAAAACCTACAAGACTGGAATAGTGAAAGGACTAGGATAATTGGCTCTCAAACACTAGGCTATAGGTCCAATTCAAGTTACAGTACCTCACATATTCTATAAAATAATTATGTCAATGATATGCAAAGAAAGTTTGAGACACATTACAATAACTTCACTAACTTTCTAAGTATATTATGGTTTCTGTTTAATAACGAATTTCCCCTACACATGGATCTTTTTATTTTATTTTATTTATTTTATTGTGAGAATACTGTACAGAGGAGTTACAATTACATGGGCAAGATAACAAGTACATTTCTTTTCAAGCATTGTTGCCTCCTCTTTGTTTCCCCTTCCAATCCCTTCCCATACTCCCCCCTCCCCGCCACCGATCCTCCCCCCACCCCCCACCAAAGTTGTAAAGTTCGTTTATCGACATAACTTGCACATCTCATTGTTGCAATGGGTCCACCTGTATCCCTATTTAAACGATTTGTTTTTGCCCTTCCCCTCCACAAATTATTCCAACATCAAATACAGTGAAAGCAGGGGTTATACTGTGGAGGAGGGACATACAAAGCAACAAAGAAATAATCTTATAAATATGTTAGAAACAATTGCATGAAAGAAAAAAAAAACATTTGAGTACTTATCTTGGGGTTCATTCCCCTAACATCAACTTATCTGACGTTTGCTGCTTGACTCAGACATATACTAGTTATTGCAAAAGGGAAGCCATGGATCTTAAAGCAAGTCCAGAAATACTTGCTTCATTTAACATTCTTCAGATGGATAAGCTCTGAAAACTGTAATTACAGAAAGCTTTTACAGGTGGCTGTACAAAAGCTATAGGAAAATATAAATAAAGGAAAAAAATCAACTCAGTCACAGTTATTAGCACAGTAATGATAAACTGTTTTTTAACTTGCAGATTTCATACATACATATATATTAAGGTTTACAAATGATATAATTATTGTAATCTATGGTCATACATGGAGAGATTCTTTAATTAGACTGTATTCCAGATTTTCAGATGAATGAGTTAAGAAAAATATTATGCCCAAAGGCATAGTGTCTCCACAAACTGCTTAAATAACTACATAAATTAGACAATTGTTTCCTGATCACTCTAAAAGCCATGGATACCTCAAGAAAAGCCAAGAAGCCTCAATCACCTAGTTGTTTAATTTATCCTGTGGCAATACCAACTGCATGCAACGCTCAGCACATTGTCTCACAGAGAAACATCTTTACAAGATAGCAGCTTCCCTTCAATTACTATTAGCAAATTTAAAAAATGAGTAATATTAAAAATTTGCAATTGAGAAAAATGGAGAGAAAATGAGGAAAGGGTGATATTTTCCAAAAAGAAATGTACGCTTTACCTAACTTATGTAACTATAAACCCCCATATATCTATCACATTCATAATAATAAAAAAATTAAAATAATTTCAATTGAATTCTTGAGAGTTATCAGTTCTTCAATGGTAATGATATATGAAACATTCGACAGTCATTTCTAAGTTATTGTCCAGAAACCATTCACAAAAACCTGGGGATGGAAAACTTGATTGAATAGAAGACACAGCAATAGGCATATCATTGACATTATTTCTGCAGTTGCTGCTGAAGAATGCCCAGCATGTAGCTGTAAGTACCATGTCTCAATAAGGCTGAGTAATGTTCACAAATCTGGTCTTTGGCTCATGTAAAATCATTGGCTAACGCACCAGTGACAGAGAGTATTAAGCAGTCACTGGATTAACAGTGTGCTAAGGTGTGAGACTTGAGTGACAGAATTCTTTGTGACCTACTGAGAGTGCTCTCACACACTGCTACTGGCTCCTGATTACCACTCGATATACTGAAATCTCACCTGGATTAGAATTCATGTGGAGCCCTGGAGAATACCTGCTACTCCGCAGAAACTTCTTCGCCTTCCCTCAGCAGCTAACCCTGATCAGAGCTTTCACAGACCGTGAGCGTTGTGCCGATACTGTATCTGGACAACCCTAGGCATGTTTACATAGGCCTATGGGAATGCGGAACGAGCCTGTTCATCCATAAGAGACCCCCATAGGAGAACTTTGCGGCAATGGTGACATACCCATCGCTGAGAGTCAAGGACGGATCAAATATGCCCTACACTTGGGCAAGACTTGGCTTGGGCTTGCTTTCAATTCTCCCTTCAGCAAAGATAGACTAATTAGGCTTATTTGTTTATGGGCTTTTAAGTTTGCTGATATTCTGTTATGGTGGTGGTTATCTTACTTGTTTGATTGTTTATTTTCTTTTCATTAAAAAAAAAATCCCCAAACAGTTTTCTCACACATTATTTTCTATTCCGGTTTTACTCCCTATCTTTGTATTTCCTTTCCCCAGTCTGTTTCTTATACTAGCTAATACTCCATTCTGATATTCCGACCAATGTTAAGCACCTAGTGTATAACTAAATAAGCCAAGTTCCAATCCTTTAAAACTTTATCAGGGAGGAGCCTGAGGTTTCCGATCAATTATACTTCATTTAAATACTTTTTCCTCGATGTGAATCTTATGAAAATCTTTGACTCTTTCTCATCTGAGAAAAAGTAAAACTAACAAAACTTATCCCAACAGATGAAAAAAAAATCACCATATAGAAATACAAATAATATGAAGATGAGACAACATATCACAAAAATAAAACAGAACAACTTAATAATAAAATCTGAAGATATGAATTGGCTGAAATAACTAACAACTCAAAAGTGAACTTTTCAAAGAAATTAATGGTTATAAATTGGTTTGAAATAATAGATAAATCAAATTATAGGATCAGTTCAAGGGTCAGGCCAGAAATAAGCAATGCTGATGAGAAACAAAATAAAGAAATGCAAATTCTGAAAAAAATAGAAATGTTACAAATGAAAAGGTTATAAATCAAATAAAACCAAAGTTTTATTATTAGCAATGAGCAAAAGTAAGCAGAAGAAACTTATCTGAGCAAGATGATAAACTGAGGAATAAGGTTACTGAAGCAATTTTTATAAGATAATTGTAAACACTTTCTATGCGAACCTGTCTTTTCTAAAGTTAATAGTTGGGAATTTAGGGCAATGACTTGAAACTTCAGTATCATGCCAGAGTTCCAGAATTTTTTTTCTAACAGAAGAAGAATATTTTTTGGTCATAACAAAACTTAAATGAAACAAATATTGTACAATAGGACTGTATTAAAAACAAATTATATAAAATCAGCATAAATATATCATATTTTAATAAAATCATGCAAAGTAACTTTCACCTAAGTGTTTGTTGCATGTTTCTTGTATATTAGGCTTTATTCTAGACACTAAAGACATCAAGGTGATTGCAACTGAACAAGTCCTTGGTCCAATTAAATATATATGTAGTGGGGAGACAGAAATAACAATTACATAACACATGATCTGGTGTAGATATGCTATGAAAAGAAACAAAGCCAGACAATGATAGTATTTATAGTGTAATTTTTTTAGATGATTCCTTACAGTATAGTTCATGTCATAATACAGCTTTCTTATGATACTGTCATTTGATTAGAATAATGCATTATGTCTTTTACATTGTATTATTATTTGAACTGAATTATTTGTTAGAAGGTATAGGTGTTCCAAATACTCTTCAAATGTGACATTAATCAATCAATCAGTATATTCAACCTATCTCAGTTTTTTTTTTCAAATGTGGATAAGAATTAAACTGACATTAAGCATTTGCTACCAAATTTTCAAAAATGAAAATTTTTCAAAAATGAAAATATATCCATGTTTTTGATTTTGGTTTGTTACATACTGGGGATAGAAGATGAATGACTAGTGATTGTGTGCATTTTTTTCTACCTTTAGTTCAATTTTCTGCTTGAAAAGACAAGAGGACATGCAATATAAAAACTAATTAGCTAAGCAGAAAATACAAATGTCTAGACCAAACTTTTTAAAAGTTTCAGATCAATTTTCTGGTAATATCTTTAACAGAAAGAGAGAAGAAAATACAAGAATAAAATAAAATAAAATTCCACGCTATAAATGAGAACACATTAATTTCTGTAAGATTATCTTTCAATAAGTGTCATTTTCCAAACTTCAAGGTCAATCTGCAAGCTCCTGGGCAACATGGTCAGCAGATACAAGGTTCTCTCTCTTTCTCTCTCCTCTCTCTCTCTTCTTACAAGGCCTCCTTCAGACAAGAGAGCTAGGTGTTTCTCTCATAAAACATGTGGACTGTGTCCAAGCAGACCCTTCCACACGTAGGGTCTATGTTCTTCCAATACAGGGACTATGGATGATATTGTTAGAAAGTGTCAACTATTTGGGGCTTGATTGCCAAAGTAGCTGCATATGTAGATTGGTTTAAACACTGTTGTTAATGCAAATACTGCTAGGATTACTGACCACCTTGATGTTCATTATCATTCAGTTATGTTAGATGTGACAAGATTAAGACACATTTGATGACTAGGATCATATATATCTTATATAGAATGTGCATGTGTGTGTGTGTGTCTGTGTGTGTGTGTAGATAGATAGATAGATAGATAGATAGATTTATAGGCACATTCTAGTTACTACAAATGAGGGAAATAATGAAAACTATATTTCTTTGGGTCTGGATTACTTCAGTTCATATAGTTTTTTCCAAGTCTTTCCTTTCCCTTACAAATGGTACAATATTCTTTCTATGGATGAGTAGAATTCCATATAAACCACATTTCTTGACACACAGAGGCCTAAGGATGATATACATATGAGTAGTGGACAAAAGCTCACTAGCTATCATATAAAATAATATACTATGAATGAAAATGAAACAAGAAGCATTTTTTAATTGTCATCATTGGTCTTTTGTTTTCTTTTTCTTTTATCTTGTTTGTGCTAGTTAGCTTGTATTTGGGGGGGGGTAAAGGAAGGCACATAAACAAAGGAACAAGGATGACAAAACACAACAGTGATACTAAATACTATGTGGAACATGAACTGGATATCTTGTGGGTGGAGCCCAGAGGGAAGGACTGGGAGAGAGTAACGGAAAATAATTGTAAGCATTACTCCTTGCCTCATTCATGTGACTGTAACCCTTCTGTGTATCAACTCTGCAATTACAATTAAGTTAAAAGGTATACTTGATTTTATAACCCAAAATTATATGCATTTACAAATTTATGTGTATTTTACAGAACTCATACAATTGAATTTAGAAATTGCATAACAATTTCTAAAACCAAGAATGTAAACATGTAATATTTCAAACCATCTCCATACATAATATAATATATATGAATTAAAATAATTTTACTTCATAATTTTGTCTTGTTTGTGCTAGTTAGCTTGTATTTTGAAGGGTAAAGGAATGCACATAAAAGAAGGAACAAGGATGAACAAATACAATGGTGATACTAAATATGTGAAACATATCATATATGCATCTATCATATATAGGGATATAAATGTCTGTCTGTCTGTCTATTTATCTATCTATTTATCTGTCTGTCTGTCTGTCTGTCTATGTATATATCCACAGATAAATCTATCCTATATTATATATATGATAGTATAATATATCATATATCCATATGATGCATATACATTACAATAGGTTTTATATACATATAAACATCTGATATGTATCATATGTATGATATCTGTATCTCATAAATAGTTCATGTAGGTGTAGAAGACTTTGTGCTACCTTGCTGTTTATTTCCTCAACATCTTGAGGTATATATATATGATCTTTTATAAGGGTTCTATTAAATCCCATTGTTACACACAATGAGGGCATTCCAGCAGGAAAACTTAAATCAAAACTTAGGAAATTGAGTGTGATAGATATTAAAAGCACTACCCGCAATTAGGTTTCTTCTTTAATGAATGAAATGTATCAAAAATTGTGAAGTTAACAAAAAAAACCTTGAACCTATTAAACTACTTCAGTGTGGAAAATAAGGGTAGATTTAATCTTGGGGAAAAAAAAAGATTCTGATCAAAGTACAGCAGATTTAGGGTAGCAGTTTCGATACTAATACGAAAAACAACTACTCAGTTCACCCTTTTACATTTTCATGTTGTCAGAATGAAGCCAATTTTAATTTCAAGTAAAAAGAAAAACTTCTACAAGTGAAATCTAGAGCTAGAAAATACAATGCACTACATTTCATATATCTTCAAATATTTGAAACTGCATTCTATAGTCTGCTCTCATAGTCTTTTGTGATTGAATTGATTCCTAAACACTTGCTTATGTTCCTTCTAGATGTGCTACACTTTGATATTCTGGCTTTTAAAATTGATGCTAAAGATTGAACAGTCTTATAGTTGTGAAAAATGAGCATAAATGAGATTTGAAGAACTAATCCATTACTTTTGTGTTAATAATGAATTTGTGTATTTATTGTTAGCATTCATATGTAACTTTGCAATCATATCTTAACAAGCTTCATATTTGAATTTGTTTTATTTCCTAAAGTCCCAAAATATTTTATATGAGATGTTACCAATCAAATTTCAAATAAAGAATTGAGAATATTTTTGCTCCAATAAAGAATTTTGCAAGAGTTTATTTTGTGTGGATGAATCAGTTACTCAATTTTCTGAAATTTTCATGTGTGTTTAAGGTTATGCATTATTCCCAGTAATTATTATTTTTATGATCTATTTAAATTCATATTTTATAAGCAAGAATCCTTTAGATGTATATCACACAATATAAATATGGATATTTTATAATCTACAAAATATTGAAGTATTCACAATATAATAATAAATAAAATGCAATATTAATCCAATTCTGCGAATTTTAGTATATTAAATATTGAAGTATTTCAATTATATATAAGAATGTACATATGTGTATAATATAGAGTAAGCATATAACCATTATGCATTTCTTTGTGGTAAAACTACATGAGTATTTGGGTGACCTTATGCTAGAATCTAGTGCTCAACAATTTTTCTAAATGATCAAATGCATAGACTTTTATTATATACGGTTATTAATTCATTATATTATTCTATAATTTAATTGTTTCTTTTCTCTATAGGGAATTATTCTTTATACTTTTGATGGCTGTGCAATACTCCAATTATGTAATCACATGTACAAACTCTCTAGTTTGCTACTAGAAGTAGCTTAGTTTGGAAACACAATCTCTTTAAATATTGCCATTATATTTTACCTAATTCTTCAATATGTGCTTCATTTTGGTTCTGATACTAATCTTTTCAGCTTTTAGATAGTCACATCTTTGTAGAGTAAACATTAATAGTAATAGAGAATTTTCACAATAGTATGTCCTTCGATGAGATAGCATACACTTCTTAGCTATTAATCAATTATACTAGCATAAATTATTTTGTTCAAAGCACTGTGCTAAATTTATGCTACACGCTCATGAATCTTAAAATGCTTCATTGTACATAGCTTATTTACTGACAAAGCTTACTTTAAGAGTCTTTTAAAATTACATGCCTTAAATAGTTCAATTAAATCAAGCAACTGTTTCACATTTCTGAGTGCAAATTTTTGATATGATGTGGTTTACTTTATCTTCAAATGACACGAACTAAATTTCTTAAGTTGACCATCAGTTACAACTTCTATTACAAACTTTATATGTAATTTTCCTGACATGAAAACCTTAAAATACACTTACCAAATGCTTGAAAAGACAGGAAAGACAAACCTTGCAAAAAAAAATTTACAACACTCAAATACACATGCACATGTGTGCATGGATAGCTATGTGAAGTGAAATGGTAGCAAAATCCAAAATGTCATATTCTTTTGAAAGAAAGTTCAATGTGAGAAGTTTAGTAATTTTATGGACAGTCAGAAAATGTCACAACCCTTTAGAAAATTGAAATAGAGAAAGAATAATATGGATTTATTTCCCATTCTATAATGCTCCCTCTTTTCATTTTTTTCAAATACTTTCAAGTTCTTTAATCACTAATGTTGTTCAGACAGTGCTCTAGCACACTTGGCTTGCCAAATCGATTCAGCTTTTAAGCAATCTTTAGAATTCAAATAAAATTCACTATTCTGCTGACTCTAGCTAAATGGTATTCTCATAAATCAGTCAAATGCACTTATAAATCAGGTAAAAGTAATACCTGTGCTTCTACAGTTGCTGAAATTCCATCATTAGTGACTATGTGTGTTTTCCTTTTAGATTAGTTATCTGAATATAGAGGCTCTTCTACTAAACTATCCAAATAACGTAGATTGTCATTTGAAGAGTTGTGGATACAAACAAGCACATTTGAGAATTTATTTTTTTATTATTTTTCAAGTTATGCTACATTTGAAGTGGTAAAAATATTACAAGTGTATCACAGGATTAATGCTGAAGAATCAGTTACCCTGACGTTCAGAGTATGAAGGACTTAAGAACTAATAACTAGAGCTTTTCAATCTCACAAATGTTTTTAGTAATGTATTTTTATTTTCTTAACTAGTTGTACAAAGGAATTGCCATTCTACAGAGCCATTTATAAATGAATACAGTGCTTCTTTCAACATTTCATCCACCCCTCCCACCACACCTCTTACCTTACTTTTCTTCATTTTTAGGTTATGTATTGAACTTTTAGCCATTTAACAAAGCAGTTTATTGTATACAATGCCTCTCGAAGTACGTCATCCTTTCAACATCTTCCCCTCTCTTCAACCTACCCTTCCCTTGCTTTTCTCAGTTCTGTGACATATACAATGCATTATTGCCTGTATCCAACACATGCCCACCATTCATTCTTCTACTCCTCTCCTCTTGAGTTCCCATCCACATTGCAAATACCTATTTCTTGGTACTTATTTTGTTAGGCTCTGACTTAGTCAGTTTAAAGGATTATACTATTTGAGCTTTCCATAGATTCTATTACATGTCAGTGAATTCATTTATATCTGCTTGGGTATCCCCCCCACCCACCCCGGCCACAGTGTGTTAACTTGGAGATAGATAGACACATTCTAGTTTCCACTCATAAGGGAAACTCTACATCCTGTGCTTCTCTGGGTTTCTCATACTTTGTTTGATATACATTTTGTACACCATTGGTGGGAATGTAAACTTGTTCAATCACTCAGGAAAGCAGCATGCCAGGGCCTCAAACCTAAACACAGAACTACCTTATGATTCAGAAATTCTACTCTATGGCATTTAGCCAATAGAATGCAAACAAAGCCACACTACAACCACTGCCAAAACCATATTTATTGCAGCATTATTTACATAGCCAAGATATGGAATCAGCCCAGATTCCACTCAGTAGAAGAATGGATCAAGAAAATATGGTATACATACACAATGGAATTCTATTCATTCATCAAAAAGAATAACTGTACCGTTCACAAGAAAATTGAAAGATTTTGAAAAGTTGTCTTGTAACAAACTTGTTTTTAAGTCTTATCTTTCTCACTTCTTACACTTATGAGAATTTATCAATTAATTGCAAAATGAAATGTTATCTTTCTTACTCTTGTGAGAATTAAGTTGAAAGAACTACATTAAAATTTACTGTTTAGAAAGCTTTCAAAAATGTAACTTCATTTCACATTTTCTTTTTTTATTATTTTTTTATTGTGAAAATACCATACAGCGGGAGTACAATTACATGAGCAAGGTAATGAGTACATTTCTTATCAGGCATTGTTGCCTCCTCCTTTGTTTTTCCCCTACCATCCCTGCCCTCACCTCCCCCCTCCCAAAGTTGTAAAGTTTGTTTTTCGATATAATGACTTGTATATCTCATTGTTGCAATGGGTCCACCTGTATCCCTATTTAAACAATTTGTTTTTTCCCTTCCTCTCTACAAAGTATGCCAACATCAAATACAGTGAAAACAGGGGTTTTACCATGGGGGAGGAACATACAAAGCAACAAAGAAATCATTTTATAAATATGTTAGAAACAATAGCAAGGAAAACCATTTTCTATTTGCAAATGGAAAAGTCATTTCCTCGACTGATTAGATAGAAAGTTAGCAAAAGTCATTTCCATTTCTGGAAAAACTAATGCCACAAAATTTTTGGACAAAAATTTTGGCTTAAAACTAGGAAAATAAATTTTAAATTGAAACAATTGTAAATGTGAAATCAGGTAATTGACAGCCACGGATATTCAGTGACTCTAGAGAAAAAAACAATTTTTGTTTCTATCTTGGCAGGTCCTAGCATGGTCCCTGAGCATCTTCATGTTTGAGGCTAGCGCTCTACCACTTGAGCCACAGTACCACTTCCAACCTTTTCGGAATAGATTATTGAAGATAAGCATCCTAAGGAGTCTCCTACCTGGGCTGGCTTTGAACCGTGATCCTCAGACATCAGCCCGCTGAGTAGCTAGGAATACAGGAGTGAGCCACAGATGACCTCCTTCCCCCTTTCCCACCCCCCTAAGAAAGAGTTGAATACCTTTCTCTTCATTTCCTTTGTCCATAGAGTGCCTAGTGTTTTTATAAATACAGCTTCAAGAAACTTGTCTTTCTCTTAATCTCCATATAGAAGAGCCTCTGTCTGATTTCACATGGCCTTCTCCTCTCCGATAAGAGCAAATGGGGGAGGGGGGACTCAATAATGATGCCATCTTAAATTTGATTCTATCTGTAAAGATGTATTTTCTGAAAGAAAAAAATCAAAAGTAAAGAATGGTCACCTTCATAAATATTGAGGATTAAGGGCTTCAACATTTGGAGGGAGAAAGGAAGTAAAATTCAAAACCCTAAACTTTTACTTGTGAGAAACATATTACAAACTCAGCAGATACTGTTACCTATTTGCAATATACACAGTCCCTGTACTCTGGTATAAAATTGTCAGCCTGTAAGAAATTGTAGAAATACTACATTTGCCTTTGTACTGTGAATAGGATATATTCTGCTTTTTTTTTCTGGTCCTAAGGCTTGAACTCAGGGCTAGGGTGTTCTCCTTGGGCCTCTTTGTGATCAAGGCTAGCACTCTACTGCTTGAGCCATATCTCAACTTCCAGATTTTTCTGAGTAGTTGGTTGGAGGTAAGAGTCTCATGGACTTTCCTGCTGGACTTTCCTGCCCTGCCTGGATTCAAACCTCAATCCACAAATCTCAATCTCCTGAGTATCTAGGATTACAGGTGTGAGGCACTAGCACTGGGCTGCCTTACTTATTTATTTTATTTGATTATGAAAATACTGTACAGAGGGGTTACAAGATAATGAGTGCATTTCTTATCAAGCATTGTTGCCTTATCCTTTGTTTCTCCTTCCCATCCCTTCCCCTCTTCCCCCCACGCACCAAAGTTGTAAAGTTCATTTTCGACATAAAATCTTGTACATCTCATTGTTGCAATGGGTCCACATGTATCCCTATTTAAACAATTTGTTTTTTCCCTTCCCCTCCACAAAATTATACCAACATCAAATACAGTGAAAACAGGTTTTATACCATGGGGGAAAGGAACAAAACAATCACTTTATAATATGTTAGAAAAAATAGCAAGAAAGAAAAAGCACTTGAAAGTCCTTATCTTGGGGTTCATTTCCCTAAGATAAACTTGTGTGACCATTTCTCCTTGTCTCAGGCATATACTAGTTATTGCAAATAAGGGACACCTTGGGACCTATGTTTCTTTGGGCCTGGCTCACTTCACTTAATATAATTTTTTCCAAGTCTTTCCATTAACTAAAAAATGAGGCAATGTCATTCTTTCTAATGGAGGCATAGAATTTCATTGTGTATAGATACTACATTTTCTTGATCCATTCATCTCCTGAGGGGCATCTGGGTTGGTTCCACATCTTACCTATGGTAAATAATGCTGCAATAAACGTAGTTGTGCTGATAGCTTTAGTATGGTCTTGTTTGTGATCATTTGGGTAAATGCCCAAAATGGGATTGCTGGGTCATAGGGGAATCGATGTGGAGTCTTTTGAGGAATCTCCATACTATTTTCCAAAGTGGTTGAACAAGTTTACACTCCCACCAACAATGCTGTAGGCTTCCCTTCTGTCTACATCCCCTCCAGCATCTGTTATTATTAGAGTTCTTGATTATTGCCATTCTAACTTATATATCACCCTCACCAGAATCAACTCCAAATGGATCAAAGACCTCGGAGTCAAAGCAGACACTCTGAAAACATTACTGGATGGAATAGGAGAAACCCTAGGTCTCCTGGGCTCAGGCTGAAATTTTTTGAATAGAGACCCGGAAACACAACAAATCAAAGAAAGGTTGGACAAATGGGATTGCATGAAATTGCAGAGCTTCTGCATGGCAAAGGGCATAGCAAGATCAATAGAAAGCCCATGGATTGGGAGAGGATCTTCACTAGCCATACAACGGACAAGGTTCTCATATCTAAAATATACCTGGAACTCAAAAAATTAAATCACCCAACAACAAATCCTCAAAGAAACAACTGTCAAATAAGTAAGTGGGCTAAAGACTAAACCTTTGTTCACTTTTCATAAATTTTGATGGGAAAATAACAGAAAAAACTCCCTAGTTGGATATATTGTGCCATCTGAAGTAAAGGTAAAAGTAAAGGTAAAAAAAAAGTAAAACACTCCACTGAAGTGAAAAACAAACTCTGATTAGGAAAACGAATGTCTCAAGAGAAAGTACATTTTCTAATCTCTGTTTTCAGGTCTCCTCTTGTCATTGATAGATGATAAAGGGGGAAGCAAAGCTAAATCCTAAACAAGACACCATTTTGTCTGAAATACTATCATGACATTTTTCTTTGCGTATCAACAGAAGTTTTAATGGATTGCCTAAATTCCAGACAAAGTGAAAAGTGGTTGGACAGTGGGGAAAATAACCCTACAAATTTACCAGTTTAGTTTACTTTCTAATAGTAAAGTAGACTTTTCAGTGTTTCAATTTATTTGACAAAAAAAAAGAAAAGAAAAAAGTCAGCAACATATTCTCTTGACTTATTTATAAGTTTTTTCTTTCCCATATTTTCAAATCTAATGCTAAAATTAATTTCATAATAATCCATGATACATGTGAGTATATATATGCGTGTATGCATATTACATATATACATATATGTAATACTTTACACATTTGTTTGTGTCATGCAAGCAGTGGGGATTAATATGAGGTTCACAAATGAAGTAAGGAGGCTGAGCCTAAAAACAATTTTGCAGCCATCTTGGTGCCTAGGCAGGAGATGCAGAGCTGTCCACCTGCTCCAAGACCTAGAGGAGAGACAAGTCATCCTTTGACCTGCCCATGCTTAGTTGTAGGTGAGCTAGGAGGGCTCTGCTTCAGAGAAATGCAGATGTCACAGCTTCTGAAAACGTTGCATATAGAGAGTGTTCTCATTCTGCATTGATTTAAGGTCTGGCATCTTGTCTTCATGGTGGAGGAGGGTGATGGTCCCTCCAACACCCCCTCCCCATTCCCTCAGGTGATTGGCATACCTAGATCCCTGGAGACAGGGGTGGACACTTGGCTGATAGGTTACTGAACCTTTCAGTCCAGTGCCTGGGATTGGGATCTGTGACTTGGCCCTGTGGCCAAACCCTATTTAGGCATGGAAAAGCGTAGTTGCTAGAATGCCATACCACATGCATTTTCATGATTGTTTCCTCTGTTCTGTCTCCTCGTTCATTTTTGGTCATCATGGAGCCCCAAGTCAGCACTCCATCAGAACTGAATTGGTTTGTTGATATTGTTTTTGTTCTTCCTTTCCTCTCTGGCCTGTTTCCTAATCGTGGTATGTATATTTGAGGGCTGAGGCCTTTGTAACAACGGGCTGCTTGCAGACTGCTAACTGTAATAACGATTCCAAAATTCCATCTTACAAAATGTGTCTTCTCTGATAAGTTACCATACAACACAAGAAAGAGAAACAGGAAGGTAGATAGGGATAAATAGTGCCAGACAGAACACATGGTAGATAACTTTGGGCCCATAATGGCAATTCTCATTTCCATTGTGTCTTGGGTTCCTGCTCAAATACTACTTCTTCCAATAACGCCCTGGGTTTTCTCTCAAAGACCTAGCCAGTGCATGTACAACCCATCAATCAACCAGCTCCTAGCCCAAGGGAGGAGATACTGGGAAAAGCCTTGTACTATAAAAATTGCCCTCCAAGACAAGTCAATTAGACTTTTCTTTGGTGTCCTCTCTTCAGAGTCTATTTTCTTTCATCATTTTGTTTTTCTTTCACTTGAACTCACTTTTTCTGCAATAATATTTTCCTGCTTTTTAATTCTTTAATGGATAAGTACACAGGACTAGATGTTTTATACTTTCATGGTTTATTGCTCAGTTTCATCGCTTCATTCATGGTCCATCAAGGATAAAGTTGCATATTATTGTACTCTCTATGAAAGCAATACCATACTTAGTCATGAATTCAAAGTCTGTTTTTAGTCATGGCATTAAAAATATGTTGAAAATTGTATTAGTAAATTCTAGTATTATCTAAATTTAAGTTTCATGGAATCAGAGGTCTTCACGTATAATCTAACACTTTCTTTTTTTTGGGGGGGAGGGGTCCGGTTGTGAGGCCTGAACTCTAGGCCTGGATGCTGTCCCTCAGCTCTTCAGCTCAAGGCTAGCACTGTACCACTTGAGCCAAAGCGCCACTTCTGGCTTTTTTCTTTTTGCTTATGTGGTGCTGAGGACTCGAACCCAGGGCCTCATGCATGAAAGGCAAGCGCTCTACCACTGAGCCACCTTCCCAACCCCACTTTTTTTTTTTTTGCAATTTTATTGTCAAGGTGATGTACTGAGGGGGTATAGCTACATAAGTAAGGTAGTGATTACATTTCTTGTTGAACTTGTTACACTCTCCCTCATTTTTCTCCCACTTCCCCTCTCCAACCTCCTTCCCCAGTTGTACTGACATTTCGAATGTATTGTCTTCTGAGTATTGCTGTTATATTGGATCCCCCTCTGTCCTTTGTTTCACCATTATTCCCCTTCTCTTCTCTAATTCAGTTAAATCTATATTCAATAATCAGGATATCAAACTCAAATACAGTGACAACAGGGGATAAAAGATAAGGGGGACATAAAAGAAAAAAGAAATCACATAATACATTAAAAGTGACACCAACAAAGAAAAACTTCTTGTGTCCATGTCTTTGAGTTCATTTTGCTAAGCATCACCTTATATGGCCATATGTAAACAGCTATTGAGCTATTCTGCTCATCTGCTAGTATTATCCTAGACATATACTGATTATTACAAATGAGGAAAACCATGAGACCTATGTTTCTATGCATCTGGCTATGAGATGCTGGAGGGAATGTGGCCAAAAGGGAAAGCAATTATACTGTTAGTGGGAGTGTAAACTTGTTCATCCACTCTGGAAAGCAATATGGAAGTTCCTTAAAAGACTAAACATAGAGCTCCCTATGACCCAGCAATCCCACTTCTGGGCATTAAACCAAATGACCACAAACAAGTCCATACTAATGTTACCAGCACAACTATGTTTATCACAGTGTTATTTTCCATAGATTAGATTTGGAACCAATCCAGTTGCCCGTCAGTAGAAGACTGGATCAAGAAAATGTGAGATAGATAGATAGATAGATAGATAGATAGATAGATAGATAGATAGATAGATAGAGATATATAGATATGGCTACATCTCTATCTCTATCTATCTATCTATCTATCTATCTATCTAATTATCTATCTATATCAATTCAATGCTACCATCAAAAAGAATGACAGAGTCCCATCTGTAAGAAACGGAAAGACTTGGAAAAACTCAAACCCACTTAAGTGCTTATTTTTAGTGATCCCAGAAAAGATTCCATGCAATCTTTTCAATCTAGTGGAAATCTAAAGGGAATAAATATAAATATAAGAATATAAAGAGAAATACAAATGTCAGAATGCACATTGATTTCACATGTCAGAAAAAACTTAATTACTGGAGATGTAAAAATAATGTACAATATATTTGCCACTCTATCCACAAAGACATTTTTTCTGTCTTTTGTATATTGGCTGCCTGTGTGATATGTTTGGAATAATCACAGCATTATGCTTGTTTGGATTTGGGTTGTATGAGTTGCAGAGGGTCTGGTTTTATTTCTCTAGAGTGAGGGATTACCTACCAAGTGAATTTCTTGCCTAGTGGAGAAAGGAGGAGACTAGGTATGGATAAGGTAGTAGAAAGAGAAGAGATGAAGAAAGAGATTAAGAAAATAAGTATTTCTATCTCACATTGCAGCCATATGACTGTACTAAATTGGCCTTACGGATGACCACTAATCACATGGTGAATGAAGGGAAGGCCAACAGAATGTTGTCATACTTCAATTCAGCCCATGGGACAGAATAACTGCAAAATTAATAATTATTGTGATAAAACATTAAGTTTGGGGTCATAGGTATATATTATCATCATGAGACTGCAGAGATAGGAAAGATGTTAGGTCTCAAACCTTTCAATTTTACAATAAGTGGGGAGATTCTCATGCATTCTTTGTATCACCCATTTTTTTTATTATCTTTCAAAGTTCCAAAACATTGACTGTATGAGCTATGGATTTTCTTGACTTCAGATTTTTTGTTGTTTTAACAATCAATTTAACAAAATGCTACAAGTACATTTGAAAACTGATACAGACTGAGGTTAGTCCTTCTGATATTTTAGTAAATTGGGTGCATAATATGGTAGTATTACTTCAGGATAAATCCCACTGGGATCATGAATGCTTCAGTGCACATCAAAAGCTGGCTTCATGCTTCCAAACTGTAAGCTTATTTATTTATTTATTCCTTTGTTTGATTTTGAATTTGTTAATAAGTTTCTTTCAAATTGATTAACCTTGTATTCACAAACTACTTTATAGGGAATACTTGCAATACATTTAAGAGGCCAGTGTCAGACGGGCACTATTTTTTATTTTATTTTTTATTTTATTTTTTATTTTATTTTTTATTTTATTTTTTATTTTATTTTTTATTGTGAAAATACTATACAGAGGGGTTATACTTACATGGGCAAGGTAATGAGAACATTTCTTATCAAGCATTGTTGCCTCCTCCTTTGTTTCCTCTTCCCATCCCTTCCCATCCACCCCCCAAAAAAGTTGTGAAGTTCGTTTTTCCACATAAAGTCTTGTACATCTCATTGTTGCAATGGGTCCACCTGTATCACTATTTAAACAATTTGTGTTTTCCCTTCCCCTCCACAAATTATACCAACATCAAATACAGTGAAAACAGGGGTTATACCATGGGGGAGGGACATGCAAAGTTACAAAGAAATATCTTATAAATATGTTAGAAACAATAGCAAGAAAGAAAAACCACTTGAGTCCTTATCTTGGGGTTCATTTCACCTAACATCAACTTATCTGACCGTTTCTGCTTGTCTCAGACATATACAAGTTATTGAAAATAAGGGAAAACATGGGACGTATGTTTCTTTGGGCCTTACTTATTTCACTTAATATAATTTTTTCCAAGTCTTTCCATTTCCTAACAAATAGATCCATTTATATAATGAACATTGATGCAAAACTCCTCAACAAAATTTTGGCCAATCGACTTCAACAATTCATCCAAAGAAATCATACACCATGGTCAAAGAGGATTCATTTCAGGAATGCAAAGCTGGTTCAACATATGTAAATCAATTAATATAATTCATCACATCAACAAGTGCAAGGATAAGAACCACATGGTTATCTCAATAGATGCAGAAAAAGCATTCGACAAGATCCAACACCCCTTTATGATGAAGGTTCTGAAAAATTAGGAATCCAGGGAACATACTCAATACAATAAAGGCTGTATATGACAAACCTACAGCCAGCATTATACTTAATGGTGAAAAACTGAAGCCATTTCCTCTTAACTCAGGAATGAGACAAGGATGTCCACTCTCTCCACTTCTCTTCAATTTAGTATTAGAATGCCTAGCTACAGCAATAAGACAAGATGCAAACATAAAAGGGATCCAAATAGGGAATGATGAAGTTAAACTCTCCCTCTTTGCGGATAACATGATCTTGTTTTTAAAGAATCCCACCAACTCCACTCCCAAATTACTCAAGCTGATTCAAAACTTTGGCAAAGTAGCAGGGTATAAAATTAACCCTCAAAAATGCATGGCTTTTCTGTATACCAACAATGAGAAAAGTGTGGCTGAAATCAGGAAAACAACTCCATTTGTAATAATCCCACAAAAAAACAAAATACCTAGTCAGGCACTATTATGGGGATTGCAATTAAAAACTTCAGTCATTCTCTCAAGTTTTCTGAATTTGTGGTTTACACATATTCGTAAGCTTATTGTTATAATATTTGATACTTCAAACTTCATGGAAAATTAATGGAAATGCATGATATCACCTTTGGAGCAAAAACTTTTTGGTTTTTTTTTTACAAATAGAATTAATTCCAGTTTGGTCTCACAAAGGAATTGAAAGAAGATCATTTAGTAAACAATGTAAATCTAACTTGGGACAGGAAAAAGAATCTGAGCAAATTTCAGATTTTGTATGGTTTAAATTACTATATAAGGAGCCTTGACCAATGAAACTAGTAGAAATTTATCAAATATATAACTACTATATGTGGAAATGGTTTACTCAAATAATCACAACCATAAACACATTGTATCCATGTTCATATCAATGTGTGCATTTGCTTGCACATATACATATAAATATATGTACTTACACATATCTTCATATGTATTTAATTATATGTACATATATATGTAAGTGAATACATGTATAAATATGTATATTCTTACATGTCCTTAGTATATGAGGTCTAAATACACACATATTCTTTCAATAAAATTTTTTATTAATCTTTGATATTTTAAAATGATGAGATAGTTGCTTGAAAAAAATAACTGCACTTGTTTGAATGACATGGGAAGGCAAAAGTTTGCCATAACTTTCAATGACATTCTTTAAAAAAAAATCAGAAATTTGACCAGAAATTTCATCCTTCTAGGCTTCTGTGGAGCTGCCTTTCTAATTTATGTGAAAGTTTTCTTTCTCCACCACAAACCACTGACTCGAGCATCACAATTGATTCTGCTATAACTTATTGCTTCTTGGCTTGAGATTACTTATAAGATTCATATCTTGTTTTTTTTTCAAAATTAAAAGCCATCATGAAGGGAACTGTTCAAACTCTCCACACACATCATGTTTTATGTCTTTTTCATTCCTAAGAAATTTATATCTTTTCAAAGAACAATGGAAATATATCATTTTATAAATATCCTCTTACATGGAGAAGAATTATCCCCCACATCTATTACCTCCAATACCTCAATTATCAATCAGTTATCTCAAGGGCTATAAGTTATACAAGAAGCTAAACTATACTGAAGAGGAATAATATGAGATAATTAAATTTTATAATTTTTATATGAAGAGATTAAAGAACATCTATATCTTCAGATAGCTAGGATTTTAGTAGTAGTGGTTAATGTTTGAATTTTCTTTTAATCTGAATGATTGACCATAAAATATCATTTAACTAGCCTCAGAACCTTGCTAGTTTGTGTCATGATTATGTCAGCAGAGTTGTTTCTCCTGAGTTGTACAACAGTGACTTTTACTAGTGTAATTAGCTAAGGATCTTTTCCAGAAATCTTAGGAAATATACCTTGCCTCATTCAATATAGATTTTTACTTCATGTAACAAAATGTGTAATTTTTAGTGTAACCCATATTTTGTCCTCAAGTCACACAATCAGTCTTTTACACATTTCTAATAATTTATAATTATGTGTATAGTACAGAAGAATTAAGATAGATTTGCTGAGGTTAACTCAAATTTGTATGCACAGAAACTGGAATAAGGTGACCTTGGGCAGTAATTGCATATTCCCTTTAAGCATTGTCATTTTTATTCAGAATCTAGGAAGGGCATATAGGAAGAAAACAGCTCTGACAACATTAATCTCTACAAGAACTTTAAGTCTAATATTTTAGTCTCAAGAGAGAAAGAAATTCCTATGAGAATGACAAAAACAACCGGCTGCTTGGATTTTACTAGAAGACTTACTGAATGCCTTTCATTTCAGTCCAGCAATAATTTTATGTATTCCTCAGGGAACCATAGTAGCTCAATACTCATCATACACTATACACTCAAATGGCATTATACTTCACTTTTTGGCATCTACAAGGAAATTGTGCCCGGTCATTGTACACCTTCATTCATGCAAAAAGAACTCATTGAATATATGAGAAAGGAGATGACTTTTCTTTTGCATTTCTGATTGTCCATAATACAAATTTTTCTATATTCTTCTACTCACTTTGTACAGTGAGTGTAGTAGGAAAAGTCAACTTAAATGATATTGGGTGGCAGATATCAGTAACCTGATACTAAAAGTTATTCTTCAAAAAATATACTCTATATGTTAGTTCTGAAAAAGCATATAATTAAGAGCTCATACAACAATTCTTTGCTCTAAAAACCTGTCAGCAGACAACAGGATATCACTTGGAGGTAAAAGCAAATTTTGTACACCTTTGATTATTTTTAGAAAGAAAAGGTGGTGGAGATTAAAGTATGTATAGTAATTAGGGAAAATGCATAAATTATACGTGGTTATAAATGCTAATGCTTAGAAACAATCAAGGTATATTTTTTAAAGGAGTAGGAAATTTTAGGAAATCATATTTATATGTTTAAGAACACATTTTGAAATAACATTCTTTCTGAAAATAATCCTAGTTATTATTCATGGAATTATTTAAAACATATTTTTGAAAGCTCATAGAAGTTATAAGCCAGGTGTTTGCATTCTAAATTAGAAAAGGCTGACTTGGTAATTTTTTTCTTAAATAATAAGCACAGTCATAAGCTTTCCTCAGGCCTGGGCTTAAAAAATATTCTGAAAACTAATCAGCTCTTCATTGTTGCCACTAGTTATTTTTAAGTTTGTTTGCCTTTAATTAAATGGATCAAAATCTTCATATTTCCAATTTTACTATTAAAGCTCATTCTATGAGCAACATCAGATTTACTTTAAAAGTGGTGATTGGAACGGCTTGTTTAAGTTAACAATCTCACCTGAGAGTGGCCACCCTTAGAAAGTGAGGCTAGAACAAGAGAATCCAACAACCCTGATGTGAACTTGCTCACCCTTTCTGCATATGGGGTTTTCCAAGGAGTCAAAAGAGAAACATGAATCAAACCAGCATTGGCAGTCAATATGGTAGGAAGCGCGTTCAATGATAACACTTTTAAAATTTCATTGGGATTTGAAAGAAAGAAAATAGAGTATTATGGACTCTGTGGAGACAGATACAACTTCAACATGGCCTTCTTTTGAGTAGACATTCTAATCAATCACAATCCACATCAATCACAAATACTTTACAAATTAGAAAAATACATAGTAACTTGCCAAGTTATTAACAATAGAAAATATAATAGAAAAATGTTGGCTTGTTGATTCATGCTTTGCTATTCAGGAAGTAGAGAGAAGAATATAGGGTCTGAAATAGCTAGGTGAAATGTGAGACCCTAACTGAAAGACAAACAAAATATTGAAAGAATAATGTGGGCGGGGTTCAATTTTGGCAGATTGCTTGCCTAGAAAGTCTAAGGCCCTTACAAAAACAATAACAAAAGATAACAAGAATGTGCAGCTCAAAGGACATATATCTAAGAGGAATTTAATTAAACACATAAATGAAAACATGAAATATTTTTATGATCAACAAGAGAAAAGAAATGCAAATACAAAGGTAGTATCTGTATTATCTACATAAATATTCCCTGGGATTTGAATGTGTATTTTAAGCAGCCCAACACCTAATAATCAAATTCTACGATATAAAAAACAAAACAAAAAGTCCTCAGCAGATATTATATTGTCTTTGGAATCTAGTTAAAATTATTTGATCAGTAATCATCTCCAGTAATTTGAATGATTGTATCAAATAACGCCTATAAAATGGGGCTAGTTTTAATAGTTTTTAATATTGTAAAAAATAAGAAAGAAAAGGTGGTGGTTTGGGAAACAATCCAAGTTTATAGCTAACCTCCTATTGCTTCTATAGACTCTTCAGTTACCATTAGCATAAACAACAAATTCATGTGCAATTTCTGACCTTCAATCCTAGTCATGGAATGGAAATCATAGTATAGAAAGTAACTTATTTCCTGAATGTCTCTAGGTCATATGAGATAAATTCAATTTTCAAGGGGTTTATTTAATTAAAGTATAAGCATATATTCTTGTACAAAGTAATGAGCTCCATAATCCTATTTCCTATGTATTGACAAATTAACCAGTTTAGTACAACCTTTCTTCTCTTCCATTTCTTCTCCCAATTTCCCTCCCAAATCTTTAGCAATCTCCCTATAATCTTCATGTCTTTTAATCTGTGTAAATTTTTGGCTATTAGGTGTGTTTCTTTTAGATAATACATAGACATTTTAAATACAATTTTCAGGTTATTTCTTAATTGGAGTGCTAAGAATATTTCTTAATACACTACACAATATTAATACTCAGCATTGACTATTTATACTCAACATACATAGCTACTACATTTTACATTATTAATAGAAATATATTCTAAATTTTTGGAATTTTTATTTTAATACAAGCACTCTATGTTTTCTGTCACAATCAATATGTAATTTTGATTGCTTATTTCATAGAACAAGATTGATTCTTTCTTACTTATTTGTTAATCTATTCCTGTCATGAAATGTATTATTTCCTAAGCACAGAGGTTTGCCATTTTCTTCCTATTCTGTGTGTAACATTCCCCTAAGTACATTTTTCAATTATGCCATTATGATCATAAATTGCTTTATTGTTTTATATATTGTAATTTCTTTATGCTTGCTAATTTTGAGGATAACTTTCCTGGGCATAGTAAGCTTGCTAGGTAGTTATTCTCAGAGCATGATTTCCTGGCTTGTAGGTTTTCTTCTCAGAGGTCAGAAGTGATCCGTATGCTTTAAACTTTTAAAGTAAGGTTAACTTAATATATCTTATCATTTTCAGCACCCTGTCTTTGCTTTCTACTTTTAGCATTTTACTGGTAAGGCAGTATGAAGATATTCTTTTATGGCCATATGTATTTAGGGTTCTCAATGCATCTTGTACTTAGATGCTCATATATTTCCCAAAATTTGAGACCTTACCTGTGTGATTATATAATTTGAATATGTTTTCTATGGTTTTAATTTGCATCTAAGATCCTTCCTTTATGCTATAGATTCTTATATTTGGTCCTTTCATAATGTCTCAGAGATTTAGAAGTATATCTATCTGATGATGGAATTTTATCTTCTTTTCTATGATATTGCCTGAATCTAATATTATTTTAATCATATCTTCTGTATATAAAATTTTTTGTCTTCACTTATAATTTCTTTTTCTTGACTTTTCTTTCTAATTGATCTAATGTACTTTTGATACCTTATGCTGAGATGTAATAGGCTTTGAGTTTCCTAACTTTCCAAGAATTGTGATGCATTTGTTACTTCTTAACAAAGGAATGTGAATTTGCATTGCCTCATATTTGTTAAGTTCACTTATCTCAAATTACCTTTGACAATTATCACTGCACATAACTTACATCATCCATTCTAGATGATAGTTTGGAATTAGACATATTCCTTTTCTCAGCCACTGAATAGTACTAATCTGAGTATCTTGTGAATACTGTTGAGCTTCTTAGTGGTAAGCTTTTCTGGGTTTGATATGAAAACTTGAAATAGATCTCAATTTCGATTATGGCAGCTGAGTTCAACATCTGCTCAGCAGCTCTCAATATTTTTCTGGTTGTAAGAATTAATTAACACTCTAATTAACTTCCCATCTGTCTGTACATTAGCAATATGATGATTTACTAGCCATTACTACAGACCTTTTTGGGTAAAGGCACCTGGTTAACTCCCTAATCTTGATACTCATACAGTAACATTGATAATCTTCTTGGTCACTTCAATATCATAAACTGACCCCAATAGAATTATAAAGCCAAGTTCAATGGTACCTTTTAGTGTCAAATCTGACCTATAGAATATGGCACTGAGTTTCCCAGTGATTTCTGTATATTTTTAAATATAATTTTATGGTTATGATTAAAATGTTGTACAGAGGGGTTACCATTTCATAGGTCAGGTAATGAACATAATTCATTTTTAACAGTTATT
Source organism: Dipodomys ordii (assembly GCF_000151885.1). Lineage (NCBI taxonomy): Eukaryota > Metazoa > Chordata > Mammalia > Rodentia > Heteromyidae > Dipodomys > Dipodomys ordii. The sequence continues at coordinate 4,546,164 of NW_012267352.1, forward strand.
GATAGTGAAATAAATGTTCTCATATTTTTTCAGATATAATGAATTTATACATTTTTCTCATGTAAAATTTATTTCTTTGTTTTCTATTATTCATATTATTCTACTATGTCTTAGCTGTTTCTAAATGCAAGCATACCCTCATAAACATTTTCTTCAAATTTTCCATTCAAAATATTAAACATTGTGGGGCTGGGAAGGTGGCTCAGTGGTAGAGCGCATGCCTTGCATGCCTGAGGCCCTGGGTTCGATTCCCAGCACCACATAAGCAAAAAGAAAAAAGCCGGAAGTGACGCTGTGGCTCAAGTGGTAGAGCGCTAGCCTTGAGCTGAAGAGCTGAGGGACAGGCCCAGAGTTCAGGCACCACGACCGGACCCAAAAAAAAAAAACAAAAAAAATATTAAACATTGAATCACAATAGAATACCCCTATGTCAATCAGCCAGATGTTGGTATCCATATCAAAACTATTGTTCCCTCTATGCCAGTATACCCTCATTGTTTTCAATATTTATTAATCAGTTCTTGCAGCTACTTAAGTGTGACTCTCTGTTCCATCTGGACAATATTCTGTACTAATTTGCCTTTGTTGTAATGTACACTAGCCCATTCAGTTTATAGGAAACAATATGAATATACTGAATAATCCACTGTTGAATTATATGAACACAAGGATACAAGAACTTTGAGTCAGACAAGGCTTCTTTCAGCATTCTATGTGAAAAAAAAATGTTTATTAGGAAGAAAAACTTCCTCCTTCTAATCAAGTTATTGAAGTTAAACAAAGTCCCCAGATCCTCATTCATTTTCACCTTATTACTTACTTTGATTACATACATAAAAGTACAAGTTTAACATTTATTACCAATGATTCTAGAATCCATATGTATGTATGTATGTATGTATGTATGTGTGTATATATATATAAACGTGTGATAGGTGGAGAAATGACTATAAATTATTTCTATCTAATTAAGAAGAAGAGTCTATTTTCTAGCATTGTAATTCATGATTGTTATGTAAATTTCTTTCATGAGTATGTATAGATAAAACATTTTGAAAGCACTTTAGCTTTGGAGTTTACCCTATCCTGAAGTATTTTGAAATTTCATGAACCATATGAAGAAACCTAGATTATATTCCTGGGTACTGTAAGGCATGTGACTCAGTTTATTTTACTTTTTCAAGACAGAGGTAATTTTCAATTAATGTTTTGCCCATATTAACCTATTTACTCACAGCAGATAAAACTTAAGCTGGTTGAGAAAAAGGACTTCCTGACTACCTACAGAACTAGAGCTGGATATCTAAGTCATTGACACTTTGAGGTAATCTATATATAGCAATAGATAATTGAAAGACCTACAGTGCATAGAATTGACATTGACATTGAGAATAGGAGGTAGCGAGTGCTAGAAAAAGCGAAGAAACGAAGTGAAGAAACGAAGAAGTGAAGCTGGATAATCAGTACAGGGAATTGAAGAATACAGATAATTGTCCTCTTGGAAGACTAGAAACAGCATCTTATATTGTCTGCAAGTCTATGCTCCTGAAGATCGAAATTAGATAGGACTAGAGAATCATTGAGAAGATCTTGGTGACAAGAAGGAAAAATGATTATTTGTGTTCATTTTAGTAAAATAGTTGGAAAAACTATAACCCTTTAAACTATCGCTATATTTAATCTTGGAAGGCTTGTATTCATGCTTAGTGTGTGTGTGTGTGTGTGTTGTGTGTGTGAGAGAGAGAGAGAGAGAGAGAGAGAATTTGTGAATTTGTGTGTATATCCTATAATTAAATAAAGAATACTTATGAGGGAAGGAGAATGGGCAAATTTTCAGTTAAATCAAAAGAAGTATATGCATTTTAGAATTATTTTGGAGAATGTAATTTTATATTTCACTTCCAAAAATTACATGAATTATTCTTGACAAATGACATAGGAATGGATATATTTTTCATGTGAAAAAATATTTACAAATCAATTGCAACAGGAAGATGAGTATGTTTAATTCCCCAGTGTCCATAATTTCTTTTATTCTGTGAAGGTGGGTCATCAAATTCTCTCTTGAACAGTGAATGGTGACATGACTTCCTCTGGCAATGGTACGTTAGTTTTAACCAAGTATGTAGAGGTGAGAGAAGTACTGGAGTATTTTTTTATTGTGAAAATACCGTACATAGGGGTTACAATTACATGAGCAAGGTAATGAGTGTTGGAGTATTGAGGATGGTTCTTGTTGTTTTTGTGAATGTGTAAGCAGCGTTTGAAGAATTCCAGGCTAGCTTGCTTGATAAGTGAACTAAACTTCAAATGTGAGTATAAATAACCTATGGGAGTTATAAATGTGAATTATAATATCTTTGATAGTCACAAGTTGGTTTTGAGGCGCGCAGACAAGAGCTGCTCTGTTTTCAACTGATGCATCATGCCCTAGAACCACATAACTGGTTGAGTTTGTTTGTTTGTTTGTTTTTTGGGGGGGTCTGGTCGTGGGGCCTGAACTCTGGGCCTGGATGCTGTCCATCAGCTCTTCAGCTCAAGGCTAGCACTCTACCACTTGAGCCACAGCGCCACTTCCGGCTTTTTCTTTTTGCTTATGTGGTGCTGAGGAATCGAACCCAGGGCCTTAGGCATGCAAGGCAAGCGCTCTACCACTGAGCCACCTTCCCAGCCCCAACTGGTTGAGTTTTTATTTTGAGAAAATATGGGGTATTGAACTCAGACCCTGGACACGGAACCTTACAGTATTGCTCAAAGCTGAAGCCTTCACCTTGACCCACAGATTCCTTGTGTGGCCTTTCCCGCACCCCCCTGGTTAATTAGAGATCATAGTCTCATCAACTTTCTTGCCCAGGTTTGTTTTCAATCATGAGGCTGAGATCTGAAGATCATGATTACAGATATGAGCCACCACCTGTGTTGTCTTTAAGTGATTATTATTTTAATTAATAGATTAGAGGGAAGCTTTTATAAACACTAAGCAGTGATTGAACCATCCATTTCTAGGAATAATTCTGGTGTCAAAGGGCTTTAAGCTATCACTGTACTTAATCTAATCATAATCATATAACAACATTCTCATAATATGGTAGTAAGATTGTCTTTTTAATTTGCCATGATGATCTAGACCTTTAAAAACTAAACATGAGCCCGGCACTGGTGGCTCACGCCTGTAATCCTAGCTACTCAGGAGGCTGAGATCTGAGGATCACAGTTCAAAGCCAGCCCGGGCAGGAAAGACTGTGAGACTCCTATCTCCAATAAACCACCAGAAAACCGGAAGTAGCACTGTAGCTCAAGTGGTAGAGCACTTGCCTTGAGCTGAAGAGCTGAGGGACAGCGCCCAGGCCCAGAGTTCAAGCCCCACGACCGACAAAAAAAAAAAAACAAAAACAAAAAAACTAAACATGAAACAAGATATGTAGAAATATTGTGTGAAACACAAAAGAAGCAAATCCATTTTGGCCTTTTCTTTCTACTATAAAAGATTTGTACTTATGTGAAAATTGTTTTAAATGTAAGTCTTTAAAACCTGAATGTGTACACAGTCATTACACAGTATTATCTCATGCCTTCCTTCTACCTACAAGCTCAACCTTTTTCTTAGTAATGATAAATCCAACCAAGAAAATATACAAGAAAGATTTGTATCAACATTTATGTCATGATAAAGACAGATTTTGAACTCTTAAATGCTCTTACTATATTTCTGTCTATAATTATATCAATATGTGTCAGCAAACATCAACATGGTGATATCCCCAGTTCTATTAATATTTTAAAGCAAATAAGATGAAATTAATTCAGATACACATTACTTCATCACATAAAGGTTGAACAAATTGCAACAAACCTGAAATTCTTGAACCAAATGACTCACAATTAAAATATGAATATTAAAGGACAGTAAACTTTTGGCACAATTCAACTATCAGTTTACTATCTTTCTCTTTTCATGGAAGAACTAACATTATTTAAAAAAATAAAATAAAAGAGGCACACTGCAAATAATAAAAAGCCTTTTGTTAATTTTCCACTCTAATAGGTTTCAGCTATGGCTATTATTATATCAAATCCTTGAAAAATTCCAAAGCCAGCAATTAGACCATATATATATATATATGCATATATATTATATATATATATATATATATATATATACTCTGTAGAAATGTGGAAATCACAAAATGGATTATTGAATGAATGGCTAAGCTACTCTTATAGTTTTCACTGATTGCACTGTAAAAATGTTATTAAACATAACAAAATCTTCCACTGTTCTTAAAATCCTCTAAAAATATTCAACCAATTTTAATCATTTATATTGGGAGTAAATTATTCCTTTCTTTTAGCAAACTGGCTCACATTGAAAATTAAATCAAAAGACAGCTATTCCTAACATTTATGCGTTTCTCTCCAACTTTTGCATGTACTATGCATCCATCCTTCACATTCTGCCCTGAACTATTGAAATACCTTTGATTTTCATAAATTGTTAAGTAAAAACTGGATAAGTAAACTTTATGAGAAGATAGGTATGAATTTATCACCAATTAAACAATGTGGGGCATTATAGAAAAGGAGAGAAAGCAAAATATTAATGTTAGCTGGTTGAAATAGAAATTAAATTAATACATCAACTAGTAATATGAAAATCAATATTTCACAAAGAAAACTAGACTACAGAAAAAAAACTAGTGTAAATGCAGAATGGTATATTTTACTTTAATTACAGAAAGAAATCCAATACAAAACTTTTTTCTTTTTCTTCTTTTTTTTTATTGTGAAAATACTGTACAGAGGGGTTACAATTACATGGGCAAGATAATGAGTGCATTTCTTATCAAGCATTGTAGCCTCCTCCTTTGTTTCCCCTTCCCATCCTTTCCCATTCTCTCCCCCTCGCCCCCCCCACTCAATCTTCCCCGCTCGCCTCCCACCCTGCACCAAAGTTGTAAAGTTCGTTTTCGAAATAACGACTTGTATATCTTATTTTTGCAATGGATCCACCTGTACCCCTATTTAAATGATTTGTTTTTCCCCTTCCCCTCCACAAATTATACCAACATCAAATACAGTGAAAGCAGGGTTTATACCGTGGGGGAGGGACATACAAAGCAACAAAGAAATAATCTTATAAATGCGTTAGAAACAATCGCATGAAAGAAAATAAAACATTTGAATACATATCTTAAGGTTCATTTTCCTAACATAACCTTATCTGATCTTTTCTGCTTGACTCAGACATATACTAGATATTGCAAATAAGGGAAACCTTGGGACCTATGTTTCTTTGGGCCTGGCTTTTTTTTCTTTTTTAATGTATATTTTTATTGTGAAAATACCTTACAGAGTGGTTACAATTACACGAGCAAGGTAATAAGGACATTTCTTATCAAGCACTGTTGCCTCCTCCTTTGTTTCCCCTTCCCATCCCTTCTCATTACTCCCCTACCCTCAAAGTAGTAAAGTTCATTTTTCGACATAATATCTTACACATCTCGTTGTTGCAATGGGTCCACCTGTATCCCTATTTAAACAATTTTACAAACTTTTTTTTTACTCTGATTAGGTTGACAAGAAAATTGGAAACAAAACTCTTTTTTTCAATTTTCCAATTCTAATTTCCATAATGACTGAGATCTCAAATTAGTGTGTTAGTGTTGAATATATGTTAGATTAAATATCAAATAGGGTGAGAAAAAAGTAAAAAAGTAACACAGTAGGAGAAAGTATGTGGAAAATCTTTGCAGCACTTTGCTACATACTTTTTGAAATCAAAAAGTTTATTTTGACATAAGTGCAATAAAAAGTAGGGAAAAATTGGATATAGTGGCTCACACTTACCCTATTACTTAAGAGGCAGAGTCAAGGTGGATTGTAATTTGAAGTCTTCTGAACCAAAATAATAATAATAAAGTTCTTAAGAACCTTTCTTAACCAATAGATGAGAACACACATGTGCACATATCATCTTAACTATGATAACAAAACTAATGTAACAAGTTCATAGTCCAGGCACAAGCTGAACATAAATTCTGTCTCTATCTCAAAATATAGTGCCAAAAAGTGCTGGAGGCTTGGTTTAGTAATAGCATGCTTGTCAAGCAAGAAGAATGAAGAAATTTTTACTATGAGAAATGTAGGTGTCTTTTTCTCTTGTTTTGGTGTGTGTGTGTATATGTATATGCACACACATGTACACACATTTGGTTAGACTGGAATGGCACTGAACATGCTCTTCTCCTGTGACACCCAGGATGTATGTGTAACGCTAAGCATCTAATTAAAGACCCAATGTAGAATGGAAGAAAAAAGAAGAGTTGTTTTGTGGTGTGAGGTCAGAAACTCTGGGGCCCGCACATGTTAGGTAAGCACTCTATTACTGAGCTATAAACATCCTCCAACAGATACTAACTATAAAGTCATAATGTAAGAGGGAAAAAAGGATAACTTTTCAATAATATCAATCAAAAGTGTCCATTTCAAAACAATTAATATATCTTGGGCAATTTTACATATTCTCTGTGAGTGATGTGCTTTTATTAATATTTTAGTATATATAATGTCTATGTATTATTGCTTCTTTTCAATGTTGGTAGTTTATTAATATTCCAATTTTTGGTTAATTTTATACAAAAATTATAGTTTCAAAATATAATCAAACATTCTCCTTTTATCTCACAAGATAATCTACATGTAACAAGTATACATTACTATGAGTTTTAAATATATTAACATAATGCTTTAAAAATGTCTGTAACATTGTGTTTTTGAGCATCTTGTCATTTGATACTTAATTCCGTTACTATTCTTCAATGAGTCACAATTTTATATTTTTCTAACTTTTTAGTATCATACACTGTAATTTATTTGATTATACTATCTTCTTAAACTTTTTTATTTTAATTGTCTCTATTTTTACTTTTAATTTTTTCTGTGATGATGTAACTAACCTTACTATTTTCAAATGTACTTTATTGATTGAACTACAACTTACCAGATTTTATCTTGCCAGAACCTGTCTTTAGATAGAACTTCACCATTTTGTAATTAAAAAAAAAACATGGTACAAATGTCAAATACAGCCTGCAAAGTGGTTTTAAGTAGATTTGGGGCCTTTTTTCTGAGCATCCCTTCTTTACAAGATTTGACTGCTAGTTTCTTGCTATTCATCTTACCATAAAATTTGTCAAAACTATGACAATTTGTTTTCTATGTATCTTTTTTTAGTATGTTCTGAGTAAAATTTGTATACATGTACATTTCCCCCAATGTAGCTCCTTGCTTCCAAGCTTAATTTCTATTTCACAGCATCTTTCTGTTGTTCTCTTATGCCTTCTATAACTCAAGATCTTCATGCTGTATCTTGTTCTCTTATGCCTTCAATAAACTCAAGATCTTCATACGGTATCTTCTAGAGGGCTGGGATTATAGGCATATGCCACCACATATAGAATCAAGCAAGATTTATTTTAATATACTATGCAGACTTTATTAGTGTTCACTACAAAATGTTAATCAAATAAAAACTTCATCATTTTGGAAAGAAAAATATTAAGCTTGACTTTATATCATAATTTTGTTGTGAGATGAATATGTTATATGTCTCTTTTGAATATGTGTCATATAGAAAGTATATTTTTATGTGTATTTTTAAATAGCAATTGAAAGAGGTCTACATAAACTGCAATATAGTATAAGATTATTTATTTTATGAGTAATGGCAGTTACTCACATTTGAAGAAAACATAGGGAATGGGAGCATTTTTATCTTACCATAAAATAGCCATTGTGTAGATCATAGAAATTTGAGTTTAAGCATGATTATTTCATGTCTGCCTATACCTTCTGACACAAGTCCTTCTATTTTTAGCTCATTTTTTATTTCTGTAAATGAAGAAAATTTATATCTGTCACATTTGATTCATAAGCCATTAAGAAGCTCAAGTGATATAGGTGAAATAAAAGAACTATGTGCATGTAACAATATATTAAAATAAATCTATACCAATTTCACTTTGGCAGTGCTTCCAAATCAATATGTGTCAACTGGTCCAAGCTACCAAAGTCATCCTTGGTATCACCAGCTATGACCTTCAAAAAGGTCAATGAAAAAAATGTTTCTTACCATTCTCCTCACCACAGAGTACTTATAAAAGATTTCTCATAAATAATAGATGTAAAGAACTTGGGTATACTTGAACAATTTATAACCTATGCCCTGTAATAAAGACAAGTAGAGATGAGATTTGCCTGTTTCCATGGTATTGAATGTTACTTGAAGGTGATGTATGTGGAGGCTTTTATTTTCATACTTGAAGATTGTAAAGACAGAAATGAAAGGCTGTTTCTGGTTTATTCTTTTTTTTTTGGTCGTGGAGCTTGAACTCTGGGCCTGGATGCTGTCCCTCAGCTCTTCAGCTCAAGGCTAGTGCTCTACTACTTGAGCCACAGCACCACTTCTGTTTTTTTTTTTTAATTTTAAGTTTCTGAGTGGTTTATTGGAGATAAGAGTCTCACGGACTTTCCTGCCCAGGCTTGCTTTGAACCGTGATCCTCAGATCTCAGCCTCCTGAGTAACTAGGGTTACAGGCTTTAGCCACCGACTCCCGGCCTCTAGTTTATTTTTGAGATGAGTCTATCCCAAACACTGTGGACAGACGATCCAGCAGATCATAGAAAAACAACAGATATCTCTGTCCAGAAAGAAAAATCGACAAGGAAATTACTAACGTTAGTTTCCACTAGTGACATGATAATATTTCATGAGATTATTTTCTAAGATAAAGGAATTCTAAAGGGTTGACTTAGCCATAGCCACTTGCTTTCCCCATTCCTTCAGAAATAAACCAAAATATTTCTGTTGCTCTTTGACTGATCTATCTTTTCCAGGAAGATGCAATATGAATCAGGAAAATTTAAGTGCTCCTGCTGAGATACTATGAATTGGCCAGCAGCTCTACCTGTCTAGTAGTTAGCAAGAGACCCAGAGACTTTTAGATTCCCCTTGCAAAAACTCCCTTCTTTCAACCTTCCTGTTTAAACTGAAGATCTTAGAAATGCTCACCCACCTGCTTCTTCGGTTTCCACCGCTTAGTAAACAGTAACGCCATCCTTTCAATAAATCAGGCCATTTTAAAAGTTAATGTCATCCTTGGCATCCTCCTTGTGCCCATTCAGCATAATTGATTGGTCAAACCATCTGCACAAGTCTGTAGAAAAGTTCTGTATTCCCCACGTCTGCAGTGCTATTTCGAAGCAAAATGCTGGCGTCTTTCCAAAGAACAGCCAACCAAACTAAGCCCACAGATCTGACCTCGACCCCCTACCTATCATCAAAACAATAACACAAGATACACCTCAGAATTACGAATTAAAGTTCATTTTTTGACATAACGTCTTGTACATCTCATTGTTGCAATGGGTCCACCTGTATCCCTATTTAAACAATTTGTCTTTTCCCTTCCCCTCCCCAAATTATACCAACATCAAATACAGTAAAAACAGGGGTTATACTGTGGGGGAAGGACATACAAAGCCACAAATAAATCATCTTATAAATATGTTAGAAAAAATATATGTCCTTATCTTGGGGTTCATTTTGCCTAACATCAATTTGTCTGACCGTTTCTGCTTGTCTCAGACATATACTAGTTATTGCAACTAAGGCAAACCATTTGGCATGGGTGGGGGGAAGCTGGGAGGGGGGCTAGTTGGGAAGATGGGAAGGGATAGGAGGGGGAAACAAAGGAGGAGGCAACAATTCTTGATAAGAAATGTACTCATTACCTTACTCATGTCATGGTAACCCCTCTGTATAGTATTTTCACAATTAAAAAAAGAAAAGAAAAGAAAAATCCATGATTCTAAAAAAATTAAAAGAATTACAAATTAAAGGAAGTCACTTTAATGATCGACCACCAGCGTGAGATAAAACCTGTATGGTGGCATACTTCAATTATGACACACAGATCTGGCTGAGCATAAAATATTTATGGGTTGTCCACATTTCAAATGCATTGTTCCATCCCCATAAAATCATTCTCTCTGGAGGATTGCATAGTAGCTTCTGTGATGTATTCTGATTGTAGTCAACTTCTGCTTTATTCCAACCACACCTGCTTCCTCAATGAACTGAGAACTCAGAAGCACATTTCAGACTGTGGCATTTGTTCTTTATTACTTCAGCTTCTCTTTAAAAAAAATTAACTTAGTTTATTGTTATTATAGATGTAATGCACAGAGGAATTAAAATGACAAGAGTCTGGTAATGAGTACATTTCCTTTTGGTCAGTGTCTTCTGTTCCCTCTCATCCAGAATCCTAGTGTTCACTTTCATCAGGGTCCAGTGAAATCCACTGCTGCACTTTTTCTTCCTTTTCCCTTGAGTTCCTTACCCTCCCTCCAACCCTCATGAAGATACTTGAATACACCACACACAAGGGGGAAAAAAGACAGAATCCTCAAAAATTCTAATTTGGGAGGAGAAAGGAAATAACAAAATGCTGAAATAAGGATACAGCTTAACCCATTGTCACAAAAAGATATACAAGAAATGAGAAACAATGAGATATACAAAAACGAACTTTACAACTTGGGAGAGAGGAGTTGGGGAGGTGAGGAGGGAAGGGATGGTAGGGAATAAACAAAAGAGGAGGTAACAATGCTTGATAGGAAATGTACTCATTATCTTACTCATGTTACTGTAACCCTTCTGTGCACCATTTTTTACAATAAAACATAAAAAATTAACAAAATAAAATAACTAAAAACCTGGAGAAGAGGAAAATAATATGAACTTGATCGCACTTGAAACTGCTGGTTACCTAAGTAGAGATAGTATATAACCTCTTTTGTCACTGTATTTGATTCTGGTGCCCTGCATCTTGTATATACACTTTTCTAATTTGGGGAGGGGAAGGGAAATAACAAATTGCTGAAACAAGGATACAGGTTGACCCATTGTAACAAGGATATGTATAAGACACTATGTTGAAAATGAATTTTACAACTTCAGGGTAAAGGCAGAGTTAGGGAGGTAGGGAGGGAAGGGATGGTAGGTAAAAACAAAGCAGGGTGTAAAAATGCTCCATAGGAAATGTACTGATTACTCATGTAACTGTAACGTCTCTGTACTGTATCTTTACAATAAAAAATTGAAAAGTGAATACAACTAAATAGAGACTTACAATTGTATGATTGAAGAATTTTTTTTATTTTTTTTCTCTTTTTCAAAATTTTATTTTATGTTTTGTAAAGGTGATGTACGGAGGGGTTACAGTTGCATAAGTAAGGTAATGAGTACATTTCTTGTGGAACATTTCCTCCCACTTAATTTTTGTACATATATTTTATCATCTTTAAATAGTTTTTCAAAGAAGTTGCTATTTAGCAAGGCAGTTATGAAGACAACACATCTTGTTTAATATTGCCCTTTAACATTCTTACAAAACTCTCCGTTACCTATCCCTTCTCTCCTTATTACTTTTATAGGAATTACATTGTATTCTTCATTGTATTCTCCCCTTCTTCTCTCCATTTGTCTACCTACTCCACCTTTTTAAGTACCCAATTCCTCGTGTTTTATTTTGCTGAGCTTTGTCTTTGCCTTTCTGAAGAATTACATTATTTGAGATATTCCTTAATCTATCACATTTTAGTTAATATATTTTTGTATACTTGCATACTGTCCATTATATTTACATTATGTATGTAAGCAAAATCTAATTCCACAGAAATAAGTTCACAGGACGCAGGGCGTTGTAGGTATGGACCTTCCTGCCCAGAATGACTTTTCACCCCAATCCTCAGATCTTAGACTCCTGAACAGCTAGTATTAAAGATGTGATATCTGGCACCTGACTTTTTAATCTATTTTAAATTACTTTTACAGAACCTTTTTCAGTATTTCAATAAGATTATCATATCTTTTCTGGGGTAACTTAAAGGTAGGACACTTCTTGAATGATGCAATTGCAACCATTTCCATAAAGAACTACAAATAGTGTATTATAGCTTCCTAGGTGATGTTTCACTTTACTGTTTTCTTTTCCCCAATTTTTATTTTTCTTCATAATGTGTTCTCTCAATTTTACTTTATTATTACAAAAACAATTTTTGGTCTAACGGGTGATTTCATTGCTAGAAGTCTCATTTCCTGGTACATCTTCTAAATGAGTTTTATTTTTTCATTTAGCAATTTCTTTGGAAGCAATGTACCAGATTCTTATGTCTTACACACTCACTATTTGAACAAACTGACCACAATTTTTTTATTTTGAATCAAGATGCTTTGTACTCTGAAACATTTCTCCCACTTTTATAATGTAAGGTCCATTTGATTAAAGTATTTGGTAAGAAAATAATAGAACAAATATTATGCATATGACCATCTTTCCCTTGTACATAGTAAAGTGAGTGTATATTATCACCAAGTATTGCTCTCATGAAAAAAAGTGATGTAGATCTATGGGGAAAAAAGCAAAACAATATATTTTCCTTTATCTGGTTCTGTCAAAAAGACCAAATGTTACAATTATTTCATGTGCATATGTTTTTGTGTATATGTCTATGTGATTTGATTGTACTGGGGTTTACTTCCTTAATTAATCTATATGAAATAAAAAATTATGTAAATGTGTCTGTCAAAGTGTTTGCTCTGCTTAAGCTATTTATAAATGTTCTGCTCAATCTAAGCTTTTTACAAAGGAAGATGTTTAGAATGGAGCCAGGACCTCTCCTCTCATTTACCAGACTCAGAATTTCATGTAAGTTTCTTCCTTTCATTGTCCCCCCCCCAAAAAATAGAAATATTCATCATTAGTTAAGAAAGACTAGGTTAGCTGGCACTGTTGGCTCAAGCTAGCTACTAGCTACTCGGGAGGCTGAGATCTGAGGATCATGGTTGGAAGCCAGCCATCAAAGTAAAGTCTATGAGACTCTTATCTCCAATAAATCACTCAGAAAAAGCTGGAAGTCTCACTGTGGGTCAAGTGGTAGAGTGCTAGCTTGAACAGAAGACGCTAAAGGACAGTGCCTAGGCCCCAAGTTCAAAGCCCAGGCCTGGGAAGAAAAAAAAAACGTTAGATTATTTCAGATTTTTTTAAATTGTTTGTACATTAAATGCCTTAATCTGAAATTCCTAACACCCTGGATGGAGTTCTTAGCTTTGCATGCTTTCAGCTTCCCCTGGCAGGTGCATTCTTCCTTAGGTTTGTTGTTTGGCAGGCAAATATGTTCACGAATTCTCAACAGATGTCTCCAATCAGAAATATATGCAATACAGACAAGTCTGGGAAGATGATCAAGACATGGAGGGGCATAGTCAAATTTTTTGTTAGTTTATATTTGAAGAATCCCTGCTTATTCCCCGGTGCACATTCTACTTCAGGCAAACAGCTATTAGATGATCTCCCAAATTAATTCAACACAGAAATCTATTTTTAACATTAAACTTTCAAATAAAATAAATATGTGTGTGATTTTTCTTGAAATAATTAGGAAATATTTATCTAAGACACATTTTATTTCATCTCCATTCACAGTTATAACCTTCTTTTGTTTTTTTTATTGTTTTCCTGCTGATGATACCTGGGCTTGCACTCAGGTTCTTGTCTTTGCAAGACACAGGTGCCTTACAACTAGAGCCAATTCCCAGTTCAAGATTTCAATTATAGTATAAGATAATTACACTCAAAAAAGCTTGTTCTTTATTCTTTCTAAAATTAAGTAAGTTTATGAAGATAGATGAATGCTAGAAAAATGCATAATTTGAATATTTGGCTAGCTAAGTTATATTTCTCAAAGGTATTTTTCTCAAATAATTTAAATTTTCACTTTGATTTTGTGATGCATAGGCAAATATTTCCTATTGAAGGTTGAAGAAATAGGTTTGGAGGAAATTGGCATTTTGAACCTATTTTCAGTAGTATAATTGTTACATTACTCATCTGTAAGTACTCAAAATATCATTCCTGTGCTGATTGGCAGAATTTTAGGTTTTTTTCTGTGGTTGTTGTTTTTTGGTACATCACTGAAATACTGACCTTTCTTTACAATAAATAGTCCACATATCTCTAGTTCTTATCATTGTTTTTTATACTCAGATATATCTTACTTTTATTATTCATTTTTCCTGTATGATCATTTGTTTCAGTTCATAAAACACCAACCTCTTACACATACTTACATACATACACATACATACAGACAAACATATTCTACAAACACACATGTCATCTAAACCATGGTAAATCCAGATGCTGATGGCTCACACCAATAATCCTAGTTATTCAGGATACTGAGATTTGAGGATAGTGGTTCAAGGTAAGCACAGGCAGGAAATTCTGTGAGACTCTTATCTCCAGTTAACCACCAGAAAACCTGAAGTGGTACTATGGCTAAAAGTAGAAGAGTGCTAGCCTTGAAGAAAGAGCTCAGGGATAGTGCCCAGGCCCTGAGTTCAAGTCCCATGATTGACAATAAATAAATAAATAGATAAATAAATAAATGTAAACTTCTACCTCAAGTGTTCAGACATCCATGTGCACCCAAACGGAACAACAGTATACACATCATTTTGAATGTCTAATAATAAATATTGTATTTCAATTTTGTTAAGTTCAGTTTTGTTCTATCTTTAGTGTTTTTTTTCCAATTCTGGCAGTTGTTTTTATTCTTACACTTATACAATCAAACACAGACAAACACACATAACAAAAGATAAAAAAAAACATAGACTATCAGTCTATTTTAATGCAATAATGATAATACATGTTTGCTAACATATATATGTTATAATATACAGTGTTATTACATATATATGTCTATTTAGGATTAAAATAAATTTAACAACACCCTTTTCCAATAAATACTGTGTAATATTTTCAGTATTTTGACATTTCCACCTTCAAATATTAACTGAATGTCTATATATTATAGACCAAATAAATAAGCCACAGCTAGATTAAATTAAAGCAAGCACACTGAATAGAAACATATTCTTTTTTTCCCTTCTTTTTCTTTTCTTTTCAGTTGTGAGGCTGAATTCTGGGCCTGGACACTATCCCTGAGCTCTTCAGCTCAAGCCAAGCGCTCTCAGGTAGAGTCCACTGAACTCTAAATATATGGTAACTGCTGCCAGTGCCATCCTATCATTAACATAATAATTACAGAAAACTGACAATGAAAATTTGAATGGTTTGCTTTGGCAAGAGTTCCACCAGGTCAATTGGTTCATTTGATTTCCTAGAATTTTTTATTTCATTTTTGTTTGATTCTTATTTTACTTCCTTAACTAAGCCACTAAGGAATTTTATCTATTAAAAAATTGCTTGAGTTGGTTTCTCTAAAAGGAATATTAAATCATTGACTATTGAATATTAATTTTAAGCCAACTATTTAGTCTTATTTGTATTTTTTTATTGTGAGTTGTCCAATTCCCACATTCTTGCTCTAAAAGTTGTTGTTAACTATAAAAATATATATGTTTAAATTCAAATTTAAATTGTGTCTGTAAAAATCATGGAATTCTTGAAAAAACTAAAGTGTATCTTCACTGGTTTGGGTTATTCTGGACGCTCTAAAACCATATAAAAATAAATAAGTAAATAAAAATTACCCTTATTAATATTCATAGAAATAACAATAAAATACTCTGTTCTACTAACATGAAATATTTGGCTCCTAGTTAAATCACAGTGTATTAAAAAAAAATCCCGCAACACATATTTCAAAATGTAATAATTTTTTTAGTTTGAAATGTACAAATGTTTTGAAGTCTGAATGCTTATATATGTCCATTGTATAAAAAACACTAAATGTTAAGGGAGAACATAAAAATGCCAAATATGTTCAGAATTAAAATATATATATTACCGCTCTGAAAATCTTTCTTAAATATTATGTTATCTTAAGCAATGTATTTTTAAGTGAGAATACAGTAACAAATAAATTATTTCTTAAATATGTAGTTTATATAACTTGCACTATCAAATAACAAGTGGTTTTTGATGAAGATTGAAAAATCTCTATTTATTGCATTTTTAAATTAAAAATGCACAGAGATCAAGATATGCCAAATATATGTGTGAGACTGTCCTTTCATATATGAGGGAAGATGTCTTTTGATAATTTCAACCTACTAAATATATATATATATATATATATATATCATCACCTCATTCTTCACACAAAATGTAAATCTACAAGGCAGAATACCATGTCATCCAAATTAAATTAATTTTTATATTTAGATTTCTCATGTACAACCAATGAATTATGATTAGTTCCTATTCTTTTTTGATCACATTGGTTGAACTACTCACAAATAGACAGTACTTTAATTTCACTGTGAATTATGTATGGTCTGACATAAATATGCAAACAATGAGTATAATTTCCTAATTTTTATATAACACACCAATTTTCCTACAACTTAATGAGTTCTTCTGTGTTAAAATCAGAGTAAATACCAAGGGTGCATTTTAATCAGTGAGCCTCTTTTTTGTGTGTGCCAGAAATATATTAGGACTTGATACCCTAGGGTGCAAAAGTTGAGGAAAATATTGACTCCCACCAGCTGATCTCTTCTCTGGGATCAAATGGTGTCTCTTGAGCTGAGATTTAGAAGCAGCAAGAGTTATACCTGGATGCCAAAGAAAACAGGGAAACAGCTGTCTGCATTTTCTATACGGCAATGTGGGTATATCTCAAAGCCCATTGGAGAACATCTGAGTAACTGGGCATATGGCTATGTGAATATTGTCTCCTCTCAGATTATTCTTTTTCTAACCATGCAGGATAAGTTCCTTACTTTCTTGTGTAAAAACAAAAAATACACAACTATGAAATCACTTGTACTTGGTTAACATGCTATTTTAGAATGTGAATAGAATCACAATTATAAAATAAAATCCTTGTTGGGCCTGTACAAGATATATATAATACATGGGATCTGGAAAAGGAATACATGGAAAATAAATCAATAAATACATAAATAGGAACCAGAATTAACTGGTGGTTTACAAGAACAAAGGTTTCCACCTGTGGAGGTCAAATGTAGACAGCTATAGCAAAATATGATGAATAAATTTTTATTGATAACCTACTGCATGATAACTATAGTTAAAAATATCATAACTCATACTGAAATTTGCCAAGAATGGATTTTACGTATTCTTAACACAAACCTACATAGAAATAGAAGGTCTACATGAACTGATGAGTATGTGAATTTGTTTCAGTGTAGTGCTCACATGCTCATTTATATGTATACTAGTCATGCTGCGTGCTGTCCGTGGAAAATTTATACAATTAGAAGGAACAAAGGATAAGTGAATCATCTTATAATCTCCAAAACCTCAAGGCAGATATTTGAGTTTTAAATTCATTAATGAATACATATGTGTGTTACAATACTATTAACATAATCTAATCTGTCAGTGCATTTCCATTGCCTGTAACCTCACTATTACTGACATGGATCTGACTTTGTTTTGATCCAAGAGTCCCTTGCTGGTATACTGATAGTAACTGGTAAAGGTTTTAAATCTTCTTGGTCTACTGTAAATCAGGGACCTCAATATGTGTAGTAATAAAAGTTTTATTGTTTATGTGGGAGAAACCATGAGCATTCAATGCTTCATTGATTAATTTAGAAATTAAGCTAAACAAAATTTCTATCTGAGGAATGCAAAAATATTGATTTATTTTTATTGTGTAGTCATCATACATCCCTTATATATTGAGGTTAGAGAAACTAAGACAACATCAAAATGGTTAGAATCTATTCCTGGAGTAATGGATATCCATACCACAATGTTTCTGTGGTAAAAATTATTTTATTCCCCCCAGGAATGTGTAGATATTATCCTGAACTCTACTTTTGACAAGTATCAAAGTATCACTAATAATTCTTGGGAAGATTCAATAATTTGAAGGATTTAAAAGGGTATCTCAGTTTGAAACTTAATGTTGGAAATGCAGTTTGAAACAGCAGCATTTTGATACAATAATAACTAGAAAAAATACTGATGATTATTATCCAAATTTTAAACATGACTTAATAAATATTAGTTTTTATTATAAATAAAATAATAAATAATCAAAATTAAATGCAATGATACATTCAAGGTAATAGTCTTTATTCAAATTTCAAACTAACAATAGAAAAATCACCTCTTCTGACCCCTATATTTAGGTTTTCATATTTTTTGTCTATAGCTAGTATGAGAAACTGTGAACTAGTTAATAATGTAGCAATATGGAAAAAAATCTTACACACTAAACTAATGAGAGTACACAAAGCTAATTCAAAAACAAATGGATAAACAAGCAGCTATTATACAAGTCACAGAGAAAGAACACAGAGTGGAGATATCTCCTCACTACCCAGTGCTATCTGTTCAACCACATCTGATAATTCTCAGATTTCAACACAAGGAAGGAGAGTTTGTGTCCATCCTCATCTTTTTCAAGTTGAGAAATACTAGAACTAACTTCTGGAAATAAACTAGTAAATTAACTTAAACTTCATATCTGACTCAAAATTTAGATTTATTTTACCAACACACAAAAAAAGACAATGGAATAATATTACAACCAAATTTATAAAAACAATGGTTACACCAATGAATTTGATGTTTTGTTAAAAGATCTAATTCCTTGACATGGAAAGCTACTTCCACAAGGAATTTGTGTGAACACATAATGTTATGTGTGTTAAATGCACAATGTTTGTAATTACAAATCATCCAAGGAATCTTGCACTGATATCTTAACTGTCTGAATACATTTTAGATATTAAATGCAGAAATAATGCTCCTTATAAAGTAATATCTAATATTTGCTAAAAGTTCCCAACCACTTCTCCAAACCCAGTATTATTCCATGATTAAAATCCTGTAAGACGTTATTTTGAAAAGAAAAGCTAGTAATTAATACTCCTCAAAAAAAGAGAGCAGAAATTCTAAATGTTTAAAAAATTAAATTCAAATTTGATCATGGTAGCTAATGCCTACAATTCCAGATGCTTTGGAGGCAGACATAGGAGGAAAAAAGATTCTGAGAACCAGAGCTCAAGCACTAAATAGTTGGGTATGATGACATTCACCTGTCCTCTCACCTAAGTAAGAGATATAACTATGAGGAAAATATTCTATACAGGTGGTCAATAATAGGAGCTTGTTTTTAATACCTAAAGCTCAAATCTAAAGTGATAATGAGTCATGTTCTTCACCACTCTGCAATTACATCTGTAGTAATTGCAAGGTTGTATTTCAAAGCTTAGTATGATCAAAAATATTCAGCAATATGACAATTAGCATTATGTCAAGAGGAGTCAAAAATGATGACACATTCTACCTATTAGTTCATTAACTAAAATTAAAGTAATAGAAAGGTTCATTAAATTAAATAAAGTTCATTGAATTAATAACATAACAGATCGTCAGCATACTTTCAGGTAAAATTCAGCATCAATTCCTCATTAAAACATTCTAGCAACTAAGAAAAAAGAACTTCTTCCTTATGGTAATGATTGTCAATGATGGTGAGAAGATATAGAATAGTGAATGAAGTAAATAGGATTATCAGCAAGAGCTGGAGAATCTAGCCAAGGAGAGAAACACAAGGAAAAAAAGGACAGCCAAAGTGTAAAAATAAGAAGTTGTATTTTCTTTAAACATGAATATGTAAATATTAAACAGGTCATTGATTACAAGTGTTCTATTTTTTAACTTATAATTATTCAATAATTAGATTTCATTATTGGAAAGCAAAAGCCATTTTCATGATAGAAAATGGCACCTACTGGCTCTAAATCACATTTTCAGGGGTGGTGCTTACAAAGAATTATCTATTTGCTTTTGGCCTGAAGTTACAGAGAATATGGAAATATTTATGTTTAATAAAAATAAGTTTAATTCTATCAAATACTATTTCAGCACTGTGAAAATACAAATACCTGTATATTTTGTTTAAATATACTATTGTTTATTCAATAAGTTTCATGCTTAAATATTGAATGACAAAATACTTTGAAATATTTAATACTTCAGTTTTACTGTAATATTATTGCTTATAATATAGGATATATAATGCAGATTTGAAGTTCACCAAAGAGACCTTTCTTTATACTAAGTTGGAATATTGTAAATTAATAATCTTTTTTTTTTTTGGTCTGGTCGTGGGGCCTGAACTCTGGGCTTAGGCGCTGTCCCTCAGCTCTTCAGCTCAAGGCTAATGCTCTACCACTTGAGCCACAGCATTACTTCTAGATTTTTTCTTTTTGCTTATGTGGTGCTGAGGAATCGAACCCAGGGCAAGTGCTCTACCACTGAGCCACCTTCCCAGCCCCATAAATTAATAATCTTTATTTTACACTTTCAAATCTTATAACCTTAGATATCATTTAGAATTCTTCAACCTGTATTGTATGGATAAATAGCTTTCCTTAACTTGAATAAAGATATCAACTTAGGTGTTTACACTACAGACTGGACCCTTTAACTAAATAATTTAACAGAGGTAAGCTGCAAATACCATGATTGCACAACAAATTCTATAATACCAGACTAATTTTCTTCAAAATTTGACCGATGGCAAACTCTGCTTTTCTGCATTGCTTTCCTCCATATATGGGTGTTGATAATTGTTGTCAGGATTGCACGTAAAATAATTCTCACAAATATTCAGGGACAAAACCAGCAAATAACATGTCAGGAATAAAAATACTGAAAGCATGTTTCTTTATGCTAATTCCTAGTGTAAGTAATCATGAGTTTGTAACTTCATTTAAATACCCTTTGAAGGTTAATAGGCTCATTTTTTCTACAAGCATTTTCCATTTTGAGCTGCCTAGTAACATTCAATCACATCACTACTACATTTTTATTTCAGTAATCATCACCTAATTGCATCTGCCAATTTCCACACTTAATTTTCCTTTTCAAAAGCACTTTTATCTTAGAGCATCCAAGCTTTTTGTTTAAGGATAACATACCAAAACATTGCCACCTACGCTATGTCATTTCAAAATTAATTTAATTTGTATATATGAAATTATATTGGTTTGAGGTCAGCAGAACAAATGGAACATAATAAAGCCAATTGCATGATTTTTTCCCTCACCTATTCTAAAATTAGACTATAATTTCTGATAATTTCCTAGACAGGTTATTTCCTTTTCATTAATTTTGTATAGTTAAAATTCTACCTTAGATATAATATGTATGTAATATGGCTTCCTCAAATAAATAATTCTTAATTTTTATTTTTTTTAATTTTCAATGTTTATATAAGACATTACTAGTACATGATCTATATATACTTAGATCAAACTTGAATATCTGGTAAATTTTCTATACACAAACAAACAATGAAGTTTCCTTTCATTGGTAACTATTGTCTCTAAGGGAATTCTTTGATCCTGTTAATGATTGACGGGTATTACTTGAGAGGTAATGGCACCAGATGGACAATAACTTAATGAAGGGAAGAATCATGGAATAATATTCATTATCCTCAACCAATGAGGATGTGATTTTAATACTCGTAATAGTTTTGTTTTCTCAAACTTTCTCAGTTGAATTTTTAATGAATGGGTACACTCTTAGTTGGCTTTCTTCATCTTCTACTTATCTTCAGGTAAGTGCTTTTACTACTATATTTTTATTTATTTTCTTTCTAGTATCTATTTAAGTAGCTGTACAAAGGAGTTGCTATTAAGTGAGGACATTTATGAATACAATATATTTTAATATCACACCTTTCAACATTAAAATCTGTCCCTCCTCTATCTACCACTTTCCTCATTCTTCTTAATTTTGGAAAATATATTTTGGATTCTTGGCTGCATTTGATCCATCTTCTCCACTTCATTCCTCTTTCTCTTTCCCTTTGAACCTATCTTACCCCTTTCAAATACCTGCTTCATGGTGTTTTATTCTGCTGAACTTTCAATGTGGCTTTTTAAGGAATTATACTATTTGAGACCTTCCTTGAATCTACCATGTTTCATTTAATACATTTGCATACATTTATTTACCACACAATGTATTTAATTATATATAAGGAAATTCAAGCTTTCTTTGTCTCTCTGGGCCTGAATTATCTCACTTACCCTAATTTTTTCCAGGTCGTTCCTTTTCATTACAAACCATACCATATAATTCTGTATTGAAAATAAGTAAAATTCCAATATGTACATATATCACATTTGAATGATGTATAAGTCTATTAAGGGGCATCTGGACTTAGTTTATGGAACTAGTACCACAATAGTGCCACAATAAACATGGTTGTGTTGGTGGCTTTATTGTATCCTGGTTTATAAGTTTTGAATAAATATCCAGGAGTGGGAACCTCCATACTGTTTTCCAGAGCGGTTGCATAAGTTTACTTTTTCACTAACAATGTATTAAGATTCCTTTTTTACTCCTCCTTCAGACCATCCTCACTAGAATTTCTTTAGAAATGCTAGTTTCATGTTCCTCTTGAAGAGAAATTTTAAACAAAGAGGCATTACATAAAACAATGCCAAAATTTTATACCCATTATTAGACATTGTTATTTAAATTAATTTTATAATTAATTAATTCAAATAAATTATTTAGATTTGATTATTTTGAAATGGGGTGACATACTTTCTTCAAGTTCGCAGACCATTCATTGAAAAATTTACATACACAAAGGCAAATATTGAAACTTCAACATACATAAACAAACTAAAATCATAAAAAATATAAGTGAAACAACACATTATAAGACATACTTTGAAAAATTCCTCTTATTGTTTTACTCAGGGAATTGTTGCAGTAATATATATTGATAGGCAATAGCATGTAGTACATAACAATGAAAACGTCTTGACCAAACTCAAGCCCAACTCTTGAAGTGAATTCGCATTCAGCTTTTGCATGTGACAACTACAAACTCAATATTAATATCCATCTACCTCATACTCCTCTCCTTCTATTGTAAGATTTTAAAAACCTAGTATTGTCTCTCTCATAACACAAAGGTTCCAGTAGCTTTTCACATTAAGAATGTTTAAAGTGGTCCAAAGAGTTTACTACATTTTCAGATTACTATTTGAAGATAAGGTCCCTGTCTCCCAGTTACAGAATGGGAAGTCTGTTAAATTTGTTAAGCTCTGTTTCAGCACTACTCATGAAATAAACTGTAAACATCTCCATGTCCCCGCCGGTTTCCACCTGTATATCCCTTTTTCTTCCCTGATTCTCCCTTGAAAAGGCACTGTCACTTGTACATAAATCCACAGTGTATTCAGTCCATACTTCAACCTATTTCCTGACTCATAGTTACTGAATAAGATCTGCTCTTACTGTTTTAACTTATGTCCACATTTTTTACTACGACAATATACCTCGTTGCTTTTAATACACTACTTTTGATCAGATTGTTATAAGATTTATTTAATTGCATTTTATTAAATATCTTCTATAAGAAAAATTCCACATATTTTGCCTTGGTGTTATCTTTCAGCTCTTTAGCCCAAGGCGAGCTCTCTACTGCTTGGGCCACAGCGCCACTTCCGGTTTTCTAAGTAGTTTATTGGAGACAAGACTTTCCTGCCTGGGCTAGCTTGGAACAGGGATTCTCAGATCTTGACTTCCTGAGTAGCTAGGTTTACAGATGTGTGGGACTGGCTCCCAGCTCCACAGATATTTTGATTCAAGCATTCTTCACATTCTTTTAAAATACAAACACTTATAAAGAGAGAAAGAATACAAAAGTATATGTCTACAAATAACATTTGAAATACATTCTCACAGGTCTTTTTGCAGATAATCAACAAGTGTGGCAATCTGATTAAGTGGTTGAGAAGTACTTCAGAGCATATCTCCCATGACATAAAGAACTGAGGATGAAGCTGACAAAGAATGGAGGGAAGAGGACTCAGAGCAGCAGAGTCAGCTCCAACAATGTAAATGAGCTTGGACAGGGCCTAATAATATTCTCTCAGAAACATCCAGACAGTAGGTTATATGAGCTTGTAAAAAGTAAGAAGAGAGTCACATTAAATTCCAAATGTAAGTAAAGACAAGCTGTGAAGTCTTCCAGGCCACATGAAACAGTTTGAAATTTATTATTAGTGAAATGATAAATTAATGGAGCATCTTAAACAACAGGAAATATGTGATTGGATTTATGTCTTTTTTCACATTTTTTATCATCAAGGTGATGTACAGTGGGGTTACAGTTACATAAGTAAGGTAATAAGTATATTTCTTGTCAAACTTTTTACCCCTTCCCTCATTTTTCTCCCACTTTCCCTCCTCCCCAATACACCCCACCCAAGTTGTACAGATCTTTTCTAGCATACTGTCTTGTAAATATTGCTATTGTGTTGGTTCCCTCTTGTTCTTTGTCTCACAATTCTGTTGTTCCCCTTCCCATATACACAATACCAGGGTACCAAAATAAAATACAGTGTCAACATGGGATATACCATAAGGAGAAGAAATACAAAAGAAACAAGAAATCATATAGTACATTAAAAACAACAACAAAGAAAAACTTTTTTGGGGGGGTCCGGTCATGGGGCCTGAACTCTGGGCCTGGGAGCTGGCCCTCAGCTCTTCAGCTCAAGGATAGTGCTCTACCACTTGAGCCACAACGCCACTTCTGGCTTTTTTTTTCTTTTTGCCTACGTGGTGCTGAGGAATCGAACCCAGGGCCTCAGGCATGCATGGCAAGCACTCTACCACTGACCCACCTTCCCAGCCCCAAGGAAAACTGCTTATGTCCATGTCTTGGAGTCCATTTCACTTAGCATCATCTTATATGGTCATATGTACATAGTTATTGAGCTATTGTGCTCATCTTTATGTCTTAAGTGGGATCCATGTCTTAAATCTGGCTGTTTGCAAATATAACGAATTTAAGCAAATGACTATGGAAATATAAACTGCAACTGAAAAACAACTGAAGTCATCAGGGGTAAATGGTAGTGCTCAGTGTCTCTGAAAATGTTACGTCATGGAACACTGAGAGTCTTGTGGCAGGAAATGAAAGTGAGGACAAGATTAACAAAGGGAAGAGCTTGAAGATCCCAAACTATGTATGATGTGGGTCACTCTGAAGAATTCTGCAAGTGATTTGTTGACATCTTCATTCAAAATATATATGGAATGCAATCCATTTAGGGTTTCATTTGTCATTTTCTGGTCACCCCTCTGTGGTGGTGAAGTGAAAACCAGCATATTTATTTAGTAGGCTAGAGGGCTATAATTATCACAGCAGATGGAGATTTGAGGGAAGTATTAAAAAGTCACAGTGCAGTTTATCCTCTGAATATATTCTGTATAGATGAAGATCTCATTATAACTAAATATGAAGTGAAATAAAGAGGGATGACTGCTTTGTAGAACTTATAGGAGGGAGAGGTAAGAGTAGGGAATGCACTAGGAATGGTGGGCATGTTCTAGGTAGGTTACACATATGTATACAATGGTCATGGCAAACCCCATTCTTTTGTACATTTCATATGATTAAACTTTTAAAAAAATATTAATGAGGATATGTTTATATTCAAAATATAGCATTGTCAGAAAATAAAACTCCCAGCATTCGTTTAATAATTACCATGGTCACACTGGAAGATGTTTAGTCACAAAGCAGCTGTGTAATTAATGTGGCATAATTTATAAGAGGAGACTAGATGGCTCATTCTGGTAATTCACATAACAAAATTAGCTTTTGCATAGTGATCTGTGATCAGTGATTTCTGATGTGATGCTATGAAAGTGTGTAAATTTGACGAAAGCATACACGTGTATATATAATTTTCTTTATATATATTTCATATAATTTCATCTGTTATTTTCATTGTACTTGCTTCCATGACCAGACTTTTTCTCATCTGTCTTCCTATTCTCAATCTTCTCTATTCACTGAGACATAACAATACTGAAATTATGCCACTAATCCAACACAATGGTTTCTTCTTTATGGTCGAACAATGCTCTTCTGTGTACGTAAGTACATTTCTTTTCAATCATTGGTGGTTGATCACCTAAGCTGGATTCATTACAGTTGTAATTGTCTCATTTCAGGAAGTTGCCAAAGCCACCCAAACTTTCTTCAGTAAACCTGATTAGCCATCAGCCAGTCATCAACACTGAGGCAAGATTCTCCAGTAGAAAGAATAGTTATAACTGGACCAGGGCTAAGATAAATATTAACATTTTAAAATTAATGTATAAGTTGCTTCTATGGATGTGGCTATTGTACACAGCTGGTATGTTATTATTTAAATATACATTTAAATATTTTTATTCTGTAGTTTGAGAAGTCAGTTTAGTAATGCAATACATGATCATCAATTCCACCCTTCCTTCATTCTTTCCCATCTTTTCCCATTCCATTTCTTCCTTCAGGTTTTGTAGTTCAATTTTTACATAATATATATATATATATAAAATATTATATTGGATATAATGACTTCAGTTTCTCAGCTTTCCTCCCTCTATTCCATGTATAACTCTTATATGACTTAGGAAACTAAAACTTTCAGTGAAATAATTTGCAATATTTACTTCACTGCAATGATATTAAACCCAATCTAGAATATATCTGGTTCATTTAGGTTAATAAATAACACTGAAATGTTACTCCTATTAGTTTTGATCATATCACTTGTCCATTCTTCCCTTTTAGCCTAGCTACATGCAAAGTTATCATTTATTTGGTCAAGTATATTGTTGTATTTTCTTCTTATAGAAATATTTTTCTATCTATGTACTTTCATTGGCCTGTTGAGTGCATGTACATTTAATGTGATCCTTCATATGCTTATCTTTGTATCTCATTAGTGATCTGAGTTGTACCAGGAGGAAAGATGGGCAGGAACAGAAGCTCTTTTTTGCCTTTATTTGAATGTAGCAATCTTAGATATTTTAAAATAACTTGCTATGAGTTGGAGTCTGATATTCATCAGGGTACAGAGTGAAAATAAAAGCAACTGGTAAAATTTTAATCATGTCAATACAGTAGGTAAATAGCTATTCCATTGATATTTTCCTAAATTTTATGACTTAGTACCTAAACCTCTCTCTCAGGCCTTTGAGATTTCAAATAGAAGAGGCTAAAAACTTCATTACTTGGGATTCCAGAAACTCCAGTACTTCTGAGTATAAAATTTCATATCTTCCAAGATCAGAATGGCCATCTGTAATTTCCTGTGGTCCTGGATATGATATTTTCATTGCAATTTTATTTCTAAACCACTGGAGTCATTGTCCTCCGGACTTGTTTCTTAAACATTTCTTCCTGTGGAAAACAAAACTTTGCTAGTAAACCTCCTAAATATGTCTTTCCTAATGATCTGTCTGTTTTCAGCTGTGTCCTGAATGCTATGCTATTAAAAATGTTGTGTTGTTAATGGATTCAAGCCTAGCATGGAAAAATCAACATATTATTTAATATGTATTCTCAGTTGGAAAACTAAATAATAAGAGACACCAAATTAATAATCTGTGTCAAATTTTAACACAATTAGCAAAGCTTAAGAAACAGAAAGCAGGTAATGTTTGGAGTTTTCTTGTTTCTACACTCTTTTGTATACCCAACTTTTATAATTAAAAATTAGTTTCAGATAATTTTCTTTATTGTTTTGCTGTTTTAAATGAATTTGCCAATAATTACTTAATATTATGTACCACTAGGTAAAACTCAAATATTAAAAACAGGTTTGGTACATAAAACATATCATGAGTCTTAAATAGAACATTAAATCTTTCAGTCTTTGGACAATAAGAAACATTAAGAAAACAATTGAAAATTAGTTTGTACATATAAATTATTTCTACTTATGTGCAAGAAAATTTATCAAGCACAATTGGAGGAAATACAATAGAACCAAGAATGTCTGTGTGCGAAGAACATTTCAGTGCAAGAAATTCAAAGTATCTAAGAAATGAACACGGAGCCAAGGATGTTAAAACTTCCTTAAACTTAACTAAAATTTTGATAACTGACTGTTATTTAAAGTACTGTATTTATTCTGTAAGTATTATATTTGGCTTTGTTTTCTTGTATGTTTATTCCTCTTTATATTTTATAATAGTTGGAGTTTTGCTTGGTAGGTTAGCTTTTCCTAAATAACTGTGTGTCAAACTGCCCTCATTATTAGTAGGTACTTAATAAAACAACTGCAAAAGGTGTCAGTGACTCAGGCCTCTAATCCTAGCTCCTCAGGAGATTGAGATTTGATGATTGTCATTCAAAGCTAGTCAGCTACAGCAGAAGAGTACCGGAAAATTCTTATCTCCAGTTAACCACAAATACAAAAAGGGGTGGGGTGTCTGGGAATGTGGATTAGTGGTAGAGTGCTTCCCTAGCATTCAGGCAGGAGCCCTGGTTTCCATGCCTCAGTATCACAGAAAGAAAAAGGAAGAAGGAAGGAAGGAAAAGAAAGAAATAAAAAAGGAAGGAAAGAAGGAAGGAAGGAAGGAAGGAAGGAAGGAAGGAAGGAAGGAAGGTAAGAAGGAAGGAAGGGAGGGAGGAAGGAAGGAAAAAGAAAGTTAAGTAGGGTGTCAGAATTGAGCACAAAAGCTCAAGAATAGAGCTGAGGCCAAGTTCAAAACCCAGAACCAGCACACATACATATCTGCACACACACACACACAAATAATAACAACTCGACAAAAAAGAAATAACTGAATAAAAAGATATTCAGGTGCTTCTATAAATTACTTCTGAATTTTAAGGTGCTTCCAGTTGGTTCAATTTTGACCTTCAAATTGTAAAATTTCCTCTGAAGTGTTTAGAATTTGAAATTAAACCAGGAAAGTCTAGTATATTCAGCACTTATTAGATTCTTAAAACTAAGTGTCCTTTGAAACTGGAAAGTCAGCACTGTTTGAAGTTTCAGACATTTTTGTAGTCATTTCAAACATATTGTCGACCATATAAAGGGTTATGCTTTGCCCTCAGTCCATGCATATAGAATTCTGATTGATGTTGATGGAAGCCATGTGCAAAGTTTTCAGGCACTGTAGTTTGAAACTTTATGGTGTTTTCAGAATATCTTTGAAGTGTATTTCTCGGATAAAAATACAAAGTTTAATAGTAGCTCTTCAGGGCTTATTCTTATCCACTGAGAGCATTTTTAGATTGCCTATTTAAATGAAAAGCTAGGCTGAAATTACATAAGTGGAGTAGGTATCAGTAGAGGGTGATTACAAATGGATTATTTATATTAAATTTAATTTCTAAGACTTAGATGTAATGTTCAGATCTGATTAGCATAGTACTGTACACTGATATTTGTGTATTATCGTCTATTTTCTGTGAAAATGGTAAAGCATGTCCATTGCCTTTTATTTCAATATCAACACCAAGTTGATTATTAGCATTAATTTTATCTATGAATATCTTGGGCAAAACAAATAGAGAATCACCTTTGCAATGATGACAGTCTTTGATATTTATATTGTCACCAAGAATAGATGACTTTGTTAAAAACAATTTCTCATTGGGATTTATGTTCATAAATACATTCATACGAAAAGTATTTCAAATTTAAGGATTACTGAAACTCATTTTCTAACATTGAAATAATTCCCCTGGTTTTGCAAGTCAATGTATAAAATGTGTATTCTATAAATGTACAATCTTATAAAAAAAACTCATTTATGTTAAAATTTCTCATGTAAATTTCCATTTGAAGATACGATTATTTTCCAAAATCTAATATTATAAGTTGTGTTTTCTAGATAACATAGTGTACATTTTGTAATATAATTTAATGCTGAGTAAAAGTTTGAAAGAATTTGGTTTTACCTAAACCAATTTCTATCAGTTTGATCCTTACAACTGTTCTTCACAATATAAGCACAATGTTCTTAACAGCTAATTTAACATGACTCTGATAATCAGAAGTGAGTAGAGGCTGCCCTCAATAACTTATTCTTTCTGCCAAAGAAGAGAAGAAAAATAAAAATGGAGGTAATTTTTCAATTAAGAAACAAGACATTGTGGTGAGTGCTTTAGTCTAATTAGACTTCAAAACTAAATTAAGCAAAGACCAGAAACTAGAAAGATTAAAGATGAAAATAAAAAGAACAAAGGGGCATTGTTTCATGTACTTGTCATAGTTATATGTCATAGAAAGTCAACTATTTTGCGACCTTAACTACACTTTCCATGATTACTGGTAAGTAGTAGAAAAATGAATGCAAAAGTAAGTACTGATTTCAGCTTTCTTTGATTTTGCACATAAATTACAACTCTCGCATATGCCCTATTGTCTACCACAGTTTTCCAATTTTGTCCTTTCCCATATTCTCTAGTGATCTTCACAGATGTATAGTGTCCTCAATCCAGCTCTTTGGAGTACACCACTTCTGAAAACCATGAGGATAATATTCCATCATGGTTGCTATTCACACAGGCATACATTTTTCTTTAGGCTACTAATTAAAGTCTCTGAGAAGTTGCATCTTTTCAGTTTTTTTTTTTTCCAATTACTCATATTAACTGAAAGGTCTTTCTTTGTTTTCTGCTGTGTAGTCGTTTGCTGAATTAAGAAAACACATGCAGACATAGAGAGAAAGTGAACCTGAGCTACTAAATCTAATAGTAGTGCGATTTCATGTCAGATGTTAAGTTTGGCTGGTAATGTCACAGGCAATATTATTAAGCAGTTTATTTGCTGGGCTGTTATGTATTATAGAATTTACATTATCTAAACACCATTTAGCAATGCCACTCCCTAATCTTGTTTGTTCCATTCCAGTTATGAGTTGTCACAGTGTATAGCCTAAACTATAGCATCATCTCACCTAATACTATTTAGAGAGTTAATCAGGTTTAAAATGGAAGACTATGGAAAGAACAACAATGGAAGGAAAAACCTAAATGATAGCTACAATTTAGAATTTTTTATAAGTGAATACATCAAAAGAGTTAAAAGGTAGGAAAAGAAAAAGCTCTGGCATCATGTGAGTCCTACTGGGACACCTGCCATGCTGGAGAGTTGTACTGGAGTAAACAGAAGCCAGAACTCCATTATTTTAGGGGTCATTTTTCCTTCTGTTTTTCCCCCTAATTTGGAAAGACATAAAAATAATGAAATCTATTAACTATTAACCGTGTGTCAGCTATTATAAGTGGATTATTATTGATGTTATTGTTCAGCCTCCTGAGTTAGTAACTAGAGATAACATGATGACAGCTTAGGGAACTGACTTACAGACAGCAGACTGGCATTCTGAGCTACTCATTGAAGATAATGGGTGACGTCTTGTAGTGAATCATTCAGATTGCAGGTCAGAATTCTATTTTTATGTATACTGTATAACCATTATTCATTTTAATTTCATTCTCTTAGAATATTGACACTCATGCTCCTATCCTAGACTCTATAAATCTCATAATGATTTTGAGAAAATGTTACAATTTCTAAGGAAGTTTTGCAGCCACTCTGCCTTTCAACATGAAAACATATTATTTACTATCTAAAAATGGACTTTGTTTCACAATAAAACTTTAAGTGGTAACAGGGTGTCATGGTAACGTGTGGTTTTGAGTACAGGTTGTCACTTTATGTGTGAGTTTGAGAAAAAAACATACACTATATAACAACACATGTCTTTCATTGACTAAATGGGGTTTCTAATAGTTACTTCACAATTGTGTTATGTGAGCTAAATGAATCAATAACTTCCAATGTTCAGAAATATTGTTTGGCACATTAGACACACTCAGCATTTAGAGAGAGAAATTTTATGCCCTAAAGAAATGGACCCTGGAAAAGGAGTATAAGTAATTTTTACTGTAGTGAAACTGTTTGTAATTATTAATTCCCTGGAGGCAGGGGGCACATTACTCTCTCAATTAGTTTCTTTAGACATAAAGTATTTCAAAGTTCACAGTTTGCATCAAACTTTGCTCTCAAAATTCTAGTTGAAAACAAGATTTGAATCTTTATTGTCGGTATGTAGAACTTTAGATAGATCACACCTTTGAGAACAAGTATAAATTCTTTCCACACACAGCAAAACCAGTGTCCATGTATTTACAGGTGATGAGCTTGGTTTCTTTGACCCTAAGCAAGTGTGATGCAGGCAGGCCAACTATTCTTAGTGCTGTCTGAGATGCCAAACTCAGACTTGGAGTTGGCAGCTCAAGTCTCTTTCAGATTTTGGCATTAGTTCTTATTTTTTTAGAGCAGTTGTCAAATAGAGAAATAAAAAAAAATGGCTCTAGCTTGCAGCTATTATTTATATGACCATTTTCCATTTCTGGATTGCAAGTCTGATAAGAGTCACTTAGGTTTTTGCAAAACATTAGAAGACTCATTGATACTAGAAACAGTGCAACCTCTGGACATAAAAGATCACTTTGACAAATTTGCACTTATTCTGTAAGGAAAATAAACAAATTGATACTAGTTATTAGATTTGCTGGAATACACACACACACATACACACACATGTGCATACATACACACACACACACACACACACACACACACGTTCTATTCCATTCTGGAATTAGGGAAGGATAGATTTTAGCCACTTTTCGTACTCAAAGCTGAACCTTCTTTGAAGAGTTTAAGGATAGGTTATTTGTAGTTGGTTCATTGATAAGAACATTTAATTTTCAAGTATTTTGTAGTGAGCATAATGTATAATAACTGCCATATTTTACTAATGAAACTTCTCGGATGCTTTTTGAGAAATTGCATAAGTTACTTATTGTTCTTTCCTGAACTGGTTACTTCTAGAAAGTTAAACTTATTTTCCAAATGCTTTAAAATGAAATCTCACAGGTCTGCTTGACAACATATTGGTTGGGGCTTTTACTTCTTTATTATTGTGCCATTGGTTTTCTATGGGATGAGCCCCTGCTGTCACTCAGGAAAACATTCAATTAAATATGAAGTTAGTAATGATAAGTCTATTTTATACTTCCAACAAAAGCCCCATTTTTTATAGTTCTGGATTCTATTTTATCAACTGTATCTTGTTTATTTTATAAATACTTTTTGAAAGGCAAATAATTTTTTTAAATATCTGTATTTTCCCAGAGGAAGAAGAATACAAACTTGCTTGTATATAATCTGCTTTATAATTTGGTGAGTAGCATTTTCTCTTTTTAATTTTGAAATTTATTTTAATCAAACTCCTTTTTAGTATTTCCTCTCAGAACATGGTTATATTTTGAAAGAATTTTTATGTGAAATGGAGAGTGAATAAATTTTAAAAGTATACAATGAAATCAATGTGTTAGTGATTGTAAATATATCCTAATTGGAAAGAATTTAGAAAAATATACCTCACAAAAGACCCTTAATGAAACTTCCCAGTTGTTTTGATTAAATTTCTTCAAAAGTCTGTCTTTGAACCATATAAACTATAGGGAGTTTTCTTGATTTTAAAAAGTGAAAGTTTTCACATTTTAAAAAGTGAAAATATGAGTATCTAATGTTTCCCAGCTTAAGTCAATATTCCTAACCACATGTGTGCACATAGAAGCGATTTTCAGATATTATCATCAGAGTATATGTTTGTAAATTTATATTTCCTTTAAATCATCATAAATATTATATCGCCTTCTTATATCTGATGGGCCATGCATAGCTCCTATTATCTGTCTTCAGTAATCAATTGGATTTTACAACAGAAATTATCTCAGCAAGATCCAAAATTTTTGTGAATTCATAAAAATGGTATGGTTGTAAAGTCAAGGTTGAAGTTTTGCCTCTAATTTTTTTTAATTTTTTAAAAATTTTTATTTATTTTTTATTGTGAAGATACTTTACAGAGGTGTTACAATTACATGGGCAAGATAATGAGTACATTTCTTATCAAGCATTGTAGCCTCTTTCTTTGTTTCCCCTTCACATCCCTTCCCAGCCTCCTCCCTTCCCCCCCCCCTCAATCTTCCCCATTGCCTCTAATATTTTAACTCATATTTTAGCTTTCATGACAGTAGGGAAATTGATGACCTCTTAAACTTTTCAACATCATCTGAGGAACAGCCATTTCAGGTCAATTTTATCTGGGACTGTGCCCAGCACAACAATATGGGTGATTTAAAAATTATATTTTATGATTAATATCTCAGGAAGTTCCTCTACTATATTCACTGATATTTCTACAGTGAATATATGTATTTATAACAGAACTTCATACAATAAAATGAATTAGATTAATGGAAGAGAATCAGAGTCCTAATTCCATACAATCATATTTGGTTGAATACATTTTTCTGTAAGTTCTTTTTGGTAAAAATAATTTTCCTTTAAATATCACACTGAAAACTCTCAAATATATATAGTTCCAGATTTGTCTAGGATGTTTACAACAATGTGTTAATAATTTAATATTAAAACATTTAGTAACAAATTATATATATTATAGTCTATTTAGCTCATGTCATATTTCAGATGGATATTGAATAAACAAGTAAAATCAAACATGTTGTATTTACTGCTTGCTACTTATTTAACACATCCCTCTATTTTAATAAATACTTTTGTCCAAAAACATACTATTTTTAGAGACACAGTACATAATTATATTTCAGAAATTACTTCTACAGACAAGATACATCTTAATGTATCTTGAACAAGAGTCGCTTATGAAATATCAGTGTAATACATAGTTGAATATATCAGTATTGTAATTAATGATTTTTTTTGTAATTTTGTCTTTCAGAGTTTTGACCAAAAAAAACCTTTCACCTCTTTTATGTGCATATTGACATTTGCATAGATATGAAATAGAAAACATACTCATATAACCCTCAATAATTTGATCATTAAAAATAATTTTCTAGGCTGAGGGTATCACTAGAAAGGTAGACAAAAGATATTAGTAGAAAATGGATATAGCCTACCTTTCTTCAAAAAGAGACTTGGGTAGACAAGATGAACTATTTTAAAACACTACATTTTAATTTTGCTAAACATATTTATAATAAGCTTCTAACAAGTTAATTTGTTTAAATTCTCCAAATGTTTGAAATAACTTCTAGGATTTGTCTAGGGGAAAATATATTCATGTCAAGTTCCAAATTCAGAACCTAAATCTTCATGAATTAATCTGTCACTTGAAGCAGTAGCTTAGGAATAGATTGAGCTATCTACCTTCTGCATATTTATCCTATCTCCACAGATTTTGAGATAGTATACATCGGTTCATAATACAAGCATGTTGGAAAACACAAAGGACAGTTTGGAATATGTTGTTTATTTTATGTTAGCCAAGAATCACCTAATCCAATAAAGTGGCAAAGTAAAAGGATTCTGTCTATATGAACTAAAATAACTTTTACATAAAGCTGTTAATATTCCAATTCAAAAAGTATATTTTTGATTTATCTCCTTTGTCTAAAAAAATATGAATTTAGAAAAAAAAGTCAATATATTTATACTCATATTCTTTCAACTTTGAAATCAAAGCAGAAAATATAACAAATTAAAAAATAAAATGGAAATCTCTATAAATGCAAGTTCAATGTTTTTAATCTTTGAATTATTGGCTGTTATAGATACAAACCAAGTCTTACATTAGGAAATTTTTTTTTCATGTTGAGTAAAAACAGAAGAGTAAGAATTTCTAGGTACAGATCTTTAAATTTTTAATGGTATATGGTTGCAATAAAAGAAAATAAGGTATGGAGAATAACATGGACTCAAGGTAATAGTTCTATTATTAATAGTAATAGTTCTATTATTATGATAATAAAAGAAATGCAATAGGAAAATAGCCAATGATGTTTTACAAATTTTTCTTGCTTTTCATTTAGTTTATGTTTTTAATCAGTTTTTTATAATCAAATAAAAAAATGGTCCTATGTGTTTAATTAATATGGAAATGATATGGAAACTATCTATGCTTCGATACCTGTGTCCATCTACATCAAGTCAATTCATAGGTAAGAACCCATGTCCTATGGAAGGAGAGGACAATCACCAAAATGAGAGGACAGACTGACAAAACAGATCAAAAGTCCCAGGCAGAGAGGAGCATGGTCCACTCAAATCTAATGATAGCAAAACACAATACTCAGAATTTTCTTTTATATAAGAATATGAAACTTACTATTTTAAACCTTCTTTTCACTCATTTCTACTTCATACATATTCACAATAATAAAAGTATTGAAAGCACACAAAGGAAAGGTAATATTAAAGAGCATTTTTGAACCAGACACTAGTGGCCCATACCTGTAAATCTTGTCTACTCGGTGGCTGAGACCTGAATGATCTTAGTTCAAAGCCAGACAAGCAAGAAAGTATACTAGACTCCTTCTCCAATTAAAGTGCACTGGCATGGCTAAGGTGGTAGAGTGTCAGTTTTGAGAGTTTCAGGCCCTGAGCTTAGGACTTGGTAGCTAAACACACACACAATACACACACACACACACACATACACACACACACCCTCACACACACATGAAGCATAACATATACACACAGAAAAAAACAAGAAAAATATGAAACAAATGAAAATAGAATATGAGATCAGGTGAAATCAAATGTAAAACCAACTGCAGTTGAAATTTTGACCTTACCTAATGAAGATATTCAAAATTTATTTATTACAGTCTTCAGTGATGTAGATAGAAACAAAAAGCACAGAACTATAAAAGTTTAATGTATTTGAGACAAAGTATTAAACAATTGCACCTTCACTAATGATTTGGTGACTGAAATTTTAGATAGCAATTAAAAAACAAAGACAAGAATTCATTTTCTTAAATCTTAACTATTACTTGTTTTGTTAGATTATTTGAAACAGCTTTATGCTTAATAGAAGGTAATTAAGAAATTTCTAATTATCTCTGTCCATAAAAGATGAAAAGCATCAAAATTAATTGAATAATAAATATCACAACAGGGAACTACATTATTTGAACATCACCATCCTCCTGGCTTGAGTCCCAGAAGAAAGTGAAGTTGTACTTTGCCAAAATCAAGAAAACAAGTTAGGGCTTCTCTTTCATGTATATTTTTTTCTAAAATATCAGGGCTAAAACTATTTATTCTATGTGTTTGAGATATGACTCAGTGATGGTGAGCTTTATCTGAGTCTCTTTGGTTCCATCCTGAGCACAGAAATATTTATAGGTTATTTTTTTACTCTTATAAGTAAGGTGAAATCAAAATAATAAGATTTGTGTGTAAAAAGCATTGCTTAAGATAACAATACTTTGTAAGGTTTATTCGAAGTTATGGTTCTATAAATCAATGACATTGAATATTACACATGCCATAAATCCATTACTAAACTTTTTTTTTCCATTGCAGCCTTTAGCCACTAAAATTGACATTTTTTTCTCTAAAATAGGATGATATGACAGTATGTTCATTTATCTTGCAGTTTTACTTTAAATCACAAAAACTTGAATCATCTTGAAGTTGCAGATAAGAATCACTGAAACTGAAAAAGTAAATCCTTAGACTGAAATTGTTGAGTTAAGTCAAGAGGAATCCAAGGACCTGTTGACATTATCTATTGAGATACTAACACAAGCTCTTCAGGGAAGAAATGCCCTCAGTTTCTTCAGGGATGCCAGATTACATCCATAGACTTTTGCAGAATCAAATCCGGCTCATCTCTGTAGTCATTCTTCCTAATTCCACAACCATTACAATACTCATTTTTCTTCACAGTTTATCCATATTTGCACAGAGGTCTTAGAGCCATTTGCATTTCTTTATGGCTTTATTATAATCACTCTGCTTCAGCATTCATATACAGTATTCCAAATTTCATGTTCATCCCAGAAAGATTTTTTTCTTCTAAATTATGTGCATGCCTGGTCAAAATGTGTTTAGTGAATATACTTTCACCTCTTCTAATTTGGCCTGATTTCCCTATTTTATGTTATTTCAGTACATTGGGATTCTTGTAATGATAGAATGAGCCAAATATTATTAGATGTGAATTCTTATATATCATGTAATTGATAACATCCTGAGGGAAATGAGCAAGTGAATTTGATTAGCCATTGTAAAGCTAATGTCTTGAACAATGGGAAGCATTAACATGTAGCATTCATTTAACTTGGAAATTTTAAATATTCTGCGGATAGATTTTACTAATTATAAGAATATTTCGGGGTTCCGGGAAGATGGCGGAGGAGAAGCTGGAATCTGAACAAGCTCTCGCATAGAAAGCAGTTTTAGAGTTCCAGTGAACAGTCCTAAGCCAGAGAATCACACCAAGTGTGCCATCACAGGACAGAGAGTTAGACAAGAGAGGGAAAGCCAAGGCAAGAAGACACATCTGAGTGCTTGCCAGCAGCGGCCGCGGTGGCAGCGGCAGGGTCGTGGCGGAGACCGCAGCTGGGGCCATACCTGAGCACTCACACAGAGAGTCCAGGAGGAAGGAGCCAGACACAGAGGGCGAGCGGATTCTACTCAACACCAGCAAGAACCGACAAAGAGCGGACATCTTCATCCTGCAGTTTGCAGACCAGAGACGACCCAGGATCCAAGACTCGGCGTGAGTAGAAGCCCGATGTCCACACTCCTTCTCAGGGAGCAGAGGAGGGAAGGCCACCCCTCCCGCCCCAGCACCGGTGATCTCCGACAAAGCTAGGAGGAGCTGCCAGCTCCAACTCAGGCCTTAGAATAAAACGAGTCATTTAGCAGGTCACAAGAACTTAACGGCGAAGTGACCTGCCAGACTCAGCTCCATCCAGGGAAAAGTCACCCAGCTCAGGCGCCAGCCATTGGAGTGGCTTTCCTCATGGGGTAACCAGAGCCAGAGGCTGCCCCTCCCTCTAGCAGCCTCCACAAACAATTGAAAAACACAAACCCTGAGAATGGCTCCAGGATGGGCTCTGTGAGTTTTTCACAAAATAGCCCCAGGGAAAGGCTAATGTTTGTTAAAAGTCCTCAACTCTACCCAGAACCTAGCCTCATCACTGCATCCCCCTCTTTG
Source organism: Dipodomys ordii (assembly GCF_000151885.1). NCBI lineage: Eukaryota > Metazoa > Chordata > Mammalia > Rodentia > Heteromyidae > Dipodomys > Dipodomys ordii. The sequence continues at coordinate 4,585,097 of NW_012267352.1, forward strand.
TGATTCTCAAAGCAGATCACCCTCTCATTAAACTAACCTGGGAGGGGGATCTCAAATCTTGGGTAAAGCAGAGCATTTTTCTGCCTGTTCGACAAACTGACACATTCTATGAAGCCATCATAACCCTCATCCCAAAACCAGGCAGGGACGCATCAAAGAAAGAGAACTATAGTCACATTTCTTTGATGAATATTGATGCAAAACTTCTCAACAAAATTTTGGCCAATCGACTTCAACAATTTATCCAAAAAATTCATACACCATGATCAAACAG
>NW_012267352.1:4587524-4604805 GCF_000151885.1 Dipodomys ordii
CGGAAAAGGTCAGATAATGTGATGTCAGGAAAATGAACCCTTAGATATGTATTTTAATGTTTTTTCTTTCATGCATGTGTTTCTAACGCATTTATAAGATTATCTCATTGTTGCTTTGTATGTCCCTCCCCCACAGTATAACCCCTGCTTTCACTATTTTTTATGTCAGTATAACTTGTGGAGGAGATGGGGAAAAACCACTTGTTTAAGGATACAGGTGGACCTGTTGCAACAATGAGAAGTACAAGTTGTCATGTCCAAAACGAGCTTTAAAATGTCTGTGCATGGGGGGGGTAAGGGGGGAGAAGGAGAAGGATTGGGATTGGGGGGGAGGGGGAGGCTGGGAAGGGATGTGAAGGGTAAACAAAGGAGGAGGCTGCAATGCTTGGTAAGAAATGTACACATTTTCCTGCCCATGTAATTGTAACCCTCTGTACAGTATGTTCACAAATAAAATAAAATTAAATTTAAAAAAAAACGCCCAAACCCTTTGTTCAAACCAAACTAATGGCACAAAAATAAAAATAAACATAGATTTCAAGAAAAAATATTCATATCTCCCTCATTCTCCAAAAAAAAAGAATTTTTCACATTTTCATAAATAAAGAAAATGAAATAAAAAAATGCACAATAATTTCCTTTGTGGATAATATTGATAGTTTTCTAAAATAGTTATCCTAACTAACACTTTTTAGGAAAATGTAAACTTTCACTTTCACATTCTCAAGTATTAGAACATTTGCATATGCTCTGATTAAAAGAGCAATAAATTATACATTATATTTTTCTTTGTACATAATTTTTCTTCATACCTCTTTCATATCAAATTTTACAATATTTATTTGTACAAGATATATAACAATATAATCCATGAAATTTTTTAAAGGACACAGATAAAAAGTATTTCAAATAAAAAATGTTTTTATTTTCCTAATCTTGAATAAGGAATGAACAACATATATTTCTAAAGAGATTCTTATTGTAATGACAAAATACAAAGGTCACATTAGCAGCAAATTTGTGCCAGAAGTCAAAATCTAAAAAAAAAAATGTTTCGTTTAATCAAGATGTGTTATATTCATAAACTGCTTTGTTAAATGTCAACTATTTTGTACAACTACTTAAAGATAATATTAATTAAATAATAAAAAGTCCATTTTTCTTAGGGTCAAACAAATTAAACATAAGTCTATGAAAAGCTAGCCCAAATACTCTGGGATAAAATAATCTCTCCTACATGTTTCTGCTTGTTTCCCCATGGTATTTCTCTTGCAGATGGTAAGTAGTAAGCTGAGAATTCAAATTCTAGCAGCTGATTTTTAGAAATAGATATCCAAAATAGTCCTATTCACCTATAGAAACGGATACACTCTAATGCCTGAAATACACTACCTTACCATAAACCAGACCTTGTCCACCTACCAGTGTTTAAGAAACAACATTTCTCTAAATGTGGAACTATTGAAGCACATTTCTTTCTAGAAAAAAGTAATTGACTAGTAAGTGATATTACACCTCCAGTAATCATTTTGGCAGCTAGCCCAAGTAGAAATCTTCACATTAATATCATCCTATTTCTTTTGTCACTTTGACCTTTACATAATTATGTGACCTGTGATACAACAAATACCATGAAAACATCAATTGTTCAAATCGTATTCCTCTAATAAAATTAATGTCAGGATGTTAATCAGTCCTGTCTGTCAAGACTAACAAAAATCAATAAGGAAAAGCAAATATGAATGCATAAATTGCAAGCCATCAGATTATGCAAAGACATTTGTTGGGCACAACTTTGAAAATGAGGCTGTCAAAACACTCTAAAAATCATACTAGAGCATATTTAACTGTGAAAAACAATTACATAATGTATATGCAGATCTTATGCTTACACTAATGGATTACCATCATGCCATTGATTCTTAGATTTCAAAGAATGTGAGAAGGCATGTATTTAAAAGAACAGAATTGAAATATTGGAACTTCATTGATGCTTTGGCTAATAAATAGTATTATCTCAAAGCTGACCAATCTCAAATGTTGGTGTTCTTCATGACTGAGAAGATATCATTGCTTTCAGCAAAAATCTGCTTAAAAGCTTATTCTGCTTGATCCTAGTAATGTTCAGAATGAATTTCTTCCTCCTTACAAACAGACCTTCAAATATTTGACATCTTACCATAATAGTTTTCAAGGTTATTTGTCTCATATTTCAAAGATCCATAGTGCTTCATTCTATTTCCTTTAATGCAAAGAGATTTAGATCTGTAATCTTCTTTATATTTTCTCTGTGGCAACAGGTCATTTTATTGTCTCAAAGTGGTAAGACAGGATGCTAGAAGCAGAACTCAAATACTTATGAATGTTAGATAGTTATTAACAAATCCTAGATTGCCATTTTACTAGTAGACTAACGTTTTGCAGTTAACTAAACTCTTAATATCTGATAATAAAAGATGAAATTTTTTTATAAAGTGAGATCTAAATTTGAAAGGTATATATGTGAAAATAGAACTAAGAAATGAGCTAGAGGAGAGAACAAGGAAGTGTCACACTGAAAATATGAGTAATACTCAGAACTTGGTAAGTTAAATTTGAGTTTCCTTTGTAAAACTACTTAAAGATAATAAAAACATTTTAAAAAGTGACTTTAGCCGGGTGCTAGTGGCTCACACCAGGAATCCTAACTACTCAGGACACTGAGATCTGAGGATTATGGTTCAAAACAAGCCCAGGCAGGAAGGTCCTTGAGACTCTTATCTTTAATTAACCACCAGAAAACTAGAAATGGTGCTATGGGTCATAGTGGTAGAGTGCTAGCCTTGAGCAAATGAGTTTAGGAAAAGCACTGAGGGCCTGAGATCAAGCCCATAATGGAAGAAAGAAGGCAGGGGGAAAGGAAGGAAGGAAGGAAGGAAGGAAGGAAGGAAGGAAGGAAGGAAGGAAGGAAGGAAGAAAGGAAGAAAGGAAGGAAAAAAGAGTTATTCATTGCTATGATATTCAGAGGAAATTCTTTGAGAGGGATAAACAGACACAAGTAGTAAATTACTTTGAAACTTATTTTGATGATCAATATTTAATCTTTCATTAAACCAAAGTTCAAAAAATCTCTGAATAGAATGTTTGCTAGACACATTTCTCATTTTCTTCCTTTATATTTTCTTGTAAAATCATTTAGAACCCTGATAATTAACTCACTAAATTCTCAATATCCTTCAGAATTCTTGCATGCAAACTGGTTTGACAGTGTTCTATGTGCCAGAAAAATAAAAAGTAAAAAAAAGAAAACAGAAAAAGTATTTTTGTTTTCATCCAATTATCTCTTTGGATTTTTTTCAAAATAAATAATCAAAATTATTTTCTAATTCTTTATGTTTTTGTATATTATCCATTCAGGATTCTACAACTTGGCATTGGAAAGTTGTCAGTAAGTGGGCATTATTACTTTCCTAAGTAATACATATGTGTGTGTGTGTGTGTGTGTGTGTGTGTGTATTTAATACACAAGATAATGTCATTGAGTAAATAAAATTTTTCTAGTATCATATAAAGAAAATTCACACTTAAGGAAATGGGGATATTATACTTTTTTAAAAGATTATTGTTTTTTATTTTAGTTTTGTTGCTTATTTCAAAGAAATCCTGTACTTCTTTTGGTACTGATATTTGTCACATACAAAAATCCAAAGTAAAACCCATTGGTGATATCACTATATTTGTTGTGTAGAGTGAACATTCAAATGATTGAGGAGTCAGAGAGAATGAATATTTGCAGGAAGTGATCAAGGTTCAATTCATTTTGAACTAATGAAAACGAACAAAAAAATCACCATCTCTTATAGAACAAAATTTTTGGAGACATCTATTTCTGTATTATCTGGATGAATGTAACAAGGGACTCTAGGACTGAATCTTCGATCAATTATTTCTACCCATGTTCTATTACATTAGATCTTCTTACGAATGAGGCCCATGTTTATGATTCTTCACACAAAAGATGGGTCAAGATGTACTGACATTAATTGAGAAAAACATTCCTTCCTTCCTCCCTGAGATATATTTATATGTTGTCATTTTCCCAGAATAGCAACCTTAATCATCACCTACAGAAAATACTCATAAGATATATAAAATCTGAGCAGTAGATTATAGTGTTATTTTTAATATAAGCTGACATTTTAGACATATTAATCATGTTTATTGATTGTAGAAATTCAAGGTGCATCATGAAAATTTTTATGCACACCATTTAAAATGGAACAAAGGGAACATTACAATACAATAGATCAGGTATGGCAACTGAAACATGATGATTCTCAAATCTGAAAAAAAAAATCACAAATTCAAGTCAATGATTATTCATGATGTTCTGAGATACCATAGATTGTATGCTACATTTTATTAAGCTTATAAATTCCATATGAATTTTCCTTATTGCCAATCTATGTAAATTTAGGAAAAAACATTTATTTTATTGTGTTTTTATTATTTTATTTGACTTTATTTATTTTAATTGTAAAAATACCGTACAGATGGGCAAGGAAATGGGTACATTTCTTATTAAGCATTGTTGCCTCCTCCTGTTTCCCCTTCCCATTCCATCCCATACCACCCCTCCTCATCAAAGTTGTAAAGTTCATTTTTTGACATAATGTCTTGTACATCGCATTGTTGCAATGGGTCCACATGTATCCCTATTTAAACAATTTGTTTTTCCCTTCCGCTACAAATTATATCATGAGGGAGGGACATACAAAGCAACAAAGAAATCATCTTATAAATATATTAGAAACAATCACAAGAAAGAAAAATATTTGAATCCTTATCTTGAGGTTCATTTTGCCTAACATCAACTTATCTGACTGTTTCTGCTTGTCTCAGACATATACTAGTTATTGCAAATAAGGGAAAAAATGGGACCTATGTTTCTTTGGGCCTGGCTTACATCACTTAATATAATTTTTTCCAAGTCTTTCCATTTCCTAACAAATGGGGCAATGTCATTCTTTCTGATGGAGGCATAGAATTCCATTGTGTATATATACCACATTTTCTTGATCCATTCATCTACTGAGGGGCATCTGGGTTGGTTCCATATCTTAGCTATGGTAAATAATGCTGCAATAAACATAGGTGTGCTGGTAGCTTTAGTGTGGTCTTGTTTGTAAACATTTGGGTAAATGCCCAAAAGTGGGATTGCTGGGTCATAGGGGAGTTCTATGTGAAGTCTTTTGAGGAACCTCCATACTGCTTTCCAAAGTGGTTGAACAAGTTTACACTCCCACCAACAATGCAGTAAGGTTTCCTTCTGTCCACATCCCCTCCAGCATCTGTTGTTATTGGAGTTCTTGATTATAGCCATTCTCACTGGGGTGAGGTGGTATCTCAAGGTTGTTTTGATTTGCATTTCTTTTATGGCTAGGGAAGTTGAGCATTTCTTCATGTGTCTATTGGCCATCCTTCTTCCCTCATCAGAGAAGTTTCTTTGTAAGTCTTTAGCCCACTTATTTATTAGGCAGTGTTTTTTTGAGGATTTGTTGTTAGGGGATTTAATTTTTTGAGTTCCAGGTATACTTTAGATATGAGATCCTTGTCCATTGTATGGCTAGTGAACATCTTCTCCCAATCCGTGGACATTCTATTGATCTTGCTAGCTATGTCCTTTGCCATGCAGAAGCTCTGCAATTTCATGCAATCCCATTTGTCCAACCTTTCTTTGATTTGTTGCGTTTCTGGGTCTCTATTCAAAAAATTTCGGCCTGTGCCAAGGAGACCTAGGGTTTCTCTTATTCCATACTGTAATGTTTTCAGAGTTCTGCTTTAACTCCCAGGTCTTTGATCCATTTAGAGTTGATTCTGGCCCAGGGTGATATATAAGGATCTAGCTTTAGTTTTCTATAAGTGATTAACCAATTTTGTCAACACCATTTGCTGAAGAGGCTGTCTTTCTCCCATTCTATTTTTTTAGCTCCCTTATCGAAGATTAGATGGCTATAGGTCTGTAGATTCATTTCTGGGTTTTCAATTCTATTCCATTGGTCCGGAGGTCTGTTCTTGTGCCCGTACCAAGCTGTTTTGATTACTATGTCATTGTAGTAGAGTTTGAAATTTGGTATTGATATTCTTCCAGCACTGTTCTTTTGTTAAGGATTGTTTTTGCTATTCGGGGTCTTTTATTCTTCCATATGAATTTTTTGATTGCCTCTTCTATTTCCTTGAAGAATGAGGTTGAAATATTGATAGGTATGGCATTGAATTTGTAGATAGCCTTAGGAAGAATTGCCATTTTCACGATGTTGATCCTTCCAATCCAGGAGCATGGGAGATTTTTCCACATTCTAAGTTCTGTTTTGATTTCCTTTTTCAAGTTTTTAAAGTTTTCATCATAGAGGTCCTTCACTTGTTTGGTTAATTCCTAGGCATTTTATTTTTTATAGGGCTATTATGAATGGAGTTGCTTTCCTGATTTCAGCCACGTTTTTCTCATTGTTGGCATACAGAAAAGCCATTGATTTTTGAGGGTTAATTTTATACCCTGCTACTTTGCCAAAGTTTTGAATCAGCTTGAGTAATTTGAGAGTGGAGTCCGTGGGCTTTTTTAAATACAAGATCATGTCTTCTGCAAAGAAAGCGAGTTTAATTCATCTTTCCCCATTTGGATCCCTTTTATGTTTGCATCTTGTTTTATTGCTGTAGCTAAGCATTCTAATACTAAATTGAAGAGAATTGGAGAGAATGAACATCCTTGTCTCGTTCCTGAATTAAGAGGAAATGGCTTTAGTTTTTCACCATTGAGTATAATGCTGGCTGTAGGTTTGTCATATACAGCCTTTATTGTATTGAGAAATGTTCCATGGATTCCTAGTTTTTCCAGAACCTTCATCATAAATAGCTGTTAGATCTTGTCAAATACGTTTTCTGCATCTATTGAGATAATTTTGTGGTTCTTATCTTTGCTCTTGTTGATGTGATCAATTATATTAATTGATTTGTGTATATTGATCCAGCTTTGCATCTTTGAAATGAATCCTGTTTGATTGTGATGTATGATTTTTTTGGATGAATTCTTCAAGTTGATTGGCCAAAATTTTGTTGAGAAGTTTTGCATCAATGTTCATCAAAGAAATGGGTCTAAAGATAAATGGGTTCTCTTTCTTTGATAAGTCCCTGCCTGGTTTTGAGATGAGGGTTATGATGGTTGCATAGAATGAGTTCATAGTGAACTTTCAATGAAGAGTTGAAGGAGTATTGGTGTGAGCTCTGCTTTGAGGCTCTTGTTGAATTCCGCTGTAAAGCCATCTGGTCCTGGGCTTTTTTTTAGACAGGAGGTCTCTTATTGCAGTTTCTATTTCAATGCTTGATATAGGCTTGTTAAGATGGTTTAACTCATCTTGGTTTAGGTGTGGCATGTAGAGATTTGCTAGGAAAAGGTCCATTTTTGCCATGTTCTCAAGCTTATATGCATAAAGGTTTGAGAAGTATTCCCTTATAATGTTCTGAATCTTGGTTGTTTCTGTGATGATGTTACCATTCTCATCTCTGAGTTTATTTATTTGCGTTTGTCCTCTTCTTTTTCTGATAAGATTTGCTAAGGGTCTGTCAATTTTGTTAATTTTTTCGAAGAACCAACTCTTTGTTGTGTTGATTTTTTTCTATGCTTTCTAAAAAATCTAATTCACTAATTCTGATTTAATTTTAATTATTTCTTTCTGCCTACTGGATTGGGGTTTATCTTGCTGCTCTTTTTCAAAGTGGCTCAGCTGTCTCATTATATTGTTGGTTTCAGATCTCTCCAATTTGTTGATGTAGGAACTCAGAGCTATAAACTTGCGTCTGAATACTGCCTTTGCTGTGTCCCAGAAGAGATGGTAATTTGTGTGTTCATTTTTGTTGAATATCATGAACATTTGAATTTCCTTTCTAATCTCTTCCATGACCCACTATGACACAACAGTGTGTTGTTCAGCCTCCATGTGTTACAGGACTTTCTTTGGTGGCTTTTGGTGTTAAGTTCTAATTTTATTCCCTTGTGGTCTGAGAGAATGCAAGGTATAATTTCAATGTTTGTGAATTTGGACAAATTTGCTTTGTGAGCTAAAATGTTGTCTAATTTGGAAAATATTCTGTGTGCTGCTGAGAAAAAAATATTTATTCTAATGCTGCTGGATGAAATATTCGGTAGATGTCTGTTAAATCTAGTTGATCTATGACGTTGTTTAGATCTACGGTTTCTCTCTTGAGTTTTTGCCTAGTTGATCTATCTAGTGGGGATCGTAGTGTGTTAAAATCCTCAACAATTAATGGCTTTGGATCTATGTGAGATTTGAGGGAAAGTAGTGTTTCTTGGATAAATTTGGGTGCTCCATTGTTTGGTGAATATATATTTAGAATTGTAATATCCCCCTGAAGGATCCCTTAATTAGTATGTAGTGATCTTTCTTTATCTCTTCTCACTAATTTTAATTTGAAGTCTATTTTATCTGATATTAGGATTGCAACTCCCACCTTTTTATGGGGGTCATTTGCTTGGTAGATTTTATTCCAGCCTTTCACTTTCAAAATGTGTTTGTTTTTATGGGCAAGGCAGCAGATAGAAGGATCTTGCTTTTTAATCCAATTAGATAGTCTATGTCGCATAATTGGAGAGTTAAGTCCGATAATGTTGAGAGTTAGGACTGAGAGGTGTTTGGTAGTTGCTGCCATGTTATCCACCTTTTGGGGGATTGCAGCAACTGGATTCTTCCTATGGTTCTTGGATTCTCAGTTTGGGTGTGGTTTCTTGGTCTTTATTGTGGTCTTGTTGGTTTTCTATATATAGGACATCTTTGAGTATCTTTTGTAGGGCAGGTTTGGTGGAGCTATATTGTTTCAGTTTTTCTTTGCTATGGAAGGTTTTTATTTGACCTTCAGTTATGAAGGAGAGTTTAGCTGGGTACAGTATTCTTGGTTGATAGTTGTTTGTCTTTAGGTCATGGCATACACTATTCCAGGCTCTTCTTGCTTTAATTGTCTCTGCTGAGAAATCTGAGGTGATTCTAATTGGTTTCCCTTTATAGGTGATTGATCTTTTCTCCTTGACAGCTTTAAGGATCTTTTCCTTGGTCTGAATTGATCCTGCGTGGATTATAATATGACAGTTGGATATCCTGTTCTAGTCTGGTCTATTTTGAGGTCTACATGCTTCTTGTATCTGAATAGTCCTATCTTTTTGCATATTTAGGAACTGGTCTGCTAGGAACCTGTTAAACAAATTTCCTAGACCACTAACTTCTGTCTCTAGGTACTCTTCTTACACCCATTATCCTCAGATTAGACCTTCTTATGGTGTCTTCCAAATGTTGAATAGATGTATCGTATTACTTGGATTTGTCTGGTATAGTTGTATGTTCTTTCTCTATAAATCTAGGCTGTCTTCAATCCCCGAGATTCAGTCTTCTGCATGGACTAACCTACTGTCAAGACTTTCTACTTTGTTTTTTTATTTTTTTTCCTTCTAATTGGTCGGCTTTGATGGCTTCAAATTCTTTGTTGGAGTTTTGTTTTAGATCTTGTATGGACTTCTTTTCTTCCTTAATTTGGTGTTTAGTGCTTATTCTCAAATCACTTAGTTGATTGGTGATGGTTTCCTTGTACTCCCATTCCTCCTGTCGGCTCCATTCAGCATTCCCTTTTTGGTCTCCCTGAATTCTTTCAGCTGTCTGTTTATGAATTTCATGAATGCCTCTATTGATCTTTGTCTATTCTCATCTTGCTCTCGCAATTCCTGTATTACTCTTTAATTAGCTTCCTCATGTTCACACAATTCCTGTCTTTCTCTTTGTTCTCAAGCTGCTCATGCAATTCCTTTATTTCTCTTTGACTGTTCTCAACCTGCTCATGCAATTCCTGTATCAATGTTTGAGTAGCTTCCTCACGCTCACAAGATTCCTATATTAACTTTTGGTTTTCCTCCTTTCTCTCCCTATCACGCTCACACTGAGTCTTTCCAGGTTTTCAATCTTTTCATTCATCATGTTTTTCAGTAGTGTTTGTAGAGCTTTTGGGGAACTCTCCTCTGTATTATTCATTAACTGTTCTGTCACCTTATTATCATGAGTAGGAGTTGAGATACCTGGACTTTCCATTTTTCTGGTGTTTTTCTGGCTTGCTCTGCACATTTGGTAGGAAAGTAACTCCAATTTTTTTGCTAGAACACTATTTTAATGCAAGCATCAATCAGAGTCTTGTAGTTACACAGTCAAAATGGCTGCAGATTCAATCTAATTCAACAGATACAATCTATTCAACATCAAACAACTATGGATTAATAGGCTAAGAACAGCAAAGAAGAATTTGGCAAACCAGAAATTATTAGGTTTAGGGAGAAATGTGGGGCAAAATAGGATTAGAGGGATGTGGAGGTAAAAGTTGAGTGAATTTAACCAAGTCCTAATCGCCGAGAGGGAAATGGATTGGACAGAATGATAGGAGAGAGATTAACAAAAATTTAAATTTAAAAAGTGAAGCAGTTAAAATTATATCAGTTTAAAGAATGATATTGAGAGAAGAAAAGGATACGATAAGAGGAGGGGATGGATAGATAGGAGACATGAAAAAATAAAAAAATAAAAATTCTTAAAATTATTTACTTGAATATTATATAAGTATAAAGAGATAATATTGCTATTAAAGAGGTTAAGCCTAAGAGGTTGTGAATTGAGTAATAAATTTCTGGATTAAGTATGTACGCAATGGGGGATAAGGTCTAATAATCGACTACAGATATATATATCTGGGGATGAGCAGAACAGCAATTAATTCACACAAAAAAGAAAGAAAAACATGAAAAGAATAATTTAAAAAATGGGTGAAAGGTCAGAAGAGATAAAAAAAAAAGAACACACACACCTAACATAAAATTATGTGGAAAAAAAAAAGATTAGTAGAAAACAATTAAAAATAACTTTTTTAAAGTACAAAAAAGAGTTCTTTGATTTTTTTTGGAGGCTGGGGAATGGGAAGATCCTGTATCTCCCCTGTGACCATAACCAGTCTCTTGGTGGAGTCTCTGGTCTGCTTGTGGTGTTTGATTTTCCTTTGGCTTGATTGGTTTCTTAAAGTCAGTTTGTTTGAGCAGGCAGAAAAATGCTCTATGTTACCCAGGATTTTGTGATCCTCCTCCCAGGCTAGTTCAATGGGAGGGAGATCTGCTTTCAATATCACAATAGAGGGAGATGGCTGTTTCCTCTAGTTTGGAGAAGCTGTGATGAGGCTAGGTTTGCTGAAAGTAACTATATTATAAAACTCTGTATATCTCAGATATTCCATTGTTCATATTTTCATTTTCACTTGTGTTTGTCAGTCTCAAGCTATGATTCTGTCTATTTTCCTCTCCTCTTCTCTTTCTCTATATGCATTTATGTTTATATGTGGATGCATAGTGGGTCCATATATGTAATCTTTCTATATACATAGAATGATATCATATGTGTGAAGATGTATTTTTACTTTTGTATTTGTTTATGTAAAGTATAATAAAACATCCCTGTATTTATCTAATTTTAGTAAAGTTGTAATAACAATTTCCTATGATATGTACCTATTTATCTGTTTATTTCTATCTTGCATCTATTTTAGTTTGATAGTACTATAGCTGAAACTCAAGGCCTCCCACTTGCTTGCCTTGTTTGTTTGGCTTTTACTCTACTACTAATCCCTGCCTTGGGTCTTTCATTTTTTTAACTTTTTATTGGTCTCACACACTTTTCTGCCTACACTGGCTTTGAACTACAATCTACCAGATTTCTACCTGTTGAGTAGCAAGGATTAAAGGGGTGAGCAACCAATGTCTATCTCTATTTTTTTTCAGTTAATTCTTAATGTAGTCTCACAAATATGTCTAATAACAATCAGAATTCCAAGAGATCTTCCAATTTGAAGATATTTTTAAATGACAGAGTGATACAGATTCACAGATACAATGTTTTATTTATATAGTTATTTGATTATCTAATACATGCATCTAATATTATCTAATAATGCACAGAGGAGTTAGTTACATGAGTCAGGTAATGAGTAATTTTTTAACATTGTTATTCTTTCCCTTATTCTCTTCTAGTTTTTCCTCTCCCCACTTCCTTTCCCCTCCAAAAGTTGTATAGTTCATTTCTAACATAATGTCTAGCTGGAGTCACTGCTGAATTAACTTGTTTTGTCCCACCATTTCTGTGTTTCCCTTTCCCATTGCCAAATCAGATAAATTTATATACAAGACAAAGGGTACCAAAATTGTAAACAGCCACAGAAGGGAAATCAAGGAAAAAAGGAAAGAAAAAAGAAAAGAAAAGAACTGCAAGCAGCACAATAAACACTTCTTGCTTACCTATCTTGGAGATCATTTCATTAAGCAACATTTTGTATGACAGATATGATTTTTTTTCCTTTTTAGTTGTGAAAATACTGTACAGAGGGGTTACAATTACATGAGCAAGGTAATGAGTACATTTCTTATCAAGCATTGTAGCCTCCTCCTTTGTTTCCCCTTCCCATCCTTTCCCATCCTCCCCCTGCCCCCTCACCCAATCCTCCTCCCCCCCCACCAAAATTGTAAAGTTCGTTTTTAATATAACGACTTGTACATCTCATTGTAACTCATTGTACATCTCATTTATAACTAGAAAGAAATTTTATGGCTTATAACCTACTAAAAAGTCCAATCGCAATTGGGATTGTTAGATTCAGAATTACTAATTTATGTGCTTTAAATAATTTATATGATTATGTAAATTAAAATAAATTTAATTAATTAAAATACAATGTCTTTACTGGCCAATATTAAATCATATCCCTTAATATTAAAGACAAGTAGAATAGAGGAATTAATCTTTAATTTCTGGAATACTTTAGATCTTCTAAACTACTATAAATGAAGACTTTACTTGGTATTAATGGTAAAACAATAAATAATTGAAGATCACCAACGTAAAGAAGCTTTGATCTTCTCAGCCTTGCTTCATTATTCTTCTTTTTACCCCAATCACTCACTCTAGACCTTAAATTTGAAGAATTTTAATGACAGGATATGATGGTGCCTGTCTCTGTTTTTGTCTGTCAAGAAATCAGAAGAAAAGAGTTATATGAAGTCCAGTGCATGTTACCCTCACGTTCCTGACTGCATTAGAACCTGGGGATGAGCTTCACTACAGGGCTGCTAGGATGGTTTTCTCCATATGAACTCCCATCTCACCCTCAATGAGATGGGAGTTCATATGTGATACGGAGATATGTCAATACACCTGGAAAAGAGCATGGTATCTGTTCTGTGTCACTTTATTCCATCATCTATATTGGTACCTGGTCTCAAATTTTTTATGTGTCAACTGCTAAACTGTAATAAAAACAGTGTTAGGTCCTTTATTTAAAATGTCATGGAAATGTTAATTTGGAGGTAGGGTGGGAAGAGTAGAGAATGGTAAGCAGGTGAAAATTAGAGAGAGGGTAGCGATGCTTTAAAAGAAATGCACTCATTACTTTACTTTTATAACTGTAAACCCCCTGCCTCGTTCACCACCTTTACAATAAATAAAAGAAGAAAAGAAGATCTCAAATTAACTTAAACAATAAAACAGATTAAGGAGATTATGTGTTTATTTTCTTGTCACTTAAATTGTATTATAAATATAATTTTAGACATAGATATATGTCTTCCGTGCACAGTTTATTTAAAAAGAGAGTGTTGTTTCATTTCTAAGTATCTTAGTTTAATTGGGAAAAGCCTATTTGTCTAAATTTGTTTTCCTTTACACAGTACAGTACACTTATTTTTCATTTATATTCCACTGTTTTAAGTATTTTTAGCACTTTTAGACTGACAAGAGATCCATGTCTGTTTCTCTTAACTTACTTGGTTTACCTAAATACACATTACAATGAAATAAGTGTGATTTCTCGTCCAAAAACTAATAAGTCCAAGCTATAAACCATAGAGTTTCTTGTAATTTCAGGCATATAAAACAGATAACAAAATGATTAATAAAGTACCAGAAACTGGTGAGAAAGAAAATAAATAGTTCTGAGGAGTAGAAATCAAGCAAAAGCCTCAGCCTTAAGAGTGTGGTGCATGTTTCAGCTTGTTTGTTGTGTTTAAAAGAGGTTAATGTGGATGAAAATGGACTTTACTGGAAAGCAGCAAAAGAAAATCACTACACATATGAGAAGTGGCTAGGGCAAGAGTCCTTGCAAAGCACTCGGATTAATTTCATTAAACATAACTACATTTTATTTATTATTTATTTATTTATTTATTTGCATCGCTGGGATTGAACCCAAGAATGAACACATATCAGCAATTATCTAGCACCTGGCTACCGCTGCTAGTATTTTGATGCCTAATTTGAAAAGTTTCTATATTAATAGATCAATTAAATGAAATATGTGAAAAAAGGGTTAAGTGTATTTTCTAAGGTTTCATAGCAATATTTCAAGAAGTCTTGGTTGATAGCACTTTGATACAGCATAGATTTGCATGGATTATGAAGTATTTTCCAGAAATAACTTTGTTTGTAAATATTTTTATGACATTTCCTAAATTCACTGCAGCCTATTTTTATCACTGACAATTTTTTTATTGTGAAAATACTGTGCAAAAGGGTTACAGTTACATGAGGAAGGTAATGAGTACATTTCTTATTCAGCATTGTTGCCTCTTCCTGGCTAAATTCAAGGTGCAGTACAAGCCTTTCAGGTAGATATTCTGGGACACGAAGCAACTTTCTAGAATTTTACATTCTTGAGTTAATAGTACCTTAAGATCTCCATGCAAGAAGTGTTTTAGAAGTAGATATCCTTTTAATTAAATTAACAATGTAAAAATAAAAATAAAGGTCAAAAATTAAAATAAATGAAAAAATACTGTCCATTTGTAATTTATTTGTTACATATATAAAATCATTATGTGTTTGATGCAGATGGAGTGTGTTTGACACAGTATTGAAAAGAAAAAGAAAGCTATGAAAATTTCAGATAATGATGACTGAACTGAAGAAAATAAGGTGTTAATGAGTCAGAACAAAACCAAAGTCAGATAATAATGTATGTATCGCTATAAAACATTTCTTATTAATGATAATGAGGAAAGATACAATTCATCAAATAATAAAGATGAATACAACTTTCCATAAGTACAAGTATAAAAACAGGAACATTTAAAGAAGAAAGGGCAGGGAAGGTGGCTCAGGGTAGAGTGTTTGCCTTGCATGCATGAGGCACTGGGTTCGATTCCTCCGCACCACATAAGTAGAAAAAGCCAGAATTGGTGATGTGTCTCAAGTAATAGAGCGCTAGCCTTGAGCTGAACAGATGAGGGACAGCGCCCAGGACCAGAGTTCAGGTTCTACCACCAGCAAAAAAAAAAAAAAAATGAAGGGCAATGTAGGTGCCACAGAATTGGAATCAACATGAGCTGTAATGTAGCTAATTCACAAAGTGATTGCCTAGCAATACAACATGCTAGGTAGAGATAATCCCTGTCTTACTGTTTTTCATGCTTTACCTGTCAAAAGAAGTTCATAGTTAGGATCAACATTAAAGGAGAATTATATTCGTGTATAAGTGAATTTCAGGCACTATAAATTAGTAGATGATTAACATCATCCATCATAGGTTCATAAAGTTATCATCATAGGCTCCACTCAATTAAAAATCTATTTTGAGTGCTGGTTCTTTTATTGACCATGTCACTTGCATCAGAATTTTCGTTTGTTTTGTTTTTTGGTCTTAGGGCTAGAACTCTGGGCTTGGGTGCTGGATGTTGTCCCCGAGCTCTTCAGTTCAAGGGGAGCACTCTACCACCTGAGCCACAGTGTCACTTCTGGTTTTCTGATGGCTAATTGGGCTGGCTTCAAACCACCATCCTCAGATCTCAACCTCATGAGTAGCTAGGATTACAAGCGTGAGCCACCAACGCCCACCTACTTGGATCATTTCTTGAAGAAAGTGTGTATTAAACTATTACTCGGATTTTCTTTCCTGTGAGAATACAGCAATGACTAACTTAGTGGCATTTAAACAAGGAATACTGATAGCTTTATTGATCATAACTACACTTCCTCATTTGTATGTGGGATTACACTAAGTACCTTCTGAAATACTTCATTAGTGATCATGAATAACTTTAGACTTAGTAAGTTTTTCTTTGTCTATTCATTTTAAAAGACACATTTTGGCTGGCAGTACTTTAGTCTCTGGTATTGAAATGTATCATTCACCATTCCCTGTTTCTTAGGGCTTCTGCTGTAAGAATGTGTCATTCTGATGATTTTATCTTTTGAAACTTGATTACAATTTTCCTTTTCCTTTTTTCTTACCATTTCAACTATAATTTGGTTTGGAAAATTTCTTCTGTGGTTAAGTCTGAGATTGCCATAGCTTTCCATAGATTTGATGTTATATTTTGCTACAATTTAATTGAATAAGTAACATGCTATGCACTTAGGTTTCATCTCAGCACCTTCTTCAGCCATAGATAACCTAATAATTTTATTTTCATTTGACCAATGAAGGTTTTTCTCTTAATATGTTTGATTTTCAGATTATTTTAAAATTGCAGACTACTGTGTCTCAATATAGATTTATTTTATTTTGTTCAATTTGGACCCACTGAGTTACTTAAATGTGGGTGTTATTTCACAGTGTTAGAGAAGTTTTCATTCAAGTATTTTAAATATTATTTGTGTCCTTTCCTTACTTTCTTCTGCTGACACTTCAAAAACATGAATATTGACCTAACCAATAGTATTCCATAAGTTTCTTGGTCTTTCTTTGCTTTTGCATTCTTATTTTTTCTGCTTGTCTGACTTTATAATTTCAAATATGTCTACGAATATCTTTATTCTGCTACAGTAAAATTGGTAAAATTTTAGCTCAATGTTACCTTCCTAAGATTTCAATTTTCTGAATTTTTTTTATTTATTTTTTATTTGTGAACATACTGTACAGAGGGGTTACAATTACATGGGCAGGATAATGCGTACATTTCTTACCAAGCATTGCAGCCTCCTCCTTTGGTTTACCCTTCACATCCCTTCCCAGCCTCCCACATCCCCCCCAATCCCAACCCTTCTCCTCCCCCCCATACCCCCCCCCGGACCGACTTTGTAAAGCTCGTTTTGGAAATGACAACTTGTACTTCTCATTGTTGCATCAGGTCCACCTGTATCCTTAAACAACTGTTTTTTCCCCCTCTCCTCCACAAGTTATACTGACATCAAATATAGTGAAAGCAGGGGTTATACTGTGGGGGAGG